>NW_024426552.1:41221769-41269995 GCF_017311325.1 Ursus maritimus | reverse complement strand
GCTCAGTCTTCTAATTTTGTTTAACAGTGTTAATTTATTTATTATTAAATAATTATATTATTTATATTTTTTTATCAAAGATAAACTGTCATTTTCCTGTTATATAAAAACTCCACCAATTCAGTAACCCTCTTTTCTTCCTTTTTTCTTCCCATTCTTTCCCAGATATGACCCAAAATCCTGGGACCTTACATGTAGCTCTGACATCAAAAAGATGTATCTGGACTGGAGTTTTCAGAACTCATCCATCGTGGTCTTACCTAATTCATAAAATCCTCATTTGTTCTCAGGTATCAAAACCTATTGTGTATCAGTCTATGAAAATGCAAGATGGAGCCATGAGCCAGGAAACAAGTGGTCTCCAGAAGGTAAAAAAAAGAGCAAAAAGGTATACAGCAATGTTGATACTTTGATTTTAGGACTTCTGACCTCTAGAACTATAAGATAATAAATTTGAATTGTTTTAAGCTGCAAAATTTGTGGTAACTTGTTAGAGTAGCCATAGGAAATTAATATTGCATGTTTGTCTATAAGCCCTGTCCAGGGATATGATAATAGTATGACAGCTGGGCTTTAAAAAAATGTTTCCCAACTTCATCTTCTATGTTTATCTTACATTCCATACTCTATAGAAGGAAAGGTAGAAAAGAAGCAAGAAATCCAGATATTTTAAACTCAAAACTCTATTGTGACAGGCAGGAAGATAGTCCATTCAGATGTTATTCAAGGTAGGACTGGTGGTAAGAGATGTTCTTGGTACAAGGTGGCAGTCCAGTTATTGAAATATTCACTGGTAGTGTGTTGGGTTGACCTGGGGGAGAAGACGACTATCCTGGTCAGTGCCATGATTCAAACATTTGAATATACAAGATAAATAATAGACATAAGAACCGAGGAATTGGATGTTGTTATTAAATTGCATTGATTCCTTAGATAGATAATGAAAGGTTGAAAGCAAATAACTAAGAACTGGAAACTTAGTGTGAGAAGCAGAGAATCTGGAAACACAAAGGAGCCTTATCCCATGGAGCAGGCAAACAGAAAAAGGTGAATGGTAGCTTAACAAATTCCAATCTAATTGTATGTAATTGTGTTTTTAATAAAAGGAATATATATTGCATGCAGGTGTACAACACTGTGTGTGTGTGTGCGCGTGTGTGCGTGTATGTGTAAGGCATGCAGCCAACTTTGTACCTACTATTTATAATACGAAAGCTTTGATATGATCATGACCATCAAAATTGTACCTACCATAGACAAAACTGAAAAAGTCTCAATAAACTATGAAATGTGGGGGGAAAAAAAAAGAAGCTACCAAGTAGCTGAACATTAAAGATCATTGAATGTTTGAAGTGAGGTGGGTCTGTTATGCCAAATTCAGGAATCTGTTTGGGAAAACCTAGGACCTGACACATGGTTTTGGAATGTCTGTGTAGATGGCTCTGAATATTTTGACCCTTTGGATTTGTCTGGACCACTTGAGCCTAAAGAAGTGCCCCATCCTCCCCTACCCCTGTTAAGAGTTAGTGCTTGTTTCAGAAAGAGAATACAGAGATTTTTTTCTCACAAGGTCCCAGTTGCTATCTTCCAGAAAAGCCACCATCTTTTTCCCTGCAAACCTATAATTAGAGTTAAGTCACTGCATATCTCAGCCAAGCCATGCTGGGACTAATAGGACAGCAAAGAGATTACCCTAAAGTAACTGCTGGAATGAGAAAGCATTTATCACTAGGAAGAGTGGGACAGGAATCTGAAGGAGTTGGTTCAAAAGAACTGGAACAGAAAGCTGGAAAAAGGGCAGTTTGTTGACTTGGGGCACTAGCTCAGTGTGCAGGATTTCATATCCTGACAAGACCCCCAGGCATGGTGCAAACTTACTGCTAAGACCAGATCTAGAAGCTTAGACTACATAATGGCCACAGTGAATGAGATTAAAATGCCTAAATTGCTAGAGCAGAAAATAAGGGATTAAAGGCCAGGGAAAGTGGGCACACTGGAATGGATATATTAAGTGAGGCCTAAAGATTATGTGAGGTCACTCAGAGAATTATGAGAACATTCAGAGAATTATGTTCCATGACCTTAAAGACACACCATTCACCCAAGGCTATCAGAAATACTCTCGTGAGAAAAATGCTTTGTGACAGGCATCATTAAGAACTTCAGTTATGGCTTTTCATAGTCAGGTCAGGTCACGGCTGATGGTGGAGAGGCTGTCATAGAACTTGCTGAAAGTAATGGGAATGATGATATGGTCTCAAAGTAATAGGAGGAAGGTGGCAGTGCTGAGCCACCAAAAACCAGGGGGTTATATCACCATAATGACAAATTTGGAATGGTCCCCTTGGCTAAGGGCATTTGATACATAGAGAGTCATGAATGATGTTTCAAAGACCACAGGGGTCAAATAAATGACAGCTAACAAAAGTACCACTGTAGTGTGGTGTGTGTGTGTGTGTGTGTGTGTGTGTGTGTGTAGATGATGAACACAAAGCTGAAAGCAGTCACTCCAATAAAAATTATAACACCTTGTCCAGTTTTCAAATCTAAACAGATTTTCAAATCTCAACCAGAACCTACTGCCTGAACAGACAACCTGATCCACAGAGGAAAGGCTGAAATATCATGGCCAATATAATAATTCCCCCAGTCCTTCCTCAAAGGGATCTCTGGCTACTTCCTTGAAAACCTCCACATTAGGTTCAGAGGAATACACAGACATTTCAAGGATCACCGGACACAAATTTCAGTTGATATTGATACTTGCGGACTTCAAGCATTATCATAGTCCCCTTTTAGAGTGGGAGCATATAAGTGTCAGATAACAAATTAAGTCTTGGCCCAAGACTGCATGCTTCTCTAGTTAGGAGAGAATAGTTCTATCTTTTGGGAGTGAGAGGAAAAATAAAGATAAATGCCAGTTAAGATCCATTCAAGAATACAAAGGAAGTGATTTTTATCGTATTCCTATTTAATTTACCAGTCTGGCCCCTGCCAAAATTGGATAGATCTTGGAGAACCAGTTTAGACTACCAAAAGTTCAATTAAATAGTAGGACCAATCACAACTATCACACCTGATGAAAGTATCATTACTAGGTACATAACACGCCGTCAGGGATTTATGGCTTTCTAGTCTATCCCAATCAGGAAAGAAAATCAGAAACCATTCACATTCATTTAGAATGCACCACAATATTAACTTGGTTTTGCCCCATGGCTAACCATTCTATCCTCTATCTTCATATATCATACAAAGATGTAGATTATCTGAACATTTCATAGAATATAACGCTGATTCATTACCATGCTGGCATCTTGCTGATTAAGCAGGATGAGCAAGAGGTAGCTATGTGATCTTGTCAAATTACATGTGCTTCAAAGGGTGGGCGGTAAATCCCATGAAGAATTAGAAACCTGATACTTCAGCAAAAAAAAAAAAAAAAAAAAAGTCCAATGGCCGGGTATGCCAATACTTCCCATTCAAAGTAAAAGATAAATTACTGCATCTTACATACCTTACCTACTAAAAACAACACTCAATGCTAGGTAAGTCTCTTAAATTCTACAGATAACACGCTCCTCACCTAGGAATGCTCTTCTGACCCAGAGACAGGATTATATAGGAGGCCACAAGTTTGAATGAGAACTGGAGCAAGAAAGTTCTTGGCACCAGCTCCATGTTGCAGTGCAAACAGTACTGACACTCAGACAATCCAGCATCCCATATTTTTGGACACAGCGTGGAAGAAGATGCAATGTAGACTTTATGGCAAGCATCAATGGAAAAATCACAGGACCCTCAGTTTCTGGAGTAAGGCCATGTAATCTCTAGTAGAGAATTACATATGTCTTAAAAAAGAGTTACTTGGCATACTGCTAGACCCTGGTAGAGATCAAATGTTTGACTATAAATAACCAGAGAACCTACTTTATAATGAAAGATGCATGGAAGGAGCTCCCTGAATATGGAATCCACAGGCTACATTCACCATCAACAAGATGGAACCTCTTAGAACATCAGAATGGCCTGGTATAGGTGTAGCTAAAGTAATACGTCAAGGTCAATACCCGAATGAATTGGGTAAACAATTATAATTGTGAATGAACAAGTACAGAAATGCTGGCCTTAAAAATATATGGCTACCAAGAGCTCAGAATCTTAAGGAATGAGAATTTGGGTCATTCTATGAGGTAATCCACCAAGATCAGTAAAGGTGATACCTCAGGTTGAAGGAAATTTATTGAGGATAATGATGAATACCAACAGCAGCCTCAGGACCAACTGTAATGAGGTCTCTGATCTCCCACTTCCAGGTTTCTTCTCATAAAGAGGCCCCACCAATGTTTAAAGGAGCTGTCCCCTGAACATGTGTGGTAAAGTGAAGCTACATGGTTCAAAGGGTGGACTGTGCAGACATGGGGATGAGACATGCAGATTCACCTACAAGAGAGAATTTGCTGCCCACTTGTGATGAGTGTGACTAACTGACAGCCTCTAGCTGTTTGCTCATACAAGGTTCACCTCAGATTTTAAGGCAAAGACCTTTATGTTTCAGAGTGGCCTTCAATCAATGATTGTGCAAGGTCTTGGGTAATTCTGTAGCCATTCTTTCTCCACACAGGACTCCTTCAATGCATAATCTTTGCTCTGTTACTCCACACTGGTTTAGCAAAGACTTTGTAGGATCAGCAACAAGGTCTGACAACTACCCATACCCAAACCTGCCTCCTTCTCTTTCTTTTCCCAGGTATTTCTCACCTATGAGAAATAAATCTTTCACACCTAACTTCATCTTAGCATCTACTTTCCAGAAAGCCGAGCCTGCTTCAACTAGCTAATCTTCATACTTTCTCTACGTAATTAAGGAGAGGTCTTTCAGAGGATTATACTAATATCATCATATTGCAACTACATTAGTAGGAAGCCATGATGTGGGAGTGGCAACTGTGACATGCAATTGTCTAATTATTGGGGCCAAACCTACATTTTAGTATAGAATAGGCATGTGTGTGTATGTGTATATATTTGTGTGCATGTGTGTGTGTGTGTGTGTGTGCGTGTATAGAAAGAGACAGAGAAAAAGATGATAAAGTAAAATATTTAAGTAAGCCTCATGATGTATTATCATATTGTCAAAAGAGGATAAAAAATAACAAAAGAAAGATTTATGACTGAGTAATCAAGCTATTAGCTTTCAACTTGCTCGGTAAAGAGTCATAATCTCATAGCTTTGTATCAACAGCTATCTTGAAGTTCAGAAGAGAAAAAAATAGTGCATATGATTAACACCTACAAATTGAGAGAGGTATACATTTAAAGCACAGCAAAGACAGAAAAAGAAATATATTCTGATTTTAACTCGAGTTCATGAATCATTTTGAACAGAAATTTATAATTTCCAAATAATTGAAATACAAATTAATACAAAAGATTATTTTCTAAGATATTAAAAGAGCCCTTCATGTTGAGTATTAGACAATACAAAATTGATTTGAAATATGCTGGGACCAAGTGCTTATTCTTCATATAAAATGAAAATGTAATCTCTTTTTCCTCCCATAGCTATGATGAGAGTATAATTTATTATACTCAGAAAGAGCACATGTTCACAGAAATTATGCCCTTTATAATTTTGTTGGGCATTTTAATACCAAGTCTTCAGTGATATTTATCATTGCATGGACAATTGGCACTTCAAAAGGTTCAAACATTAACATTTTAATTCATCTGCAGACTTATTCCAGAAATAAGCTATACACAACATGGATTCTCTATTACATCTTCCCTTGGGCAACTGTCAACTTCTACTATCTAACTATGTAACTATCCTTTGTGGTTTTACTCTTCTTGAAAATGGGTATTTGGCATTTGATTATTCAAATAAAGATATTTTATTTGAAAAAAAAAACAGAATTGTGGATGTTGACATTATCAAAGGAGTGAATTAAATCGGGTTTTGAACACAAGCTTAGTCAAATTATTTCCAGGATAGTCAAGAATACTGTCCTCTATTACATTAAAAAATGAACATAATCCAGTATGAGAACAAAGATGTAAGGGTCAATATAAAAAGTAACTTTCCTTTACTCATGTATGTTCTATAATAAATAGTTTTTTACTTTCTAGAATTTGGTGATTTCCACATTAGAAATATAAGTTTAAAATGCTAGGCTTCCTATGGATGAATTATTTTTGTCCATCAGCTGCCTATTGATTCATTGAAGTTTGCATTTATGAGAAAGGACAAAAGGTGTTGGGCTTGTTTCATAGAATCAGAACAACAGAAAAAGCAAAGTCATAATTTACTTGAGTAAACTCCAGCAGAGAATGGTTATATAAGAAGGCTACTGATCAAATCACTCTTCACAGAAGACGGAAGTATAAATAAACAGGGTAGTTTGGTGGACTCATAAAGTAAATAAATCCTAGACTAAGAAAGAAAGTTATAGAAATTCTCTCCTTAGAAATCTTTAAGGAGAGAGAAAACGTTTCTCCTCAGCTATCTTTAAGTTCTACAATTCTTTGATTCCAGGATGTCTGTGGTATTTATTTCTTGAAGATCATTTGAGCATTTCCACCTACTTTGACACAATGCTTCATGTATGCTACTTTTAAAAATCAATGAACAGATTTTGCTTTTCAGAACATTTTTAGGTTTACAGAAAAAATAAGCAGAAAGTAGAATTCCATACCCCCTTGTCCCTCCACCTGCTACACACATTTTCCCTTCTTATTAACATCTTGCATTAACATGGTACATTTGTTACAACTGATGAAACAATATTGATACATTATTATTAGTTGAAGCCCACAGTTATATTAGGGTTCAGTTCTGTGGGCTTTGAAAAATGCATAAATATCATGCATCTACCATTACAGTTTCATATGGAATAGCTTCACTACCCTAAAAATTCCATGTTCTACCTATTCTTCCCTCCCTGGCGACCACTGATTATTTTACTCTCTATGGGTTTTCCTTTTCCAGAATGTTGTATGGTTGAAATCATACTAGTCTAACATTCTCAGACTGGCACTGCCTTTTCAGTGCTGGCTGCTCCATCCCTGCTTTGTAAATCAGCGCGTCTCTTAAAATAGGAAGTCAGCAGTTTTAAACATCAGGTGCCTTATTAAATAAATGATGCTTATATTTAAGCATCTTCTCTAGATTTTATCCAAATGTTTAAGGATACTAATGATAATAAATAGCATCAAGTTCTATCTAGATGACCAAATATGAGTTTATTTTGAATTACAACCTAACTCAAGATATGCCTTTTATACACTAGTGTACATTTTTATTTGGTATATTTAAGCTATCAAGAATTGCATTTAGCTTTTTTAGAAGCTGACATCTATGGAAAAGCATATTTTTCAATATTGAATATTATATACAACCTGAAGCAAAGTATTGCTAATATGTCAGCTACATTGTGTATCATCTTCTTTCTCAATTTTGCTGTCTATAGTGAAATACATCATCTAATTGTTGTTGAGGTTGTTGTGTGTTTTTTTTTTAATTTTGACCTGATTTTTTTGTTATAATTGTTTAAAATACCCCTTTACCCCCTGATTTTTTAATATGATGGTTATGTGAGACCATGACTTTAATGACTCTAAATGAATCACTACTTTTATGTTGTGCTCTGTTCATGAGACCAGAAGAAGAAGCTTTTCATGATCATCAGAAATTCAAATTATCTGTTTCACTCTATTAAATATAGAACTATGAGAGTTATGTTATCTTTATCATTTTAAAAATATAGTGTAGTCTACAAAATATAGAAGTGTTGTGGGTGCTAATTTACATCCTGTTAATTAAATGAAATAGCTTCAGAAAGGCAGAACAATATTTTTCCCCCTAAGTACATTCCTGAAAGGGATTCCCAGAAATTATGGAGATTTGAGACTAAAAATTAAAGCTCTTTTGAACAAGACATCCTATGCATTCCATCCCTGAAATGAATAAAGCCAAACATTGCTTGGCACAGAAATAGTGAAAAGAAAAGTTACAGTTAAAGTTACTAGTTATGTTTTTTCAGCACTACGGTATCTACATATATTGCCTTATTTTTTTAAAGATTTTATTTATTTATTTGAGAGAGAAAGAGAGAGAGCGAGCGAGCATGAGCGGGGGAGGGGTAGAGGGAGAGGGAGAAGGAGAAGCAGACTATGCTGAGCAAGGAGCCTGATACAGGACTTGATCTCAGGACCCTTGGATCATGACCTGAGCCACCCAGGTACCCGTATATTGCCTTATTTTTAATCTTCATATAAACTCTATAAAGAAGGACCTAGTATCATACCCATTGTATAGATGAGGAAATTGAAAAAGAACAGGTTTACCTTTTGCAGACACAGCCCAAGAAGGAAGAGATATTCACACTGAGGCAGTATCAGGACAGAGGCTATATGCTGAAGTACTACAGTGTTGCCTACCTGTTCTTTTACTGACTTATTTTCTTTATTAAATAAATATATTACAGAAAAGATATTTTAAATAAATATGAATAATGTCAAAGGAGTGTTATAGAAGTTATCACTCAATTTCAAAGCAGATGAGGTAAACTGATACAATCAAAGGAGTAATATATCCTTTTAGAAAGTAGATTTTATTGGCTCTGCCACACATTTTCATAGAACCTCTTCTGTAGAAGATCAAAAAAGTTTCCATTTTGCTCATCATAAATTCATTCCTTATTTAAAATGGCATTAGTCACATAATGTTTAAAACTTAGGTGGTTGTACATTTTGTTAACTGCCTGAATATTTCCAAGATAGTGTTTTATAAAAATCTAAGTTATATTTGTACAAGGATAAAAAAAATTAATGAGAAATGAGCCTTGGAGGGTCCTTGACAAATCAAACTGGATTCTTCTATGAATTTCTTTTGCTTTTTCTTTTCCTACGGAATTTACCATTCTCCCTCTTCCCTTTTTTCAGATCCTACAAATGTTAGGAAGCTTTGTGATCGATACAAACTTTCATAATCACAGAATCACAGATACGAGCTATTGTGATATACTGTGCCAAATGATCAGAGAGATACACAGATCTGTGGCCTTGTTCCTGCCTTCATTGAGTTTATCATTCAGTTAATGAATAAATAAAACAGAAGTGACAACAAAATGCACATATGAGAAGCAAGCCTTTGGGTCTGTGTATTCTTTTTTCTGCAAAAATTCAGATATTAAATATTTTAGGGTTTATGGGTCTTTTATGGTCTCTTTAACTTTTTAAAAATGTATATATATCTTTAAAAATATAAAAGCTGTTCTTAGCTCTTATGGTATATTAAAGAAAGAAAGAAAAAGAAAAACAAGCAAAAAAAAAAAAATCAGGTGGCAGACCACTTGGCTCACTTGGCCTGTGAGCCATAGTTTTGCCAATGTCTGATCTGTAGCAATATGTTTGTAACATACTGTATTTCTACTGTTAACAATGGAGTTACAGACAATGAACTAATTTAATAAATGTTTTTTTCACTTACATACAACACATGAAACCTATATATTAATAATAAAATCTTCCCCATCTGGAGTTAGACTACAGTCAGTCTAAACTCTTCAATACACTGTCTTGAAACAAAAAGCTAGTAAATAAAGTCTCTGAGAGTGTACACACATACACACACACAGACACTCATATGCACAGAAACCTGTTACAAAGCCTCAAGACAAAAGTTTTCTCTTTACCCCAACGGAAACACTCCATGACTCTTGTTCATAAATTTTCTGCTCACTAGTATACTTCCTTTATGATTTTGTCCTGATTTCCCTGTCCACCCTCTGTTAGAATCAATAAACTAGAAATTACAGAAAATTTCTAATAAATAGGCCTCTTACAATGGCCCAGGAGAGTTGCCTAAAAACAGAAAAAGAAAATAAAGTCTCACAAATGTAAATAAAACTATACTATACACCACAGTAAAGTAAAATAGAGAATCTTCATTTTGGTGACTCTGTTCTAAAGCAAAATTATTTTCAATAGCTTCTTTGAAAAGATAGGAAAGTAGCCAATCTTATAGAAAAACTCTCATTCAAATACTTAGAATTCTGACATTTGATGTTATGATAAAGCCAGGGGTAATCTTTGAATCCTTATCTCTCTACATTCAGTCAAACGTTCCCTCAATGTCTCTCTGAAGATATATTTCCAAATCCATCTTCCTTTCTCCACTTCTACCACTATATTCTATATTGTCTCTTGTTGGAATAATTGCAACTGTTTCCTAATTGGTTTATCTGACTCGAGTTCTCTCTTAGACTCTAATTCATTTTCTACTTATCAATCAGAATCAAATTTCTAAAACAAAGATCTGATCCTGTTGCTTCTCACCTTAAATATTTGCAATGGATCTGCATTCCCAGTCTCTGCCTCCAATCTTCCTATTACTGCCTTCCACATCTGGCCCAATGCCATCTTCTTCATTTGGGCCCCACTAATCTCAGAGAGGCTGTGTTCTAAGCAGCTCCTGTCTTCCCACAGACATCCCCCTACTTTGTGTGCTAAACTCCACTTCTGCTTCCCTGTCTGTAATCCATCCAGCCAGTTTTCAACACAAAGCTAATTGCCATCTTACATTTTTGAAAACTTCTTTGACAGCCCAAGATTGAAACCATTACTAACTCCCTTCTGCTCCTATCATAGTTTATACAATTAGTACAGCACTTGTCAAACTGTGTTTTATTTATTTGTATATATATCTCCCTTGCCAGACTATGAGTTCTTTTATGAGATTATCTATTTTTGCCTTCAGATTTCTAGCACAGTCCTGGCACAAAGCAGGCACTTAATCAATGTTACTGAATTGAATTAATTGGCATTTGAGAGCAGCAGCAATGTCTGGGTGCTTTTAACCAGGACAAACAGTATGTCCAGGTAAAACAGAAAACTGACTATGTCTTAGATTTATGGACCAAAAGAAAGGTTATTACTCAAAATAATCATTCTCCGCTGATCAAGTAAAATTGAAAGTATATGTGGAGAGAGTTTAGTCACTTTAGGTTAGAAACTTTTTCTTATTAAAATACAAACCCCCTAAGAGTGGAGTGAAATGTTAAGCTGTTATTAGGTATTTAGTCCCAAAAGTCAATCATAGATCTGGAAGCAGACTAGAGGTGAAAGGTAAGAAAAAGGATTTGGAGAGTCCTAGACTTCTTTATAAATTTTGATGGTTAACTTTACGGGCCAACTCAGCTAGGCCATGGTACCCAGATAGCTGGTCAAAAACCAGTCTTGATGTTCCTGTGAAGGTTATTTTAGATAAGATTAACATATAACTCAGCGACATTGAGTAAAGCACATTGCCCTCCCTCATATGGGTGTGCCCTATCCAATCAATTGAAGATTTTAAGAAAAAAAAGACTGAAGCTCCTTAAGAAAGAGGGAATTCTGCCTCCCGACTGGCTGTCTTCGCTCTGGAGCTGCAATATCAACTCTTCCCTGGGTCTCCAGCCTGCTGTTGACCTTGCAGATTTTGG
Organism: Ursus maritimus; assembly: GCF_017311325.1. Classification (NCBI taxonomy): domain Eukaryota; kingdom Metazoa; phylum Chordata; class Mammalia; order Carnivora; family Ursidae; genus Ursus; species Ursus maritimus. The sequence goes on along the minus strand of NW_024426552.1, from coordinate 41,258,512 downwards.
ACTTTCTCGCTCCCACAATTATATAAGTTAATTCCTTAAAATCTCTCCCTTAATCTCTTCTTTCTCTGTGTGTCTCTGTCTCTGTTTCTCTCTCTCTCTCTCTCTCTCTCTCTATATATATATATATATAAAGAAAATTAATATATATTAATACTCATATTAATTTTCTTTATATATATTAATTTTTTTTAAGAGGGGGAAGTAGGTTACTGGCTACTCAAAATAGTTCTTTAAAAATATTCACTACTGTAGCTGGTCATGCACAAGCCTGATTCCCAATATAAGGCTTTTTTTTTTTTTTAAGATTTATTTATTTGACTGAGAGAGAGAGAGAGAGACAGACAGACAGACAGCAAGAGAGGGAACACAAGCAGGGGGAGTGGGAGAGGAAGAAGCAGACTCCCAGTGGAGGAGCCTGATGCGGGGCTCGATCCCGGAACGTTGGGATCATGCCCTGTACCGAAGGCAGACGCTTAACGACTGAGCCACCCAGGCGCCCACCAATATAGGGCTTTTTAAAACAAACACAAATGTGGGACCTCAAAATAAAGCAACTGTCAAGTATCATAATATGAATCTCAAATAACACATTTTACTTTATTTTACAGTTTCTTTTCTCAGCAATTGGCCTGCACCTGTTATCTCATTTTTCTCACAAGTGAAACTTTCCATGTTGTTATGTGGTCAATTGACAATACCTAAGGGAGAATTACACATTTTACGGGCTGTGTTCCCAAACTGGCTAGGTGGCATCCTGTTGCTAGTATCACACATTTGTTATTTCCTTCCTAATATGTTACAAATCTCTTAGGTTTCAGTGCTGTTTATTTTTCTAGTAACTGTTTTAGTAGAAACTAGTCTCTAACCTCCTAATTTTTTTTTAACCCAACATCATCTAATGGAAATGCTTCCTAATAACCAGTATTTTCAGGTATAAATTTCTTATCATAGAATAAGAATATCTTTCTGTTTTAATAAGAGCATCAAATTAGTTTCACCTGCAAAAGCAAATCAAAGAATAGTTCTAACCAGAGCAACATTGTACTTCTGTTTTCTTAGCAGCTACTTCTAACAGACATGCTTTATCCATATATTATATAATTCTCAGTAGCTTCATTTGAGCTAACATAGTTTCATTACTGAAAAAAATTATTTCCTTTTGCAGTCTATTTCTCTCGTTCATACAATCTTAAAACCAAAGTGCCTGGTGGCATTATGCAGCTCATTCTCCAGGATCCTACCCTCTGGCAGTGAACTCATCCAAGGCTCTGACAACTCATTTCATTTTAGAGTCATCCAAGAGCAAGGATTTCTTCAGCTACATAAGATTTTATACCATCAACCTAATAATTCTATAGATTTCCAGAGCATAAGATGATGTGTGTGTGTGTGTGTGTGTGTGTGTGTGTGTGTGTGTGGAAATATATGTATATAAGCATATATACATATGAAGCTTGTTAACTTATTACATATTTAACAGATTTAAGTGGCACTTTCCACTAATCTTTTTTTTTGTTATTGTTTTGCCATTTCTAACCAAAAGTGTGACTCCTTTCTGATATGGAGACTCTCTCGGCTATATCTTTTGCCAGTATCACTCATAAAATGCTTGGACATTTCCTGTGAAAAAGAAATGCACTGCCTCACAGCAAAGTCAGGAATGTTGACTAGTTTTTAGTTTTAGAAAGTTGTGTCATATACTACATAGAGCACTTTAATCCCACCCCACCCTCCCCCTATACCATTGGACCATCTAGCACTACATCTGCCATCACTGTAGATACCTTGAATTTATCCGCTACACCCACACAGGCTTATACCAGAATCATTTAAGGTTACTAAGCAAATCATTTTGGCAATTGGTTTTAAAGGAGTCTCAGATTTCCACTCCATAATTCAGGCCATCTATTCATTTCTATAGTGTTCATAATTGGATTTCAAGGGTTTTTACTTTTTCCTTCTACTGCCAACTTATCTACAGAATATCTACCAATTATGGACTCTATCCTAGTTCTTGACCAGTAGGATTTTGCCTTGGTAGGAATTTTAGTCAGGGTTCAGCTTTAGGAAATAGAACACACTCTATTTTTAAAAGAAAGAGATTCAAGGGAGCATTAGGTATGTAAGAAAATTACCAAAAGAGCTGGAGCACAGAATTTTAGGCTAGCCCGAGCTTTCCAGAGGAGCTGAAATTTCTGTTATAATCAGGTTGATGCGAAATTGAGTAGCCAGTACCAGAACTTGGCTTTAGGACCAAAATCCATATGTGTTGTACTATTCTGTTTTGGCTAGGTTGTGTTGTAAAAAAAAAAAAAAAAGAAACCTCACAATCTCTTTCGGTTAAAACAAACAAGCAAACACCAAACTTTATTTCTTGCTGACATAAAGTCCACTGTAACTCATGGGGATTCTCTTGGGCAGCAGCCTTCTATGAAATGTCTCCTGGTTGTGTCTCTATGTAAACATGGGGCTTGTGTGAGTACCATGGCAAGCAAAAACACAGAAAACAGTTCAATGGTTCTTAAATATTTTCTCCTAAAAGTTACATATGTCACTTTTGCTTGATTCTCATCGGTCACACAAGTCACATGGCTACCTCTAACCTCTGCTGGTCAGGAAAATCTATCCATACCTTGGGTCTGGAAGAAGCAAAATTAATGGGCAGTACGAGTGACCCATAGTATGTCCTCTTAATGCTCCAAAGTTCCACCTAACTGTGGCAAGAGACTCAAAGACAAGACTTCTTGGTGTTCATGATTGTCTCTATGTGAGGTCCAGATGTGGTTGCTCTTAATCCAGAGATCTAAATACTAAAGACAGATTATATGCCCCAACATCGAAGTTATAGACATGAACAGAATTATTGCAATGAACACTTCCACTTTGTGAGAAGAAGAATGGAGGATACATAGAAGACACTGGTCTGTAGCATTCCGAATTCCCAATGAACTTAGAGGTGGGAATATTCCTTCATTATGCCCTTTTCCTGCTCATGAAAAATATCTCCTCTGACTGTGGTCCCTGAGAAATTCTTCCTTCACCATTTTCCTCCTTGGTTATATAAGATCTGGGCATTGGGGAAAAATGATTTTCCTTGTTACAGAGCAGTTTTCTCAGACCAATTTCGGCTTGTACAAGTTTGTGAGCCAAAGGTTCACTTTAGGTCTTCCGTTAGAGATTACTTTTAGTTTAGTGTTTGCTTCTTTTGGTAGGAACCTCTTGAAAAATTAGTAGACTTTTGACTTAATTCCAATCAAGAGCACATGCTAATAGCCAAATCCACTGTTCTCAGGATATTATTCGCAAATTTGCAGTATGTATTTAGTTTCTGTCTCACCAGCATCTGTTTTGACCAAGTTGTGATTCTTTATACCTTGGTTGTGGTAGCCCTGTGACTGAGATGTACCCTAATCTTTTTTCCAGGAGACATTTTAACTAATTAAAGGGTTTACTCAGCCACACACTTAATTATATCTTAAATCTGAGATACTTTAATCCATTCAGAGATTATAATAACAGATGTGAAAGTCACACCCTTAATTTGATTCCTGTCATTCAAAGCCTTCTATTTTTTTTTTTAACATGTTTTACAAGTACATGAACAGTGAAGCCCTGAGAAATAGCTGCCTTTTCCAAACCTGGAAATCCCTAAGTTTCTGGTTTATTTCTATTCCTTTTTACCTTGTTTGTTAAATGGTCCACTTCATTCCTGAGCTCATTTCTTTCATACACCTTCCAACCACAGTCAATAGTAATAGAAATACACTACTCATGTTCACTTTGCTATCTTCTTCCTCTAGACCTACAGGGTCATTAAGTACATAATCATCCTCCCGTGTTTCCTTAAAAGTCTATTTTACAAATTATTTTGCCAATGAATAGTATGGACTATCAATTTTCAAACTCAAATGACAGTCTCCTCATCACTTCTGCCAAGCCAATGATACATATTTTAGGCTTTGTTATCACAACATTCCAAATCTGGAATCAGCATCTATGGTACTGACATTAGCCTAGGTCATGCTATGGTAACAAATTATCCCCAAATCATGGTGTTTTGAAATAGCAATGGTAAACAAACAAACAAAGGATGGTATAGTTCTTGCTCAGACAAGATCTACTATATCTCTGAAGACTCTCCAAGGCAGTGATGCATGTGATGGCTCAACTGCAACTCCTTTTCAATACATACTTCTACCTTTGCTGTGGCCAAGAAAAGGAAAAAGGTAAAGAATTACACACCAGCTCTTGTATGCTTTTACTTGGAAATGATACATACCACTTTCTTCACACATTCTCTTGGTCAAAGCAAGTAACATGGCCCCGCCTACTTCAAGAGGTTTGAGAAGTGCAATCCTACCACATGTTTGGAAGATAAATGCTCAGAATATTGGTACATGGCACTAATGAGTAACACAATTGTGACACAGGAGTAAGGAAGCTACTCCTGCTGCCTCTGTAACTGCTCTTCAACTACTACACGTCTTGTGATGGGAGATTGAAATCTTGAGTCTAGCTGTCACTGATGACCTAGCTGTTTCTGGGCACTCATAGTTTTACGGCAAAAACAAAAAAATCCAGAAAGATGGCATCTACTTCAATTCTGCCTGCACAATTTTATATGAACAACATTATTTTATGGCATCTAATTTGTATTTTGAAACATCTAGAAGAAAGTCTGAGAAAGGTGGGTTTTAGCTTTCCAGGACCTGAAGTGTAGGACAGCATACTAGGAGAAACTTGGACTTGAAGCTGAGGGCTAACCTACCATATGAATACACCATGTTTAATGATCTATATCCTCTTTCTTCAAAGATTCTATAGCTCTGTATAATCTTATCTCTGCCTGGTAGGGAATAGTATGTGACAACAAGTCTAATTCCCTTCCTGTGATATTTAAAAAGATATTTGGCCCCTACAACCCTCCCTTTGCTCATAGCTAAATATAATTATTTTCACTGTTTCTCATAACATATATTTCTTCAACCTTTTTTTTTATCCAAATCGGAATCCTTGTAGCTTGTCAATAACATCCACCTTAAAAGGTAGAGCCAAAACCTAAATATAATCTTTTGGAAAAAAAATCTGTAAAGAGAAAATATACCATGTTTTATCCTTACTATTCAAGTTCTCTAAGTTATACTATTATTTATGGAAACAGAACTAGTCTGCTATCACCTGAAAGTATAAAAATCTTCTTCAGCATTGTTTGGTTTTGCTTAAATAGCAAATTAATTGGTAGGAAAATAGCAAATCTTACTAAATATATTTGTATTTTGCATAATATTTTGGAAAATGATGACTGGTTAATTTTTTTTTATAAGAAGATTGACAAAATGAAATTTTCAAGTGAAAGATCGTCTATCAAGCAATTAAGAGTAAGTGAGAGGCCTTTGGGAAAACTGAAAAATATTTAGGCGAAAACAATCTATTTCATTATCCTTCTACGAAAGTATAAAATAAGGTAAAGCTGTTGTATTGGCTTATCATAAAATTACGACAAAAAATTACACTAATGATGAAAAGCAATTTTTTAGATCATAGATTCAGGGGTGTTTTCAAACACCATGATTATATCCCATCTGTTATGTTTCATTTTTCATCTGTTTTCAATACTGTTGAATGTTCTCTCCTTGAAAATCTGTCTTGGCCCACTATCTATGATTATGAAGTCCCACAGCTATAAATTCTGTCCATGTTCTAGTAATTTTCAATTGAATCTCTCAATTATGGTTTCTTTGCTAAAATCCATATTCAAGTAAACAAACTTTCTACTTAACATCTTCAGTTTGATATGAAATTAAGTATTTCAACTTAAGTGTAAACTCTAATTTTCAATCTCTCTCTCCACTTGTTCCTCACCTGCTCCTTCTTATTAGTGCACTCCACCATTTATTCACCCAGCTTCTCAGGTGAACACTGGAATTAATTTTCTTCACTTTTTTTTTTTTTAATCCTAGTAAACCCTGTTGGCATTATCTCTAAAACATTTCATGAATATCTCCAGCTTGTCTCCATTTTTCTCTACAGCTACCATCTTGATTATAGGCAGCAGCTTGTAATCTATTGCTTGGATTACTGATTAGTCTACCATTTTTCTAAGTTTTTTATCCACTTCTTTTTTTGCTTCTTTACAATGCACCCTCCACAAAATAACCAAAAATATATTTCACAATTTAAAACCAAATAATGTCATTTTTTGCCTTAATATCCCAGCATGGATTCTCATCTCAGGATAAAAGCCAATCTTTGCATGACCTGATGACTCCCAGAGGAAATTATGGTTCAAGAACAATCAATCAATAATATACAAACAAACAAAACAATCTAAAAGTTTCAGTGATTTAAATTTTTTTTCTCTTTAATGCTGTATATCCATTATGGGTCACAGGAGGACTTTGGTACAGTCACTCAGACCCTAGGCTAACAGATCAACCACCCTCTTGAATGTTGCCAGTTGCCCCACAAAAGTGAAGAAAGAGGTTTGAAGAGACTTTTATGGGCAATTAAATGCTGGACCCAAAATATAAAAATGCCACTCCAGTTCACAATTCATTGTCCAGAACTACTGATATGGCCCCATTTAATCACAAGAAAGCTAGAAAATGCAATTCTAACTTGTGTCTGCAATGTGCGGAAATGGAAAAACCAAATGTATTTCACAAACATCACTAATGACTATCAAAATATATACGATCCAACCCCTGTATTAAGTATTCTTATTTTCAGAATGGGCTGAAAATATATTGTTATGCTAAAACACTGTGCTTGTTCTCATTTAGGAGACTTTTCAGTTGCTGGTCCCTTTTTATTGAATTATGTTTCTTCAACTCCATCCATAGTTGCCTTTTTGTTATCATTCAGAATTTACTTTAATATAAAGTAGCTTCTCTAATCTCCATATTTTTTTCATCATATCATTTTGTTTTAAATTCTTTGGCATACTATCTATATGAAATATTTAAAAAGTTCTTTTGTTTACAGATTTCCTCCCCCTGCCACCCAAGAATGTAAGCTTCATGAAAGTAACACATTTTATCTCTTTTTCACTACTATATCCTCAGTAACTTTGGGGTGAATCTAATATGGTTTTTTACATGAATGGAATTTGGATTAGCTCAGCATGAGTTCTCTGGAAATGAAAGTAAACTTCCTAAACAACTGTGTTTATTAAATGAGGAAGAGTCACAGGATGCAAAATCGAACACAAACTTATTTTCCTCCTCTACTACCCATTCAAACTTGTTCTGTGGAACTAGTTACTTCTCTATCTTCTGATGAAATTTGAGGCACATTTTATATCATTTGTCTTAGATAATAAAATGTTTTCTGGTTACTTCAAGCCAAACAGTCTCATTTTAGTAAGCAAAATTTCCAATCTCTAATACTTCAAATTCATATGGAGTTTTACATTCTCCCTTCCCTTGGCTCCTGACAGTTTCAGGCTTGGGAAGTCTACAGTGGGAAGAGGGATATGATGGGCTAGAACACTCACCTCTAACTTCTAACCTCAACCATCATCATAATAGCATGAGGCTGCCTTTTAGCTTCTCTGGAGTTGGAGAAAAAGAGGAGGAGAAGACAAATTTGAGGGTCTGGGGAGGTCATGTATGCCTGATACCAAATTTTCTCTGGCCAGCTATTGTCTAATCCTGATTCTCCCCAGACTTTCTAGACATTCAGAGCTGAGTTTGCTTTCATGACTTTGCAGAGAATTCCTTCTGTCACTGGGGATCTTTTTCTTGTAGTCCCCTAATTCAGACACTGACTGACAGTATGTAACACTATTCTCAGCTCTGATTTTCTGGTAGTCTATACATAAGGCTCTAACTGTTGGGATTCCATTGCTCCTCTAATTGGACCTCTTGCTCCAGACTACTTTAATACAACTCAAAAGTTTCTTGCTTTCCTAAATGACCAATATCTGGACTATGAGAAACACTCTTACTTCCTCGACAAATGGGGCAAGGGATTTATATCATGGTTTCCTTTCCCTGATCCACAGGCAGAACAACTAGTTAGCTCTCATTTCTCACTGATATGTTTTTCCAGGTGTAGGTCTCACACTAGTATTTAACTGAAGAAGACTCCAAGAGATATAGGAAAAGCATTCCAAGTAGTCACTTTTAAGCTCCTACTGCTATGCATAGGTGGGGAGAAATGAGCACAGCAGGTCAGGACAGGCAACAAGAGATTCATCAGTGGACAAGGCAGGGTCCTTATTCTCAGAGAGTTTGGAGTAGACAACTCATGCTTGAACGCCTTGAATCACTCTTAACTGTCCCTTGTAGACTCCTTGACTTCAGGATTCAATACACCCTTTCTCAGCTTATTAAAAAAATATTCTCTCTCAAATTTTTATTTATATGTCTAACTATGGTGAGAAAAACCTTGACAACTGTTTAAAGACTTTTTCATGAAAAAGTCATATTCTTTCAAACTTTTCATCATTTTCAATTACCAATCCAGTATTTTTTGCTGGTTAGAATGGAATAAACAGTACTCTTTCCTCATATTGCTCCTATAATCAGTGCAAATATTATCATCAAGGAAAACATCTTTTATGTTTTCGATATGATCAGACTGTCTATATTGGGCCTACTCAAAGTGACAGCACATAATGAAATAAGGAAGTTGTGCCAGAATGTAATTCAGTCTGCTGCATTCTTCATTGATAGAGTCGCATTACAAAAAAACAAATGTCAGCTGACCTAAACAATGTGTTGATGACAGGTGATTTTCATTCTGGCATAAATAAGCTCCTATCTTGTTGGCACAGGTAACAAACAGTTCATAGACTGATTGTGGTGCCAGATCACACTGTAAGAAGCTCTGGTCTAAACAGGGGATTAGTGAGTCAATATCACGTCAATCTGATTTTCCTTTCTTCTCGCCTACAAGGTAAAATTTAATGGATTCCTAGAAACAAATATACATAAAACCATTAATATGTTCACAATAGCCATATAGGATATTTTATAGGGGTTTCAGAAACTTTTAGAACTATTCACTTTCTGAAAATCATGTCCAAAAACAAATTTACACAAATAAAGAAGATCATCAATGTCTGGGGCACCTGGATGGCTCAGTAGGTTAAGAATCTGCCTTCGGCTCAGGTCATGATCTCAGGGTCCTAGGACTGAGCCCCATGTCTGGCTCCCTGCTCAGTGGGGAGTCTTCTTGTCCCTCTCCCACTGTCTCCCCCCCTGCTTGTGCTCTCTCTCTCTCAAATAAATAAATGAAATCTTAAAAAAAAAAAAGATCATCAAGGTCCATAGCAATGGTTATGGTAATATAATGGAAAGAAACTTTTATGAAGATAAATCTCTTACTTTGAATTAATTCCTACCTACCCTTGAATTTGAAACACTGTTAAAATAAATTTAGCTCAAAAGGAAATAAGAAAAATAAGAATTCAATTTATTTTTAAGCAGAAAGATATGTTTAAATTTTGTCTCCAATAACAATTTCATTAAAAAGCCTAGGTCTGCAGACAACGAGCTAAAAATAAATCTACAAATCTGAGTCATTAAGTCAGTCTTCAAGATTTGTGTTCTAAGAGTCTTATGACTAAAAGAAAATACCAGTTTTCTCAAAGTGTCTTGATTTTAAAGAGATTTAAATAGCAGTAAAGAAAACATCAGTCACCTGATTCTTGGAAATATTCATTTATTTAACTTTAAATATGCCATGCTGCTTTGAAAAAACAGAGGTAAACAAATCCCATGTGAAAATTGTTAAGATATTTCTTTTGTAATGTTAATGTTGCTGTCTTCATAAATCTCTGATTCTAGCCACAGCCCCTGCTCTCTCGGACTTTGATTTACTCAGAGGCTGACCTGTTTCTAACCCTGTCTTGAGCCAGCCTCTAGGATTATGGGACTATGATCTGGTACATTCCTTAGAGGAAAAATTTAACTGAGAAATGTTTTTTTCCTGACAAGTGATAAAGCCCTACTCTTTTTAGGTTACGCCAAAGACAAAGGTGTGGTTAAAATAAATTGAGACTAGGAACACAGTATGAATTAAGGAGACAACTTAAGTAGAAGATTCTGTGTGTAAGAAAGCAAGGTAAGACAAAGGAAGGGAGACAGACCGTAAGTTGCCTGGAAGCTATCAATTCCTAATTTTATAAAGCTTAGACTCTAGGAGAGTAATTAGCATCAAGGCCAGATCAATTTTCCTAGACACAGTATTTTATTAGATTGCTACATGACAGCATACTAATTAAAACTGATTGGTCTAATTAGAATCCCATTAATAACGAGAAAGGCAATGACAGATGTATCACCACATCCACCACACCTTGATGCATCAGATGCTCTGACATTCCGGCAGTTCGGATACAGGTTTGTTTTAGTTTTTCTTTTTTGTGATTTGTTGTTTTAAGAAAGGAAGGGAACAAACATGGTAGAGGGGTGGTGGTGAGGGACAGCAAGGTCCCGTTCTCTGGTAGTGAAGACCTTCAGAAAACAATTAGTGAAAAACACTAGGGAAAGCTTAAATATATTATCATTTCAAAAAGTCAGGCTAAAGTAAGAATATAATGTATTTAGAGACTTGTAGGACAATAGTAAATTCTCAGTGTAATTCTGAAATAAGCTACCTGATTCAGTTTCTTGCCCAAATACCATGGTAAAAAAGCAAAGATGAAATTAGATCAGTATACCTTTTTTTTCATAGTTATAATCATAGTTTCGTATAAATTATGACCTCAGATTCTAATCTTGAAACACAATATTCTATTTCTGTTGTTAACATTGAGTCACTGCTCCCCCCCCCCCAAAAAAAAAAAACCAATGATACATATATCAGAATACAGACTGGGAGGCTAAGGCATATTAACAGAACATATTTATTATTTATTGAATAAATACTACTGGGTACCTTCCATGTGTCAAATGTTATTCTAGGTGACAGATATAATCTCTGTCAAGTTTAGCTTTTCATAGGAGGAGCAGTAGTGAAAGAAAAGCAGTAACCAATTAAAATAAAACAAAATAAAAGCCAAAAAACCTATGTATACTTGTAAACCCTATTCTTGACCTACTTCAGCAGCCCCCAAGGAGTACCTGGGTGTCCTCGAGCTCCTCTACCCACTCTACTCCCATCTTTCAGTCTATCATATGGCCTAGCATGGCTTGGACATGATTAAATATGAACTATTCCTCAGGATCCAGGAATTTCCACAAACTTACTGAGTGCTGGCTTTCCTCATCCCTCTAGGACTCAGTACACCTCTTCCTGGCCAGTTCTGCCCTTGTCTCCTGGGCATCTAGAACTCCTAGGCTCTAGCATTTTAGGGACATTCTACTTTCTATAACAAGTACATGATTTGGCCTTTATGAGGTCCTATGTCTCTTCCCTCCTTGTTTTTTTATTCAAAAGAATTCCTTTGTATTGAGCACTCTAATTGGGTTGTACCCCCTCATTATATATGCTAGATTATTCTATGAATATCAAAAGCTCTGTCTAGAATTTTTCTGTATTTTTTCTTTCCATGATTATATTGGTCTTCAGGATAGAAGAAGTGGAATATTTTAAACTTACTCCTAAATAATCATGTACCATCCATTCTCAGTAAATTTCCCTCCTATAGGCTTGGTCTCTTTTTTTTCCCAGGTGACAAAGATAATATGGGTTTTTCAACCCATTTCCTATATATAATTTATATACAACTACATGCCTCAAATGTTTCAGGCAGTCCCAATTTCAATTTTGTGTGTGTGTGTGTGTGTGTGTGTGTGTGTGTGTATGTGTGTTTAATAGAAAATTCTAACCATGACTCCAAATATCAATAGCAAAGGTTTGTCTCCCAAGTCACATTCCAGTCTGTGCTGGGTAGTCAAGAGGAAGAGAAGAGAAGGGGACTCTACTCAAGCTGTTATTCAGAGCCCCTAGTTCATTCCATCTTGTGATACCATCATCTTTAACTCTGACCTCTGATTTTCAATTTTACTGCAGAATGGAAGGATAGACGATGGATAGTATCTGACAGATTTTCATGTGTCAAGCCTGGGAGCAGCTTACCGCTGCTTATCCATATTCCGTTGACCAGAATTCAGGTACATGGTTCCAACCTAACTGAAAAGAAAGTGTCCTAATTTTTATGTGTCTAGAAAGGAGAGGGAAAATATTTGTAAGCACTAGCTTTCTCTGCCACACTGATGAGCATTATTTGTCCTAGCCCCATAAATGCAAGCACTTGTCATATCAATAAATACAACTATTAAGTTTCAAAGATATTTACTGTCTTTTGAGGAAATCCAGGACAGCATTTGGAGAAAAATTACAATCAAATCGAGGAGTGACTTTATCAGAGAGGCACTTCAAGGACCTTATATCTCCAATAAAATTTTACTTAAATTTTTGAAAAATCTCGATTATTCTTATAGAGAAAGTAGCATGGAAATACTGAGGGCATTAATTATTATCAGAGTGCTGCTAACACAAATTTTAAAAAATGAAGGTTTTGGGTTTTGTTTGTATTGTTAGTTTCAAGATAAGCAACACTGAAAAACACTCAGAATGGAAAAAGTCATGCCAACAGGTTCAGTGGGTTTGTTTACTGAAGGAGCTATATCAGCTGTCTTAGGAAGGAGTGTAGCTACATCAGAAATAGACTGAAGTCAGGAAGCTAGCTTGAGTAAAACTCAGGAACTTAAAGCAGGGCTTCTGCTATATTGCAGAAATCTTGGCAAAATCTTAAGACAGATATGTGTAATGAAGTATGAAGATCCAGGATTTGGTCCAGGCTAAAGTAAACCTCTACTCAGATCTCAACGGGCTACAGTGCATTGAAGTAACAAGAGACCATACTTAGTTGCTCTGACATCTGTGAGGGCTCAACCTTTTACTTTTCATTTCCATACTAACTGTATTCTTTGTCGATCTCATACTCCTATATCAGCAGACGCATACTCCTACATCCACAGACATCTTATGCTTCAGAACAGCCATATTATCTCTTTTAGGAACAGAGGATAGCTATATGTTGCTTGAAGTCTCTGAATTCATTTTCTCAAATTGTTCATCTAGAATATCCCAAATCACAATTGATGGCAACTTCATCCTCCCAAAACTCTGGAGCTCTTTTTGAATGCTCACTTGTCTCATGACCCATATTCAATGTTTCAGGAAATCGGTTAGTTCTACTTTACAAAGTACCCAGAATCAGACCAGTTTTTGCCAATTTCCACTGCAACTACCACCAAGCCATCATCATTTCTTTCTGGTATTATTGCAAAGTTTTGGTTTTGGTTTTGGGGTTTTTTTTGATGTTTTTGTTGTTGTTTGGTTGGTTGGTTTTGGTTATTTAACTTTCTAAAAATTATTATTGAGGTATAATTGACATATAACATTTTATTAGTTCCAGGTATACAGCATGATTTGATGTTTGTATATATTGTGAAATAATCACCAAAATTAGTCTAGCTAATGTCCATCACCATATATAGTTATAAACTTTTTTCTTGTGATAAGAACTTTTAAGAACTACACTTTTAGCAACTTTCGATTATGCAATAGTATTAACTATAGTCATCATGCTGTATTTTATATCCCCATGACCTCTTTATTTTATAGCCGAAAGTTTGTACCTGTTGACCCCCTTCACCCTTTTTACCCACCTCCCAGCCTCTGGCAACCACCAATCTACTCTCTGTATCTGTGACCTTGGTATTTTTGTTTTCTACTTTTAGATCCCACATTTAAACAAAATTGTATGGTATTACAAAAGCTTTTTAACTAGTCTTTTTGTTTTCAATTCTTTCTTCCTACAATCTACTCTCAAGCTAGTTAGAGTGATTATTTATTTATTTATATATAAGATTTTATTTATTTGAGAAAGAGAGAAGAGAGAGCATGAGCAGGGGGGAGGGGCAGAGGGAGAGGGAGAAGCAGACTCCCTGCTGAGCAGGGAGCCCAATGCAGGGCTCAGTCCCAGGATCCCAGAATCATGACGTGAGTCAAAGGCAGATGCTTAACAGACTGAGCCACCCAGGCTCCCTAGAGTGATCTTTTAAAAACATAAACCTGATCATGTCATTTTTTCTTTACAACTATCCAAAAGTATCCCATATCATCTAGAGTAAAAATGATAGCCCTTCTAAAGACCTTCAAGTACCTACTGAACCTGAAACCCACCATTTGTGCTCCTGTCCCTACCTCTTAGATCTCCTCCCTTACTAAGAGCCCCCAGCTATGTTCCTTCTGTCCTAGATCCATATTACCCCTGAAAAGTTCCAGATATACTCCCATTTTAGGGAATCTCTTTAGAGAATCTAAATAATTCAAAAGTGATTCAACAGTTCTTACTATTTGGGAAATAGAATGGAACAATTAAATACTTGATGGACATATGAATGAATAAATGAATGAATGAATTTGATACTGGATATATTTCACATTGTTTTTGAATCCCTCTAACCTAAGTATCTTTACATTTTAAATAACACCATAAATTATATTGTAAATTTCATCTATTTTGGGAGGTTTTATTTAAGAGATTTTAATTATTATTCATGGAATTGATTGTGTTTCAATAAATATATCCAAAATAAGGATGGAAGTTATTTTTTCATTAAAATAAATATTGGATTCACTCATAGACACCTTCTGTCAATGCCTTACACACAGAATTTTCCCACGCTTAATCAAAACTCCAGTAGCCTTTAGGGTAAAACCCAATCACTTTGGCCTCCTTCAAGTACTATTGTTCAAAAATTGTTGATGTACCAACACAAGTAATTTTTATCTGTCTCACCAAGGTTTTCTAAGTTTATTCACACATAATATGAACTCTCATTGCTTGAGAAACAAAAAATGTGTTCAATGACCTAGCCATGGGAATTCTTTTCCCATATACTTTGATGATTCCATTCCTATTGCCTAAAATTACCTCCTCCTTTTCTACCTTGTCTACTTATTTCGGGGAAACCCAGGCTTGAAATCTCAAATACCTCTTCCTCCACAAAGCCATCACTAACTCTTTCTCCATGCTTCTGAAATCTACCTCATATAATTTTGTAGTCAAGTTCCTACTTTCAGAGGTACTTGTATATTCTGCTATGTAGAAAATTTATATTTTATAAGTAGAGTCTTCTTTCCAAATAGATACCACATCTTCAGGTCAAGTACCTAGTTGGATTTACTGTTTCTAAGTGTCCAATAGATATTAATCTTCAGAATTTGGGAACAAAGATTGGAATAATCAGGAATTCCTAAAATCTTGAATTTTTCTCATTTTTGTAGTGTTTATAAAGGGAAGATTAGTACTTAGTATTTTAGTTCAACATGTAATAGTACTATTGTTTACAATGTCAGTAGTATTTGAGTTATATTTACTAAGAATTTTAACCTAAGCAAAAGTTCAAATACTGGAAAACATCAGTGTACATTACTGGGAAGTCTTTGAATGACTTAATGTCCTGATCTCCTAGGAGAGTAACAGCAAGATTCAGAATCATGTGTCAAAACTGCTCATTTAAGTAATTATTTTGCACCCTACACTTGTTATTTGTTATTTCTTAGAAAACCATTCATAAGATTTGTACAAAGTATAATATCTATCAATCTATTTATTTATCTTAATTTGCAAGAATGATTCACAATTAGCAAAAGATAAGGTTAAAAATACACATTTTAACATATTAACAGCTACAAATAAGACTGCCCCATTATGTGGTGACTGGTTCCTTCCTACATGCTCCTGTTCCAGTTCTTGAAAATGCTGACCTTAATATTCAATGTGTAACAATGTTTTCTGCTCTTGCTGTTGACTTGCTATTAACAGATTCTTCAAATCAGTAGTCTACATTTATAGTTATGGTCTAATTCTCACAGGAGAATTGTAAATAATTTTCTTATTTTTCCAACTTGTCAACCGCTTATTATCAGGATTTGAGATTTAGAACAACATATAAATTTTCCAAGAGAAGTCAGGAAGATGTTTCTGCAAGAATTCTCTAGTTGGATTACTATATACAATCACCTGTAAATATTATTTAACTATCTAATTGAAATATTTAATATACGACCTTTAATGTGGAAGATACTGAAGATTAAAAAGTGAACATCGTGTAGTCCCTGATAGAGCTTACATTCTAGCTAGAGAGACCAGCAGTTAATCAAGAAAGTGCAATGAAGTATGATAGGAATACAGTTGGGGAGGTGCTGGATATTGTAGTAAGAACACATAGTAGGAGTTTGGTATCTCTTCATATTAAAACAAAATATAAGTAATTAGCCTTTATATAGGCTAATAATAATATGCATTTATGTGATTAAGTACAGAAAATCTGAATTAAAATTGAGTAGGGGGACACTTTCTGTGTCATCATACCACTGAATATTTCTCAGACAGCATGTCTTCCGCTTTCTGTGAAAACCAATAAAATGGACTTTTTGTCCATGTTTCATTCATCAAAATGATGCCGCTCATAGATGATTTATTTGCAATTCATTACTAGATAACCCTTGAATAAAGGAGTTCAGTGTATTGCCCATAAATAGAGAATGATAATGATACTCAGGAGAATCAGAATCAATATTAAATCTTTTTAAAAAATTCTGAATGTTACCCTGATCTAGAGAGTAATACCACAGACTTAAGAGTAAAAGCAATAGTTAAACGTATCAACATAAACTATTTGGAGTTTACTGAATTATGTATTAACTTTTACTGAACTCTAACACTCACACAGAAAAGTACAAAGTTATGTGTTCAATTAAAGAGCTTTGCACAAAGCGAATGCCCCATAAAAATAGCACTCACATCAAGAAATACAATGCTGGTAACCAAAACCCCCCTTGTATTCCTTCTAGTACTATCCCTCACCCAAAACGGTCAGCATAACTTCTATTAGTACAGATTGATTTTATCTATTTTAATACTTTTTAAAAAATGAACTTCTTCAGCATATACTCTTTGTGTCTTGCTTCTTTGGCTCAAAAACATTTTGCGTAATCCATCTAGGTTGCTGCTACAGCAATAGGTCCTTCATTCTCATCGCTGTCTAGTGTTCATTTTGCTGACT
The DNA here is from genome assembly GCF_017311325.1 of Ursus maritimus. Taxonomy (NCBI): domain Eukaryota; kingdom Metazoa; phylum Chordata; class Mammalia; order Carnivora; family Ursidae; genus Ursus; species Ursus maritimus. The sequence goes on along the minus strand of NW_024426552.1, from coordinate 41,241,476 downwards.
ACAAAATACTTTATCCATTGTACTGTTGATAAACAACGGGGTTATTTCCAGTTTGGGTTATTACAAAGAGCAAGTCTATAAACATCCTGGGACGTGTATTTTGTGAATAAACACACACATTTCTGTTCAGTATATATCCTTAAGAGTGAAATGTTCATAATAGATTATGATGGTGACAGTGGATTCTCTCAGGCAACAATGAACCATGCTGAGGGCCTTTATCTGACTGAAGCCCCTATTCCATTTTCAATATTTTCTGAGGCTTTTGAGTATACACAGCTTGAGTATGACCCAAGGCCAAATAGGAACTTTTCCAAGTCCTGGCAGAAGTCTGGATTTGAACCAGAACCAGAATTACCTCCAGGTGGCAGGGCATAAAGGCAACATTTAATAAACCTTCTCCCTAAGTTATTTGACATTTTGTCAGAAATCAGAGTCCAGGAAGCAACACAGAGAATATAAAAGGCAAAAATCAAAGAAATTGTGTGTTCTTCAACTTTAGGAAGAGAAAATCAAATAAGTTACTAAATCACTTGAGCCCTCGGGCCAAGCTCAGGATAGAAACTTGAAAAGGTTAGTGCATTTTCTTCACAATTTGTTAAAAGCACATTGATTGATGATTAATCTGTCACAAAGTAATTACTTCATGAATAGACAACTGTCATTGGGAAGAGCTCCCTATTTCTCCTAAAAAAGCCAAAAAAAAAAAATTAAGAAATTCAGGTTCTGCAAATGATTACAGTATTCTCTTGACAACACACACGTGATCACGCACACACATGCACACAAATAAATAGTTTGAAATACTGAGGGAAATTACTTGATCCTGTTTAGGTTTTAACATGTAGTAGTAGCTTTTGTTCAGTTTTAACAGTATTTGAAGGATCAGCACCAGTAAAACACAAAAGAAAAAAACAAAAAACACCCGAGAAATTTTGTATGGGATATTTTTCCTTTTAGTTTACTCAGTAACTAAACCTCTTCTTTATGTTTGGGTGATTTTATAAGTCAGTGTGGGATGCAAAACTTATATCAATAATAGAAATATTCACTTTCCAGACTCTTTTGCAGCTTTGGTATGAGCATATGACATAGATCCTTCCAATAAGATCCAAATGCTTGCCCCAAAACGTGAAATAGGAAAAAAGACTTGTGTTTCCTAGATTCTATGGCAGTGAAAATAAACAGCTCCTAAAGGAAAGCACTGGCAGCTCTCATTCCACAGCATTCAGAGTCCAGTGTGCATGGTGAATGGGTTTCAAGTTACGGTGTGTGCTCATAATAGAGAATGGTGCCCTCACTGAACTAGATCTGTGGTTTAATTTTGGATACAATCAGGCTGCTTAGTCTCCTAAAATCTTAGCAATACTCTGAGCTACCTAATATCTTTCTGATAAATTCATTTTCTAGTAGTTATAGCCAAAGTCATTTCTGTGGCTTACCACGTGGAACCATGGGTAACGGGGTGAGGGTTATCAACAATCAAATAATGATTATTTTCTTTTCTTTTTATTTTATTTTTTTAAAGATTTTATTTATTTGACAGAGATAGAGACAGCCAGCGAGAGAGGGAACACAAGCAGGGGGAGTGGGAGAGGAAGAAGCAGGCTCACAGCAGAAGAGCCTGATGTGGGGCTCGATCCCATAACGCCGGGATCACGCCCTGAGCCGAAGGCAGACGCTTAACCGCTGTGCCACCCAGGCGCCCCGATTATTTTCTTTTAAAATGTGTAAATTATTTAGGAAATGAATCTTAATTTCATAATTCAAAATTTCATTTTTTCCCCAAGAAAAACACGCTGCGTTATTTCTACCTGTTCTATTCCCTCATCAAACATTCGATAAAAATTGATGATAAACATAACATGACTATTGACTAGAAGTTCTATTAAAAGGTTTGGTAATAAAAGAAATCATTGTTTTAGATAAAATGAAGCTTCTGGGATGCCTGGGTGGCTCAGTCAATTAAGCATCTGCCTTTGGCTCAGGTCATGATCTCAAGGTCCTGGGATGGAGCCCCGCATCGGGCTTCCTGCTCAGCGGGAAGCCTGCTTCTCCCTCTGCCTGTTGTTCCCATTGCTTGTGTTCTGTCTCTCCTTCTCTGACAAATAAATAAATAAAATCTTTAAAAAAAATAGATAAAATGAAGCTCCATTATTGCTTGGGGATTTGGTCTTTTGTGTCCTTATTTCTTTTCATTAACTTAAAAAGGAACAGGTAGATATTTCTAAAATAAAACTCAAAAATTATAACAGTGTTTGCATTAAATAACATAATGAGAATTTTTCCATTTTTATGTAGCTGTGTTGAGTCTACCTAAGTAGGTACACTATTTATAAAAAAAACATTTAAAGATGACATTTGATCACATTTGAAGAAAAGCATATTAGAGGATGAACAGGTAACAGCAGGGGAGAAAGTGTTCCACTACAAGATAAAATGACATTTTGGCGGCTGAGGTCATGAGTAGGTAGTTAAAGAAAAAAACAAAAACAAACAAAAACAAACAAGGAAAAACACCATCAGCTGTGTTCTCTCCTAGCTCCATGGCTAGCGAAACTCTGTGTCAGCCAAAAAATAAAATTTTACTTATCTCAAATCTCTTCTAAAGTGAAAATTATTTTGACCTTAGAATAATATTTTTCAATTAATAAGAATGGATAGGGTAAAATCTAAAGGGGTAAAATCATATCTCAATGCATTTTTTAATAGTTCAAAAGAAATCAGAGAATACCTATATCAGAAAAAAACCACCTATTTATAATACCATTACTTCTCAAACTACGGAGCCACAAAACTCCATCAGTTATACATGACTGCTCTGGTACCAAAGGAGAACTGTGTGTTAATAAGTCCATGTTTACGAACTTTAGAGTGGTTACTATGAGGGCATTCTGTAAAAATTACTCTCTGGTGAAGTTAAAGAATGCCAGGAACAGAAATCTTCTTCCTGAGGCAAGGTAATTCCCCTGAGTAAATAAAAATACCTACAGCAGTGAAGACAAATTATGATGACATTTTACAACACACACAAGGAGCTTCCTTTAAAATGTAAGATTTGCACAAACCCTTTAGAAAAGCCATTGGAAAGGTCAAATTGTAATCCAGTGGTTTTCAGCTACAGTGCAGTGACAAATCGGTGTGTTGTAATCAGTCATAGGGATGCGCTACAGGTAATTTGTTACAAACAATATTTAAGGTACCACAGGGTGGGAATGATTTGCTTTTTATGAATTACAGTCTGGTCAAGGTTATCCACATAAATAACATCATTCTTACTTACATCTCAAACACCATCTAGAGAAGGACTATGTCTTTCATGAGAAGTTTATTCTTCCTAGGTAGCATTAGGGAAATAATGAAGAGAACTATAGAATTTTAGCATTATATAATAGATCAAGGATGTTAGGGAAGTAAGTCATTTAGTTCAAATGTTCTTAGAAATATTAAAAATAAATTTAAAATAAATATTGCTAGGGTATAAAAATGTTGTTTCATATAATAGAGGAAGAGAAAATAGCATAAAGCTATTTACGCTAAACTCTAAATAAAAAAAATGATTAACAGGGAAAGCAAAATAATAACAAAAAAGAGATATTTATACAGAGTTGATTTAATTTGGTTTTGTTTACCCATAAAGAACAGTAAACAAATTGATAGTATGATGGAACCTGATGAGTTATTAATTATAAGCATAAAAGAAAAGCATTATAACACCCCAATTAATTAAAATTCTTAACAACATTTGATTGTATATTTTCCCCTATATTGTAAAATTATTAACTTCATGGTTATAATTGGTTATAATTATTTTTTTTAAAGATTTATTTATTTATTTGACAGAGAGAGACAGCCAGCGAGAGAGGGAACACAAGCAGAGGGAGTGGGAGAGGAAGAAGCAGGCTCCCAGCGGAGGAGCCTGATGTGGGGCTCGATCCCAGAACGCTGGGATCATGCCCTGAGCTGAAGGCAGACGCTTAACGACTGAGCCACCCAGGCACCCCAGGTTATAATTATTTTTAGAACTTACTCAAATTTTTTATCTTATTATTTTTAAGTATCATCTTGCCCCATATCAAAAACAACAGCTGAATTACAACATACAGAAAGATGGCAACGGCAACATGGTTCTTTAATGTCTTAGAATCCACAGCAAGCAATAACAGAACAAAACAAAACAAAACAGAAAGAAATGAGATAGCAAAAACATGGACAACATCTACACGCAAAATGGCCATAAATTATATCCATGAATCTTAAGCATACACAGTTGGAAACAAATACCACCACAGGCCCCACACGCTTTCCTGATCTGTGTAGGGGGAAGCAGAAGAGAGCAATGGAGGATCTAGCAGAACTGAAAACAGAACTCCCCAATAGCCATAGATGTTCACTGGAAAGCTCTATATACCAAGAACAACAGCCGAAAATCAAAGTGCCTTTGCCCAACCTAAATTCTAGTAACAGTTGAGTACAAAAAGTCTGTGGTTAGGTCTGAATGACCATTTGTTGATAATGTGTCTGATGTCAAGCTATATTTCTGTAAATTTCTGTACATTATTCTAATGAAGAAGCGGGGAAAGAATGATTAAGTTGAGCTATATCTTTTGTGAATGCTTTTTTATTGTTTTTGTTTTTGTTTTCTTCACAAATCTCTGAGAGATATATGGGGATAGCATTTATGATACATTTCTCAACACATTTAACTTGTTGCAGCCTTTTTAAGCCCAGTTCCTATTTCTAATTTCCGTTGTTTCCTACTAGGGATCTAAAGAGTGTTCTTTATATGTTGCTGGAGGAAGGAATTTAGGGTTTCCATTTGCCTCTTTTCACTCTTTCTACTCTTTTCCTTTCACCTCATCAATTACCCTCCAAATGAACATCCCTGTGGGGATGGGGGTATGTTCCTTGCTTTCTCCATTCTCAGAGTTAGGAGATAAATTAAAAAAAAAAAAAGTTCAGTAAAATTTAGACATGATTCTATTTTGAGAACATGTTCAGGAAAATGAGGAGGAAAAGGACAAGGGCTAAGAGAGGAAAGAAAAACCTGATATAAAGAAGGCTCTGTCCCTGGTATTTTGTCGACTGCACCAATAACAGTGATCATGAAATTAATCACCAGTGTTCAAAAAACAGTATGGAGGCAGAATAAAGTGCTATACATGGGGTAGGGGACTCGGACACTTCCATGGACCAGAAAGTAATATAACTGGGTAAATCAGACTAAGTCGGGTGGTCTAGAAAGCATGTCTCTTGATAAGGGAGCAATTGCTCTCAGTTACAGCCAATTCTTTGCAGGTGGGAACCAAAGAATGCAAAGAATGCTGCCTTCATGTTGCTGATGATTTATGGGTAACCTTTGACTAGGAAATATATTTTTTACATCATTTTCTAGATAAACCATCATGGCTTATCTAGAAAAAATGCATCTGTGGACAGAATTCAGCTCATGGATCATCAGTTTGATAACACTGTCCTAGTTTCATTTTTTTCCTTTATTATTTGACAAATAGTTCAAACTAAATAGGGCTCTGATATAAGAGCTATCACAAATAAAAGTCATACCCACTTTTGAGGTTAATAGTTTGATGGGCTCACACATCTATCTTAATATAGCTACTTGCTGAGTTAAATCAATAGACAAAGATGCTGTATTGGCAGGGTTCTGTGTTCCTAGGAAAATGGCCAGCATTACAATTGACCATATGTGTGCAGGATAATACACACACACACACACACACACACACACACACACTTACACACACACTTTCTCCCAGGGTACAATTTCAAAATTTTGTAAGGTCGAAGTTTAAACTAACGCATATGGACTATGTCAACAACATTCCTAAAGTCTAATCCTAGGAAATATATGAATACTATACATTTTTATGATACTTCTTTAAAGGAGTTTATTAAGCTGAAAACAGTCTCTGTTTGGATTCACTCCTTTTTACAAATAAGGGCAAAAGAAACTCCAAAAGTTTGAGTAAATTGCTCCAGATTACACAGAAACTGAGTTAATAGAACGAGTGTAAAACTCCGCGTAGCCCCTTTCTACACACAGTACTACACTGGAGCTTCTACTTAAAAGTCCCGGCAGATGATCCAACAATTATTCTTATGGTTTTGTAGTGGAGTATGAAGTGTTTCGATAACTGAAGTAATTCTGCAATATTCTGCAGGAAGCTCTCTAAAGTCAATAGAAATATCTTGCATAGCTCTGATAACAAAAAGAAATAAAAAAAGAAAAAATGGTATTACTTCAAATTTTTGAGATATCTCTTATTTTTAAGAATCATAGGTCATTCAAATAATTGGCCAAAAATGTATTAATATTCTAAGAGAGAAAATAACATTTTTATTTAAATATTGCTTATGATAAGCATGATGATCAGTTTAGGGAACATTTATCAAAACTTTGACACAAATTTATATGCTTTGTGCATAATTTATAGTAAGATCAATCCCCATGCATCATATATAAATATATATAATGTCCGTTTAAGTTTCTTTAAGTTTTAGAATTCTAAGGTCAAGTAAGATAAATACTGTTAAACTTCTTTGTGCTCCAGAATGTGAGGTATTATGGCTATGATCGAATTGATGTTGAGTTTGTGATCAGGAACACAATCTTCACTTAAATAAGAATGCAACACATACCGCGAGGATCCATTTTCTAGTTGTTTCCCCCTCCTGTGTTCAAGAAACATTTGGCAATAAGTGAGAGACTGCCTGGGCTTTATAAAATAAATTCATATTTAAATTATATTTTAAAGAAATTTAAACTCTATCATCAGTAGTTGGAGAGATCCTGCAGTATTCCAAAAGATTAGGAAATAAGTAGCCTAAGCAAGCTCTTCTTTCATATAATACACAGGAGTGTGTGTGTGTGTGTGTGTGCATGTGTGTTAACAACGGTCAGTTCTAACTTTTAAATATATGAATAATTTATGGAGTTATTTTGTATTTTATATTTGTATTTGTATTATAAAGAAATAATAAATGTATAATTTTATGCTCTGAAAAAATTTTTTTAATGTATATGCTTTTTATTTTATAAGCACAAAACGGGTTGCATATTCAATCAAAACAGTTGCTGAATTTGAGTCTTTCAAGAGAACCTAAACAGAAATGAGTTATAAAAGCAATTTCTATTTTTAATTTTGACGAAAATGATATTGACTCACACTTTCCTTAACTTCCGTCTTCTTAGAATACCTTCACTGTCACTAGGAGAAGATCATATTCAATTGGTTCTCAAGGGGATAATGTGGATTTCAGCTCCAAGAATTTACATAAAGGGTCCTGAACAATGGAGATTGTAGTCCTATACTACTCCTTGTTTTGGTGACCATGAAGGGACAAAGTAGTGGCACGTTGAGTGACACTCTTCAGTGGTGTCAACTCTCTCCCTGAAGACAATGGGAAATTCCACCTCCATCCCCAAAGGCTCCCCTCTGGGATGTATTTTCAGACACTAGGATCAACTCCCATTAAAAAGCCTAAAAAGAAAAATGCTTATGTTCTTTTGTAACCCTGCTTGGCCCCAGTATAAACTAGAGGGTGGGGAAATCTGACCAGAAAATGGTAGTCTTAACTAAAACATCATACTGCAACTTGATCTCTTCTCTTAAAAGGCAGGGGAAATGGACTGAAATCCCATATAATCAGGTCTTTATGGCCCTATACCAAACCCTGACACACGTTCTTTTACGGGGCCCAAGGACACCTCTCTCCTCACCTTCTACCTTCAATCCACCAACAATTCAGCTGTCTTGGGCCCTTCTCGTTCTGTTAATCTGCCACCATACCTGTGTTCTGTCAAGTTCTTTGTGTGCCCTCCCCACTTTGTCTCTGTTGTAAACAGGTTATTGCCAAAATTGTGTACATGTCTCCCTCCATTTTTCCTGGTTCATCTCCTCTTTGTTTGCTTTCTCCTTTGTGTATCAGATCTGAAATACGCCTTAAGAGAACTGGATGAATGCTGCCTGACTTTTGTTGTATGGGGGAGCTTCTCCCCCATTGTTTCCAGGTTAATGGCTATGATAATTGGAGCCAGTTGTCTGTGGTTAGTCTACCTCAGGACAGAAACTTTGAGGAGTATTCCCAAGCAGCTGCCAAAACTCCTTTTGTTTCAGAGAGGTTCCCTGCCTTCTCTGGCCTGATACGGACTGCCTATTTTCACTTTTTGTTGGTGGAAAGAAAACATGTGTCTGTTATTCTGTTTGAGCAGATGAGTTTTGAGACCTGGAGTCCTCTTTGTCTGAGCTTTTGTCCATCTCCAGGCTTGCTGGGGTCACCTCACCTCCTCTGTTTCTGCTTCCCCCTTCCTCCTGTTTTTTTCTGCACCACCCACAGGCACGGCTTGTATTACAGCTGGCTCCTCTACCATCCTCTGTGCCTCTGCACCATTGGCTCCTGCTCCTCTACCCTGTCAAGGAGCAAAAAGCACCCCAAGCTATTGGGTCACCTCCTTATGAGGTTTAAACTGAAGTACTTCCCAAATCAGCATGAAGTGGCCCAAGGGCACCCTTGGGACTTAAAAAATCTAAAAATTAAAAGTTATGAAATGTATTCATAAATTTCCAATCTAAAGAATTCTGGTTCACAATTGGTTACTACTTAGTTTTCACTGGAGAGTAAGGTTTCTTGGAGTTAAAATACTGCTAAATGTAATAAGGGTGATGGAAATAATGAAAGCAACTCTGTATGTAGGAAGTAGAAGATGTATAAGAAACGTAAAAGGAATGGGGATACATTTTTTTTTGTTTAGGGAAAAAAAGAAAGTAATTTTGTCCTAAAATGAGGCTGGTTATTTAAAGAAAGAGGGCTTAAGACAAAATCTGAATGAAAAAGAAAGTTGTAGAAGGCTTGTGAAGGAAAAACTTTGGAAAAGAATTTTTATGTGTGGTCAGGACTGACTAAGATTGAAATGAATGGATATTTAAAGTATACTGGTTTATTATTGAAATTCTGCTTTCCTCTCTGTTAAAAAGACAAAATTTTCTTGGATTATTTGGTCTGCTCTTGATAAGAAACTATAAACAAAGCGGGTTTTTTTTAATCTGCCCAGAAAACCAAAGTTTCTATATTTTATCTTTATCAGATCTTTCATTAAGTATATGAAATTCCTGAAGTTTTAATGTATCCTGGTATAAGGTCATCACTAAATATTCTAATTATTGAAATGCTTTATGTCACAGACATAACCAAATTTTCTTATCAACTGTGTTATAATGAATTCTCATCAGATCTGCAACCATGTCCATTTTTGAGTCTTTTGTCATCAATATTTATTGTTCTGATGCTCTTGCAAAATGTGTTTTCATCACCAAGGAGATTCATGAAAAGGACTTTTGACAAATACAGGTATCTGATATCTTTAAAATCATAAAATTAAACTGGGTAAGAATTTCCAGAAGAGCTGCATTCAAACAAAACAAGAAATAATGACTTGGGACTGAAGGAATTGAGGAAGATGATTATAGTTTTTAGGACAATAGTTTGAAACACTGCCAGTTCTCCAATGTTTGCTCTTCCAGAGTTAAGGACATTTTCTCTTAGGGTATCTACGACTTACAGAAATATGGTAAAATATTCTTTTGTGAACAAATTGAAACATTTAAGTTTTCTCTGTACTTGAAGCCTTCAGAATTCAGAAAGTCACAGTGAGTATCCTTTCTTTCATAGCAATTATAATTATTTGCATAAGTAGAATAAGAATCTGTTCTCATTATGACAGGACACTACTGGAAATGTTGGTATGTTACCAAGGCTTTGACTGGAATGTCATATTTGAGAGACACATGCATTGATTCACATATGACTAGACAGCTTTTTAAAGGATTAAGTTCACTTTATGGAGCCAATAAAGCCCCTTGGAAAAGTTGGCTTCATACCTTGTTCCAAGAGTTTCCAGTAGCCTTCCCAGGTGAGTAAAAAATGTTATTTCCTGACAGGTACAAGAAGCCTCAGAATATTCTGGGGACCTCAAGAAGAGAAATTCATTTAAATCTACAGGTATTACAGGCAAGTCTGATGGCAAGTATTGGGCTTGGTTTCTGGCCTCGAGATACTATTAAAAATTCAATCTGAAATTCCTTATAAAAAGTTCCAGCAAAGAAGATTTCAAAGAATCTATTAATCAATCACCATTCTTGCTGAGCGTATGTAAATAATTAGGCCAAGTTTCTTAACACTGGACTTGTTTTACAATCAAATTAGTCTTGATTTGGCTATCTTTGATAGAAATGAGGGTGATTTTAGAGAAAGATTATGTTTCAATAACACACTTTTGTGGATGTTAGATTCTAGTTCTGGTTAGTTTCTTTGAGTGTTTACTGTTGCCTATAAACCTGGGCTGGACCCTAAATTCTTCTGGTTTCCTCAAATACCTAGCTATAACTCTCCAAACTAAGGTTTCCAATTTTCTCCCATTCTCTTGACTTGAAATCATTAAAAACTAAAACTTCCCCTTTTCCTGAAGATCTACAAACTCAAGCTGGATAACTTGAGGTCAATTTCAGAGGAATTGCCACAAAACTCAAGTATAGACAATCTTAGTGCCTGTTGCTCTAAGGGCTATTCAAGGGAATCACCAGAGACATTTGAATTACAAACTAGGACAACAACAACAACAAACCATCAGATTGCCACTGCCTGCTCCCACTCCATCTGAAGATGCTTCAAGCCTGACATCTAGAAATCTTTTCACTTATAGCACTCTGGACTCAGGCACTAGGTTTGTAATGTGCTCCAACCATTAACCTATGTCTTCTTTCGTTTCCATAGAAATGCCTCTTATTAATTACCTGATTGCTTGCTAAACAAAACAGAGATTATATGATACCTAACACCACCTTCCATACCTGCATTAACTCCTCCTGGAAAGTAAAAACCCACAAAGATAAAATCAGGCAGCAAGCCACTTGGCTACAAGAGGCCCTTCACTACATCCTTCACTACATTCTTGCAGAAATCAGGGAGCTCTACACAGTGGCTAACACATCATACTGTGTATGGATCAATTCTTCCATAGAGATTAAACAAAGTCTCCAGCCAGGGAAATCTGCAGGTGCTGGTCTGCAACAACTCTGACCCCCCCCCCCAAAAAAAACCAAAAAACAACCAAACAAATGACTATCAACACCCAGTAGACCAAGCCACAACTTCCTTCTACTCCCCACTGTCCATCCAGCTTTCCTACAACTTAGACAACAAGGACTTCTGGGGCCCTCAGGCAGGGTCAACATCTCACACAGCATGAAGCAGTTAAGAAGATGGACCATCACCCATTTTCCCTTAAAAGCTTTTTAAAGGTCAGAGTCCTTGGGTAGGGAATGTTAGAGTAAGGACTTAGTTGGGTTCTAATGGGATGCCCGGAGGCCAGCAAAGGGGGAAACAGGGTCAGCTATAGGGAAAGTCAGATACCTGTCCTGGCAGCACTCCACAAGAAGCCAATCAAGCCAGACTGGCCCAAGACAAAAGAAGGCCAGAGAGCCTGACCAAGTAAGAGAGAAAAGGGGCAAAACCTTGATCCCAAAGAAATCCCCTCCATAAATAATAAATATCCCATCCTCTTGTTAACAACTGTCAATAAAAAGTAGAACCCTGAACCCCAGGGAGGTGTGCAGGTGCTCCTTAGGCTCACCAGCCCTCACATCTCGAGACTGTACTCTCACTCTAATAAACTCTTCTCAACCACCCTGTCTGGTCCATTCTTGAATTCCTTTCTTGCAATGAGAGTAATAGCCTCCAGCAATGTCCCTTGAGGGACTGGGTGAAGGCTTCAGCGCCTGAAGTTCTCCCCAGACCATCTGGCAACAGTTGGTGTCTAGATTCAAACAATATTTTCATTTTTTGTAGCACAGTTTAAATGGGAAAGTGATGAACTAAATTGTGTCCACAGGAGAACAAGAAAGAGACTGATGGTCTGTTCCCTTCTGGAGAGACAATTGAAAAAACAGGGAAACCTGTGGATGTGAAGGGGACCCATGACATCAGTCTTCAAATGCAGGAAGGACTATCACTGGAATAAAGTGTATGCTCAGACACAGAGATAGGATGCAGATTTCAGCTTAAAAGAAATGAGCTGCCTTAGTTACTAAATCCCTGGTGCCAAGGCCATGCAAAAATGAAAGAGGACTTGGCTGCCTCTATTTGACCTCAGGCTGTCCAGTTGGGCTCTTCTTTCCAGCCTGTCTCTTGGCTTAGGGGTAAGACCTTGAGGGCAAAGTATTCCCTGATGGGAACCAAGACTACCCCCTCAAGAAAGAAGCCTGCAAAACCCCACCCCTGATGCACTCCGAGATAGTGGTCAATTTCACCTTCACTGCCTATCTGCACGTACCCACCCATGTTTGGCCCACATTTTCCTTATATAAACTTGGAAGTATTTTTGACACTTGGAAGATAGTCTTTGAGATGCTAGTCTACTATCTTCCTGGTGTTGGCCCCACTGAAGCAAATTCCTTTCTTGTTTCACTACCACTTGTTTCCCTACCTTGGGATTTTGTCAGTCCCAAGTGGCTGAACCTGGTCTATCTGGGACTCCTGCAGCCAGATGCTCTGGCACCTCTGTGCCCCAGCTACAAAAAGAGCATGAATTTGGCTCAAGATTCAACCAACAGACTTAGCTAATATTTTTAACAGTCTCTGTTTCAGTCATTAAGCAGCAGATCTTTCTTCTAGTGTTAAGACAAAGGCCATAGTGACACAATTCATTCACCAGCAAAGACTAAGACTCAGTTTTATAGTTTTTTTCCTATTAAATTCTATGATCTGATTTATACTCATAAAAAGTTGGAATATTTAATGCACCCCGTTTATTTGAGGGTGACCTACATTGGGTCATAATTTAAACATTAATACCCATATGCGATTATACCTTAAACAAACACACACAATATCACCTGGCAAAGTATATGTGAATACAGATTTCTAAAGAAACTATCAGGTAGCAATTTGTGTGCCCATACACACACACACACACACACACACACACACAATTATTACAGATTAGTGTAAAATAATGTAGAAATTATAAAAAACATATTCAAGTTCCACATCAGTGTAAATATACTTAACACTACTGAATTATATACTTAGAAATGATTAAAAAGGTAAATTTTATGTTATGTGCTTTTTACCAAAATGAAAAAAATTAAAAATTATATTCACAAATGTTGCTTATTGAAGAGTTTTATTTGGGTAGATAATGCTGCTTAGAATAAAAAAGAATCAAAATGTCTGAAATAATATAAAATGTGTTGCATTTTGCGAAAAATAAAAAATATGGTATTTAAAAAATAAATACACCAAAAAGTATTCTATATTGAAAGGTTGATAAAGGCCACAGCAGTGATTAAAAAGAGTAATTATTAAAGACTTCCAATACCTTATCTTATTGTGTAAATTAAGTGGTTCCTGTCTGAGAGGTAATGAAAAAAGGAATTGCTTTGGAAGTTAATGCATTCTGGTGGTATGTATTAAAAGAGTCAGGGACCGCACGTTGATCAGAAATTACTAACAGAATGCCAGTGAATCATTCACATGGTCATCAACCGAGCCCTGGGAAGCAGCAAACAGCATGCCCTAATGAGGGCCTGACTCTTACTGTCTGAATGTCACAGGTGCTATCCTTTCCATGAAGTGGCAGAAAGCTACACGAATATACCATATGTATTGTGCTGGAAAAATTAAGAACACCAAACGGTGTCCTATTATTTTCCATAAGTCAAGTGAGAGTTTAATATATAACTGCTTCCTGGGAAGAATTGTGATATGACGCTTAGTCGTCTAGAAATAATTTCTTCACTTTTTTCCAGGCTTACTACTTGTTTACTTGATTTTAAAGTGATGCTGATCTGCCATTATCGTCCCCTTGCATCAATCAATGGAAAGAACTCTGCTTGTTACACTTAAAATATGATTTTAGACTGATTTTGTGCCTGCATTCTGTGCGTATTTAATTTGCCTTGTATTATTGTTAGGAGTCAAATTGCATCCCCCAAAACATATGCTGAATCCTAACCCCCGAGTATCTCAGAATGTGACATTTAGAAATGGGGTCACTGCAGATGTAATTAGCTGAGGCGAGGGGAGGTCACGTTGGTGGACGGTGGGCCCTTAAAGCAATGCAACCTGTGTCTTTATAAGAAGAGATAAGAAACAGATGGGAAGAACACCCTGTGGTGATAGAGGCAGAGACTGGAATGAGGCAGCTGCAAAGCACCGAATGTCAGGGACTGGCGGCCGTCTTAAGCCCAAGGGAGGCAAGGAAAGAACTTCTCCTACAGAATTTAGAGGGAGTCTGGCCCCAGCTGTTTAGATATGTAGTCTCCAGAACTGGGAGACAATAAATATATTTCTTTTGGCTTAAGCCACCCAGAAGTTTGTGACACTTTGTTACAGTAGCCCCGAGAAAGAACAGTCGTCTAGACCAAATGAGCAGAGAAAGTAACTAAATTCTAAAAAGAGAGAGACCCTTGCGTCTAATTATTTTACAGATAGTAGAATTCTTTTAAAAAGGTCATACTTCTCTCAAACTTATTTCTGAAGCTCTTTAAAAATGGTAATTAAGAGGTCTCTATTCCCTTTGATATCCAAATTATGTTTTGTAACTTGCTTAATCACTGAGTTACAGTAACACTAATATAGTATAATACAAAATCAAAGCAAAAGCCCTAGTGAAGGAACTCAGGCTCCATAAATGAATATTAGTTGATTATAAGAAAGAGTTACCACCATGATTTCACATATTCGGGTCATTTTTAAAACACTTTTACACTTGAGGTTTGGCTATTAGCTGTGTTACAAAAATAAGTTAAGGCTAGAAGGACTTGCGAAATTAATTAAAGCAATCACTGCATTTTGTAGTCTAGTCAATTTAGACCTTGTCTTGGTCAAACAGTTGATCCATGAGATCCCTGGGACTTGAACCCACCACCTCAACTCTTGGGACAGTATTTTTTTGTTAATTCATTACTTTCCTCCTCCTTCTTGCAATAATGATTATAACATAAAAAGTGCTGTTTGGCCAATAAGAACCTCAGGCACAAATTCAAATATGCAAAAAATGGTTCTATCTTTCTATAACTGAATCTTTTTTTTTTTTTTTTCCAATTTCAAGTTTCCATTCTGCCACATGGCACAACTGTCTTCCTTTATCTATTGTTTTAAATAGTATTACATCTGTATGGTATAGAGTTCAATGACATAAAAGTTATTTCCCCTTATGTGAGGTTAGGGAGAAAAAAAAAACTAAAATCACAAGGAAATATAAGAACAACCTCTCTAACAAGAGTTTGCAAACTAAAATTTTAAGTTCATTAAAGAAGCTAAGGTCAATAAAGATATCTTACAAACCAAACACAAGCAACAGCACCAACCAGAAAAAAAATTATCATATATCTACCTGTGTCTCTTCTGGCATTTTAAAAACTTTTAAAAAATTTTCCAGGAATATTTTCTCTGTGTGTGTGTGTGTGTGTGTTTCTAATCAAATTACAGATTATCAACATTCTGTAGCTTTTTTTTTTCACTTATTAAAGAATATTTCATGTTAGAATCAAAAGAGTTTTTCTATTCTTTACACAGTTGGACAATGAATGCTCTCCCCAAATGGACATGAGTAACTAATAAGTACAAATAGATTTAACTCAACATTACAATATAGAAATTAAATTTTATTTTGTAAAATCCAGCTGTGTGCTTATTACAAAAGGTAGGTATACATTAAAATAATAAAAATTAAGGGTTAAAAAATAGGCAAAATCTAATTAAAAGATACCTGGTTTAACTTCAAGAATATAAGATAAAATAGAATCTAAGACTAATGCCTTAACCTAGTGAGGGAAACTTCATGTCAAAAGAAACAAGTTACCACAAGTATTTAACAGTGTTTGATATAAAATACAATATAACCTGTAAAGCAAAAAACTGCCAGAACTTTCAAATTGGGCTTGGGATATATGGCAACTCTCTACTATTTTCATTTTTTTTCTGTAGATAAAAAAATTATTATAAAATAAAAGGTTTCTTTTTAAAAAGTCACTCTATCTTCTCTCACTTACCACTTTCCTTGTAAAGAAACAAGCATTAGTGGTTGCCATAGATATGAATCATTAAAAGACTACTCTTATTAACACAGTGAAGTCTTGCTCAGAGAAGCCATGAATTTGAGTAAAGATTCAGAATTTGGATTTCCTTGCTCATAAACTGAAAAGAGAATCTTAAGCATCTGTTACAATAAAGCATTAAGCAGAGAAAATACTAGTTTTAGAAGATTATTTCCTTCCATTGTATTTTTCAACTAACTGTACCGTCCACCTCCAGCCACACATTTCAGATTATCTTTATGGAATTACATGAAATAAAAATCCAATCCTTTTCCTTATCACTTGTAATCTAGATCTCCAAGATTCTTCCAGTATTTATTTTATCTCTAAAATTAGGTGGTTCTAAATTTCTAAAATGGTGATGAAGTTTAATGAGATGGTCAAAAACATTAGTGAGTCACCAATTTTAGAAATGTATATCCACTAAGAATGCCTGCTTTTATTCTTGTCAAGGATTACTATCACATTAAATATTAAACATTCATGTCTGATTTTCTCATAATTAATGAGCCAATGTTAATACATTATTATTAAGATAAATGCATACTTTATTCAGATTTCCTCAGTTTTTACTTAATGTACTTTTTTTTTTTTTTCTACTCCAGGATCCCAACCAGGATACCACATTACATTTAGTCATCATGTCTTCTTAGGTTCCTCTAGACTGTGAGACTTTTCCTTATTGTTTTTGATGATCTTGCCAATTTTGAGAAATACCACTCAGGTGTTAAGTCGAATATCCCTCTGTTGGTGTTTGTCTGATGTTTTTCTCATCACACCATATTAAGAATTCTTGCAATCTATATGACTTATCACTAATGATGTTGACCTTGATTGTCTGGCTAAGGGAGTGTTTGCCCGGCTTTTCCACTGTGAAGTTAGCTTTTTTCTCCTTTCCATACGGTAGTCTTTGAAAGAAAGTCACTATATGCATCCCACAGGTAAGAAATGAAGAGTTCTGCTGTACCTTCTTAAAAGGGTGGTGGCTAACTACATAAATTATTTGGAACTTTTTGGTTCAAGGGACTTGTCTATTGTTCCTTCTTTTAATTTAATCAATCTTTTCTTCCCATCAGAGTGAACTTACGGATACTTATTTTATATTATTATAATCCAATGCTATATTATTGCTGTTGTTCAAATTGTTCCAGCTTTGGCCACTGGCAGCTCTTTCAGGTTCCTCTTGTGTCCCTTCTACATACTCTCATTACTGTGTGTCTGGCTTTTTATTCTTTTATTTTTCAGCACTTTCTTACCTCCTGGCACTGCAAGATGCTGAAGGTACGTCTTATATGGTCCTGCCCCTATCCCAGAATCAACCAATTTTCCAAGGATTTCCCTAGAGTTTACTATATATATTTTCATATAATCTAAGTCCACCTTCAAATAACACTATACTGTTTTAGTGGAGCCAAGGCATGTTGAAATGAAGCATTCCCAATTGCTCTCTTTTGTCCCTATAGCACTGCTGTCACTCATTACATTTATGCATATGTTATAAACACTTGACACATTGTTATGATTATTTCTTTAAAGATACAGTTATCTTTCAGTTCAATTAAGAATAAGAAAAATGGGGGCGCTTGAGTGGTGCCGTTGGTTAAGCATCCAATTCTTGGTTTCAGCTCAGTTTGTGATTTCACGGTTGTGAGAGCCAGCCTGTCATGGGGCTCTGTGCTCAGCACAGTCTGGTTGAGATTCTCCCTCCCTCTCTCTCCAAAATAAATTAATAAATCTTTAAGAAAAATAAAAGATAGTATTTTACCTTTATTATTTTCCTATACTCTTCCTATCTTTATGTAAGTCCAAGTTTCTTGCTTATATTGTTTTTCTTTTGCTTGAAGAAATTCATTTAACATTTCTTGTAAGACTAGTCATCAAATTTCCCCCGTTTTTGTTTTTCTGAAAAACTCTTTATTTCTCCTTTACTTTTAGACAATAATTTTGCTGGATGAACACAATTCTAATTTGGTGGCACCTTCTTCAGATATTCTCTACTGGCTTGCATGATTTTTGACAAGAAGCATACCATAATTTTTATCATTGTTCTTTAGACAAAGTTAATTTTTGTTTCCCTCTTGCATCTTCAGATTATGGTGTTAGTGACTTCTCTTTTAAGTAAGCAGATCTTAGTTGCTATCTTTAGGCCTTTCCGGATTTTGGGTGGTGGTTTGCCCCATAGCAGTTCTTCGACAAATCCAAATAAAGTGATTAATTCCCAATGTGTTCAGCTTGCTCTTTTTGTAAAAACAGGATAGATGACCTCCAAGCTCTTTACATGTCAGAACTTATACAAAAGTCTTATAACTTTTAAAATATCTTTTTGTATAAAGGAAAGAGAAAGCTTACTTGAGAATTATTAAACAAAATTTTTTAGCCGTATAAACACATTCAAGATAAAAATGTAGGGGGGAGGAGGTTCAACAACTCCTCAATATAGTAGTGAAATGACAGACAGTAAAATAAAACCTGGAAGATTCAAAATGAGGCAAATAATATTACTGTGAAAATTTTGCAATAAAATATTTCACAATAGACAATTCTTACCTCAAAATCTAGTATCAACTTGCTTGTTTATTTTTTATTTATTCAACAAATATTTATTAAATTCTTACTCTGAACCAGGCACTGTTCTAGAGGCTAAAGATGTGGCAGGAAAAGAGAGTCGTTTGTTATTCAAACTAGTGGCCTTTTAGATATCGATGGCGATATGAACTATGATCACAGACTTCTTAAAAATATTTTATTTTTTTATTTGAGGGCAAGAGAGAGAGTATGAGCAAGGGGGAGGGGTGGAGGGAGAGGGAGAAGCAGGCTCCCTGCTGAGCAGGGAGCCCATGCAGGGCTCAATCCCCAGACCTTGAGATCATGACATAGGTGGAAAGCAGACGGTTAACTGACTGAGCCACCCAGGCGCCCCTGATTACAGACTCTTATCTAACACCCAGTAAGTTGGAAAACATAGAGGTTTCTTTTACCAACAAGTCCCCAGCAGCACCAAACAAGGAAAAGTCTTCTACCTTGTATAATAAAATTTGAAAAGTACAGTCAGAGAAGGAAGGAGGTTTTATTGTTTTACAGCATGGATATACTTCTGATTCCCCCTGAACTCAGCTACAAGCAATGATACAAAATGATCAAAATCAAAGCCTATTACATGTTATATAATTTCAGAGCAAAGAAAAAAATTCTTAATTTATTCAGGTCTAAAACACAAGCTACTTATGGGGGGGGGCACATCAGGCTAGGTGCAGACTCCTCTACAATCACAGAGGTCAAAATTCCCTGAGATAAGGAAATGCTACAAAATCCAACATAAAAATAAATGAATAAATAAATCACAACAAATGAGAAATTTACTTTAGATAACTAACAAAATAAATATAATAAAAGCAAAAATAAAATTGAGTGCCCATGGTGTGGAAGAGATAGAAAATATAAAACTGCTAATTGCCAAATAGTTTGTGGTAGGGAGTTGATCTCTACCGTCAGTAATTGAAATTGCTTTTAAAAATAAATCTCTGTCCCCTTCACAAGTTGATCATTTTTTACTTACTCTCAAAGAGACATCGTCAAATGTACTGCATAT
>NW_024426552.1:41030799-41221759 GCF_017311325.1 Ursus maritimus | reverse complement strand
ACAGTACAAATAAATAAATAAATAACCTAAACAGTGATACTTCACATCTCTTTTGTATGAAGTAAATTTAATACTTGTCCATTGCAAATGTCTTAAATATTATGATCCCATTCTTATAAAACTCCCCCTCTTTCCCTTTTACCCTTCCTCCCTCCCACCCCAACCCCATACACCACATGAAAGCACAAAGAAATGCTGTTCATCAAATGTAGCCACTGTTATTTCTGAATGGTGGTATAGTGACTGTTTAAATGCATGCCATTTTTTTCTCAATTACCTGATAATACTATGAAAAACTGTGTCCTATTTCAAAACAGTACATTTATGAACATTATAAAAGAAAGGGAAATAATAAAACAAAAGAAACCTTGTTCATTGCACATAGATTTAGTTTCCTCATAGACTCAAATTATTATTTGTTCTAGAAACAGTACAAAATGTCATAATGACTTTCCTCTGTTCTGTTTCCATGTATAAAATACTCTCTTCACTCCTGAACTCAGTCCAGAAAAGTACTCATTATTCCATGTGCAGCTTGAAGGTCAACCTCCATCTATCGCCTTTCCACACTGTCCCTTCCCAATGTCCAAATCAATAGTCATATATATTCTTATGGTTCTTTTTCATATTTCCCTGATATTTATGTTATAATATAATAGTAATTCTTTTGGAGCTCCTAGAGAACAGAGATTATTTCATGCATCTTTGTACCACAAGCACAGGGACCAAGACGTGATATGTGTTTGGTAAAATACTTTCGATAAATTATGATGGGACAGAGACACAAGTAAACAAACAATCACAATTCAGTGGAATAGAGGCAATGTTGACATTATACACAGAAGAATGGAAGAGAACTCTTGACTCATCCTGGAAGGAAACAGGCAAAGAAAGCTTTGAGAACATTTTGGACATGAAAATAGGTCTGAAAAATAGATAAGAGTTTGGGGTGCCTGGGTGGCTCAGTGGGTTAAGAGGCTGCCTTCAGCTTGCGTCATGATCCCAGCACCCTGGGACTGAGCCCCTCATTGGGCTCCCCACTCAGTGGGGAGCCTGCTTGAGCGGGAGCCTGCTACTTCCCCCGCTTGTGCTCTCTTGCATGTTTTTTCTCGGTCAAAATATTGATAAAATCTTTTTTAAAAAATAGTAAGAGTCAGTACAGTAATGAACCTGGAAAGTTAAAATATACATATACAAATGTGTATATACACATAAAATATAATACATTTCTGGATATTTATATATTTTATAGTATCAATACACATAGGAGAAAGTATGATCCATGCAGAAAATCGTGAGAATGTGCTGGATGTAGCTGATGTTTGAGCCACAGAGGGAAAAGTACAAAAGAAGTCGGAGAAACAGGCAAAGCCTGGGTGGCAAAGAACCTGTTTATGTTATGGAAGAAGGCCGTCATTTTCCCTGAAAGCAATGAAAATCTATTAAGGACTTTAATTGGAAGAGCTATATGTTAATATATGCCTTTCAGAAAATTATCAGAAAGAAACGCAGCATACTCATACACTGAATATGTATATACTCATTGCATGAATAGGTTGTTTAATGTAAATTATCAATTTGTTAAATAACAATTGCATGATATAGGCAAAAAGTAGAAAATGATTCTGAGCAATGGCCGTGAATATGGTCATTGAGCCAGAAGGCTTTAAAAGGAAGCTATTCCTCAGGTATCCTGATTACAGTATCAGAACTACCCCATATCTTTGAGCGTCCATGGACTTTTGGGATTCTAAGATAACAAAGAGAAGATAGATTTAATTTGACTTTAAAATCATAGAATATTTTATTTATGCCGTGATGTTTGCTACGTAATGGAGACAACACTAAGAAATCTCCCACCTGGTTCAAAGAACTACCTTAGGACTAGAAACGCATATAAATCACACGCGCGCGCGCGCACACACACACACACACACACACACCCTTTTTCTCTCATTTTGGCATTTCACTGCCTTATTTGAACTCCTGCTCTCCTGCAAGTATTATAACAAGAGAAATCCAAAGTTTTAAGTAGAAGAGATATTAGCAAGAGATGTGGAAGGAATCAGGCTATGAATTTAACACTCTCCCTTAATCAGAGGTGATTATTCTCCAGGGTCTTATCTTCTTTTGCAAGAAGATCTTATCTTCTTATCTTCCGGCATCTTATCTTTTCCACATAAAAACTGAAATGTTTCCAAATAGTTCAGGCCTTTACTTGACATTTTGATACTTAAAATATCTCGTAGGTGTTCTCCAATTTCCCAAATCAATAAATCAGATCAATACAAAAATAACATTAATTTTCTGCATCAGCTTGGAAAAAAGTGAAAGTAAAACATTCTAAGCAAAAAGAGGAGGCATTGCTCTGCCCGATAGATAAAGGTAGGGGTAATTGAATATTCTAATACCTCCAAACACTAGAGAGTAAACCAACAAATAAACAAAAGCCAGAAAATTTTTAAAAATAGATAAATGAAGTACTTTAGGTTATAAATCATTAGTTTTTTAAAGATTTTATTCATTTATTTGAGAGAGAGAAAGCACGAGCGGGGGGCGGGGGCAGAGGGCAGAAGGAGAGGGAGAAGAAGACTCCCCACTGAGCAGGGAGCCCAAGATGGGGCTCGATCCCAGAACCCCGAGACCATGACCTGAGCCAAAGTCAGGTGCTTAACTGACTGAGCCACCCAGGTGCCCCTAAATCATTATTTTTGAAGTGGATGTTCCACAGCATTCCCGATAGCTGACACTGTTGGTATTCATTCCATATTCCCTTCTATCCATACTTTTTGACTCTTTCAATGTGCCGTCTTCTTTTTCGGTGTGCCTTTGCCTCTTGTGGCCCACATCTCTGATTTTCTTCTGTGTGCTGTGCAGAGGTTGCTGGGCCTGTTTTTCTTCACAGCAGAGGCCTGGAAACCTGGAGTTTGTGATGCAGTTAACAAATGACTGCAGGATGGGGAACTTTGTATAATTCCAATGTGTGAAGTGTGATTTACACCAGAGTCATCCTCCGAGATCAGGAGAAAAAAACCCTCTATGGAACTCTGCCTGAACCACAGTCTTGTAGAGATTCTTGCCCTTGTTTGCCCTGGTTCCTCTATTCCTTTACTGATTTCTCTAGAAAACAGTATCTTAATAAGTGGTCAGAAGTTTAGATATTTGAGGGGTGCCTGGGTGGCTCAGTTGGTTAAACGTCTGCCTTCGGCTCAGGTCATGATTCCAGGGTCCTGGGATCGAATCCCATGTCGGGCTCCCTGCTCAGCGGGGAGTCTGCTTCTCCCTCTCCTGCCTCTCTCCCTGTCTCGCACTCTCTCTCTCTCTCAAATAAATAAAATCTTTAAAAAAAAATTTTTTTAAAAGAAGTTTGGATATTTGAAAGATGCAAACTGAAATATTTACATAGGTTTACAGCATGCACAGAACTTTTAAAAAGGCAATAGAAAGAAGTGGAAAATATCAAATATGGACGGTAATGCTTATTCTTCACCTTTGATTTTATCAGTGTTCTAAAAACGACTATTCAGGAGCGCTACAGATCACAAAAGTTTTGGTGCACCACCCAGATCTCTCCCTGAGGATGCAGGAATTCATTTTCCCAGCTTCCACAACTGAGTCAGTCCCCATGATTGCTTTGTCTAAGAGTAAAACCCTTCCTGAGGAGAAGTCAGCTTCCAATAATGGGTCAACACATGGATACAAAGACCAAAGCCCTTACCTCATTTTGGAATATATCTGAAAAACCTCAACCTCAGAGATCCCTGAGAGCTTAGCTGAGGTTGCTCTTCTCCATTACAGTTTAAATTCTTTCTCTTTGCAATATTGCTTTGTTCAGTCTTTTGTATTATTCCCGAGAGTACTTCCTAATAAGTCACCTGCATGACCATGCTCTTTCCAACAGCAAATATAACATTCAAATTATAGGTCTTGGATTCATAGTGGGTCTTAGTAGTGGAGGACCTGATTATAGGACATACAGGGACCATGCAGTTAGAACTATTCTTCAAAATCTGAGTTGTTAGATACACAACGTAATAAACTTATGTCAGGTCAAGAGCAATTTATCACAAGATAGAATGGCACGTCTGGGCTCAGACATAAACAGGGTCAGAAGCACAAGTCAGATGCATAAGCAGATGACTCAGAGGCATCATCTTTCCTCAACTCACCCTTAACTCATGTGTATGGACACATGTCAGGAAGGGAGGTATCCCTAATGACTAACTGAAGAAGAAAAAAGGCTGACTTGGTTCACAAAATAGTCAGCTCAGACGTGAGTGCAATACAAAATTTCTCTAACACTCTAGTGGCCTGAAAAGCAGCAGTGAGGAAAAAGCTTCCCAAATGCTAGAGTTTGGGAAAGTGCACCTGGTCATTCGCTTTGTGTGGAAAGAAAAGGGGCATGAAGCAAGAATAGAGAGCCATTAATGGGCAGTGGCAAATAGTTTGGTTGATTTGTCAGTGATGGGAATGAAAAATAACTGGAAAATTGAAAACAAGAAATTTTGGGGAAGAAGCATGTAAATAGATCTATTAAATGGAACACAAAATGTGAAAATCTTTGTATCATATTAGCATCTACAAAGCATCAACCATTGGAAATTTACCAAACAGCCAAGTACATCATAAAGGCAGTTGATATTAGCCAAACACTGTCATGATCCACCTCAATACCT
This sequence comes from Ursus maritimus, assembly GCF_017311325.1. Classification (NCBI taxonomy): domain Eukaryota; kingdom Metazoa; phylum Chordata; class Mammalia; order Carnivora; family Ursidae; genus Ursus; species Ursus maritimus. Next base: position 41,217,083 of record NW_024426552.1, on the reverse strand, counting down.
GTACAATGGCCCATGGTGGTAGAAGTGGAGTCTGTGAATAGATTAAACGGCACAAATTCTCACTCACCAATGCCAATTCAGTCACTGCTCTCACCAAGTGACTAAAATTCTCACAACGTACACTAACAACAGCAGCATCACTTAAGACCAACTAGTGAGTTGGCAACAGGTTGATTGTCATTGAACCCATCTACCCTGCAAGGGAAAATAATCCTCTTGACAAATAACCACCAATATTCTGAATATGAATTTGCTAATTCTTTCCACAGAGCCTCAACCAACACCACCTTCCAAAGGCTTACAGCGTTTGAGTCACCAACATAGAATCCTGCACCATATTTCATTGGACACAGTGATCTGCTTTAGAGCAAATGAGGTTCAGCAGTGGGTACATAACCATGGGATCCATTAGTCCTCTCACATACCGTACTGCTCAGCAGCCGCCAGTTGACAAAATGATAAACAGCCTTTTGAGCTGCGATCTTGGAGAGAAGACCCTGAGAGGAAAGAGAACCATCCCCCAACACGTAATGTACACCCTAAATCAATGTCAGTCATATGTGTTGTACCTTAACAGGTAGAATATGGTTCAAGAACCCCAGGGTAAAGTAAAAGTAACCCTATTTTCATCATGCCCAGTGAACTCACTTAGAAAATATGTACTTCTCTTCCCTGAAACTCTAGGCTCCAAGGTCTGGATGGCTTGGATTCCAGAGCATGGTTCTACCAAAGCACACAGCAAGAATTCCATTAACAAAATATGATGCATTCACACAACGGAATGTTATTTGTCAATAAAAGGAAGCACAGATACATGATAAAACATGGATAAACCTTGAAAACATTGTGCTAAGTAAAAGAAACCAGTCACAAAAGAGGACATATTGTATGTTTCTTTTATCGGAAATTTCCTGAATGGTTACTCTGATCGTTTCCTGCATAGTATGTATCATAATTATAAATAAATATTTGCTTAAACTGTCTTAAATACTGGACCATAGGTCCCATGAGGATAGGTACCACATCTGCCTTATTTACTCCTGTAACCTCTAATTTTTAAACAGTACCCAATACACAGAGGAAATAAAATAGGTATACAGTAAATAAACTGTATTTTTAAAAAACTTGTACATTGGTATACATAGCTTGTACAGGACAGAAAACTTTTCAGTCACTGAGTCAAGTCATTTCTTTTTTACTAAGATATAACTTTTTTTGGTCATAATTTTACTAACTATCAGAATTATGGATACCTCTGTACTGGTTATAAAGAAAATCTAAGTTTTGGAAATTATGGCTTAAAGCTATAAAGTTTAATTACAACTGTCTTCAATCAGGTTGAAAATTTTGTGTAACCTAGCTTTTAGAGTCCTCAAATAAATGCAATATTTTGATTTTGTAGCATTGTAAATTAAATACTCTGTGAAAAGTCTGATAAGAATGTATTGCCAGTAAAGATGAGATTAGAGTGAAGCCTTCAGGGATACAACAAACTGCTTACTCTGTGTCAGGAGAGTAATCCTATCTATTCACACGAATCTATATAAATACATAACCACACACATACATTGTACTGTAAACACTGAAATCCAGCATGGCTCCTCTAAGGAAGTAATTGCTGCCAACACATCTAATCAACACAATCTTATTTTAAGATTATAAAAATGAAAATGCCAAGGTCTACTATCTGGATATTATATTCAGCAAGTAAGGGAAGAAAAGGAAAAAAAATTAAAGAATCTGATTTTTTGAAGCTTGTTGATTTCTATAAATTCCTTGATCATTTCATTATTTACTGAATTTATCTGAGAATAGAGACATCTATATTTTTGCAACACTTCCCATGCTATCTTGAGTCTCAGACATTTTTTTATATATTGACCTAAATTAACTTTTTCATTATTATCAACAATGTCTGTCTTGCTTAATTAATTTATTCAGGAATTATTTACTTTGTATATGTATTTGTCAGCTCAAGTACAAAGAATAGCATCCTTTCTAGCTCTTTGGGGATATAAAGCAGGATGCCTCTGAGAATACAACCATAATTTCAATATATTTAAAGAAAGAATATGTCAGCCAGAGGTGAATTTATCAATCACCGAGACAGTGTATACGAGAGAGAATCATAGAAGTACACTTTCTCTAGGCCTTTCTAAATAACTATTGAGGAAAGGGCACCTTAACCAGTGGTCTGACATTTTGGTAGCCATTGCTCATGATCAGAGAGATGGGTCAGGCTATCTTATCTGGGTGTCTTTAAAGCTAAATTCATCTCTTTGATATGTTTCAGGTCCAATATCTAGATTCTGATACTGATTTCAATCCTCATGGAAATCCAATTATTGTACAGAAAACATGTGCTTCTTATACTGAACTTCAGATTCTCTATCATGGGATATTAAAATTATTATAAAATCAGAAACTGACATTGAGAGGGTTTCTTTATTCACTCACCAATATATTAAGAGCCTTCTATAATGATGTAAATTATGATAGATGATAAAAATAAGCAAGATGGCCATTGTCCCCAACCTCACTGAGCTTACACTATAGTGAAGAATTTATACAGGTAAGAAACCACTTGCAATAAAATGTGATGAGTGTTATGACGAGAGGGATCAGGATCTTACAGTGGATGTGTATTAGGGGTATGTAATATACTTACATATTTATAACGGGATCAGGGAATACTTCATGGAAGAAATTTCATTAAGCTAAGCCAAAAAGATAGCTAGCCAGGTGAAGGCGGAGGAGTATGCAGCAACACTCATCTAGGGAGAGGAATAACATGGGCAAAGCTCCTGAGTTGAGAAAGAGCACAATATTTTCAAGAAATTAAAGAAAGTCAGTGTTCTGAAGTAGAGAGTACCAAGATGGAAGGGATCTGTGAAAGAAAAGGCTAGGGAGGCAGGTAGAAGCCAAATCATTCTGGTCTATGAAAAATTATGTTAAGGAACATAGACATTATCTTGATTATAGTGTGACTATCTTAAAGGTTTTTTGCAGGAGAGTTATATGGTCAAAATTTAATTTAGACATCTCCCTCTAGAGAATACTCTGTGCAGAGAAAGACTCGGGGACACAAGTTTGAAAGGTATGGCAATATGAAGAGATGGTATGTCTAGGGATTTGTAATCAATAGGACTGGACCAAATAAGTATAATGAGTACTTACTAACTTGGATGCTTCCATCTGTGGGTGGTGATACATCTTATTTTAAATGGATAAGGCATCATTCTGGTTTTATATAGTAATCCTGTGAACTTGGTAAATGCGGGTATGTCTTTGGTAGCTGAATGATATATTGACTTTTGGTATATTGATCATAGTAAAGTTTCTTAGCATAGAGGCTGAACTTTTGATTTAATAAATTCATCAAGGGAATGAATGGGTTTACTATACCCCCTAGAAAGAGACTGCTGATCTTGTCCCAGGCAGATATTCATATATATATATTTGTCCATGTAATTCTCAGGACAATAGCTTAAGTTAAAGAAAATATACCATGATAAAAATCGTTAAAGGTAAATGAATAAGGACTATCTAGTGACTAGAGATAAAAGGCAAAATAGCTTACAGAGAAAATATATACATTTCTTTATAAAAGAAACTTTATTTTAGTCTTGCATTGTCTCTATTTATTTATGGTAGAATAAAATATAAAAGTAGATCTTGGAGCTCAGGACTGCTGGATAAATTATTGCTTTTTGTAGAGATTTACAAGAATTTCAGGTGATATAATACTACATAGAGACCTTACTTTTAAGTAGAGTAGAACTATGGACTGTTACAGTTTATTGAATGATGTTCCCTAGTAAACAAATAAAAGACACTTTCATAGGGAAAGATCTCACCAAAGAACTTTATCCAATACAAGCTCAAAGATTTTCATTTTCATGGAGACACTGGAACCTCTTTCAGTCTGGTTTTCTCTCAAGCCATATTCTCCTCCTTATAACTTTCAAAGACAGGACAGCCCTCATTGCTCCAGCCCCTTAGCACCTTAATCCTCAACTCTTGCTTCCAATGGCTTTTGTCTCCTCTAGTTAAGTATACAATTCTAGGGAAATCAAAATCAAATCCTCACTGAAGAAAGCTTTAGAGTGTTTAATCCAAAAAGTGAAGTTTTCGATACAAAACAAGAGCCGCTTCTACACAACATATGATGAAAGGCTTGACACACTTCAGTTTCTCCTACAACCAGAACCAAAATTCTCAGGAGGAAGATTAAAATGCTGTCACGATTGTATTTCAGAAGACAGGATGGTGACTCACTCTAGGTATGCATGGGCAACATTAATTCTCCTCTGTGGAAAAAAAGAGCAACAACTGTACAGTCTTGGCTAAAAACAAAACAAAAACAGAGACACTGAGCTGTCACATGTATAAAATGCTCAGTTTCATTTTAACAATAGAACCCCAAATTTTCAAATAGTCAGAAACAGTAATTTTACCAAGGGGATTTTTGACATCCAATATATATGTCATTTTCTTTTTCTCTCTTTTAACTGTAACATATTTGACCTTGAAGATGCATTTGATCAAAAAACATAATTCCCCTTTGATGAGAATGTCTTTCTGAGATGCACCCCTCTCTGAGCAGTGTAATGTGTCCACTTCACAGGGAGCAGCTCTGATTCTGTCTAGTAGAAAAGACAAAACTGTGTTTCTGTTACTGACCAAGCCTGGGGAAAACTATGTCTTTCAAAGACAAAGGCAATATCAAGGCAATGAAACTTTTGGCAGCCATTATGAGCATCAAGCTGTGTCTTGTATTCAGCTGCTGAATAGACACTACACTAAAGCATTAGAGAGATTTGTTGGTGACAGCTGCCACCTCGTCTATCAGCCATTACAGGAATAGCATTGAAGCGTACGTTTAGTTTCCCAGATGAAGGTTTAAATCCTTGTTAGTTCTGATTTACCCTAAAGAAGGTAAAGCTTTGGCAACATTGCATAACAGCACTAAAAAAAAAGAAAAAAAAAACACATAAAAAACAACTTCTTTGTTTTTCCTAATGAATCAAGTCTAAGTAGTGATGGGCATTTCTGGTGTTCCAAGTCCTTTCTGTGACATTGCACATGCATTTTAACAATTATAGCTGGACTTGGAGAGAGAGATTGCAAGCTCTTAGTATTTGTTTCTGCCTCTGATAGGCACGCTGAGAGAATAAAAACTCGGGGAAGTCAATATTTTTGACAAGCAAGAAAGGGGATAAAATTCAGTGAGCAGTTCAAGGTTGAGCTCTACCACATACTAGAACCTAAAGAGTCAACTTTCAGTTGTTAATTATATATGTTAATATTGTATTTATGTGGAATTTTGCAGAGTTAAATACTTTATATTTTATTTCATTTCTGACTTGCTGTTCATTTAATGCTTGATTGGAAATAATAATAGCAGCATGTGGAGGTATTTCAATTGTGAAAAGGAAAATTAGTACAGTAAATCATTGAGAAGTTTACATTCTCCCACCCACCTATATCAATACAGCTCCGATGCCAGCCACTGTTTTTTGAAATGTCTTTTAAGGAGAGAAGATTAGACAGCTTTTCAACAGAGAGCAACTTTTTTCCAAAAAACAGATAGAGACAAAGGATTTAGTTCTGTAAAGAAAAAATTAAAAAGTAAAAACAATAGTAGCTGGAAGAGTCCTTTGGAATCAAGCTTCATCTCTCCAGATGTGTGTCCACCAGCACCCAAAATTAATCTAGGTCACTCAGCTGTTCAACAAAGTGTCATTTATTCATTTGCTCACTGCTTCAAAAATTCATCCAAGTCTTATACATATTTTCTACATAGATAATCATGCTACCTGTGAAAACGGACATTTTTATATCTTCCTCCCCAACCTGAATACGTTTTATTTCCTTTCCTTATCTTATTGTATTAGCTAGGACTTCCAGTACACAATTGAAAAGAGAGGGCATCCTTGACTTGTTCCTGATCTTAGTGGGAATTGCTTTGTATTTTTAATCTATTCTCCAAAAATTATCCCTTCTCTGCTCTCTTTTAATAAAGAAATATAAGAAAGAATTCATTGTTTGCCAACACGAAGCTGGCTCTAAATTGTGGCAAGTTACAAAATAGTCACTATAATATGAAAAGAGAAGTTTAAAAAATAAACCAGTAACTGGAAATTGCTATTTTTAATCTTTTGAATATATTTAAAATTATGAAAACATATGCCAGGCAGGTCAGAAATAAGTGGCTAAAAATGACTTTCAAGGGTCAAAAACTGCCCAAAACTCCAGATTCCTTTCTTTACTTCAAACTATTTTTAATGACTTGCACTTAAATTTAAATTGATCATAGAAAATAAAAACAAATAGAAGCCAGTGAAAACAAAAAGTCACCTATTAACCAAAAGACAATTCCTCTATCATGATCTTATTTTGTTCTGACTTAAGATTTTCTGTATGTATTTGATATAGATCTTTTTCAAATGCACATGGTTTTATAACCAGAAAATTGTAGTCAACCAATTTGCTATTATTAAGTACTCAAGTTCTCTATAATTTTTGCTTTTTGGGGATATTTACATTGCTTCCATATTTTGCAATTATATGCGGTGGCAAACAAAAATAATTGACTTGGAGAACACTTTCAGAAAGACAAAAATGCTCCAGTCATACAGAGAACTTAAAAGCAGCCCCATATTACACTATTGGGCATACTTACAATACTTACAACACTTAGAAAAAGAAACCCTAAAGATCTTTATTTTTAACCAAGTTTCAGTTTCAGTAAAATTAGGTGATCAATCAACTTGTTTTCACCAGCTGATTGACTGTGTTCTTTTGGGGCACATTACTTGAAACTTAGTGCACTGAGTATGGACACAGTAAAACGAGATTCACATTTGAAAAAGTTTATCCTGTCAACTATGTGGAAAACTGATCAGAGGGAAATGAAATAACTGGATCTGGAATACAAACTCTGATGCAGTTGTATTAATCAAAGTGAAAATGAAGACCTGAATTAAAATTCTAAGAAGACACATAAAAGGGAGGTAAAAGTCCATGACAAACTGAAAATATTAGATTTGTAGGGTAAGAAAGAAGGAGTAGATAAAGACAATGTTTGAGTTTATATAATGAGCAATTATGTGAATTTTTGTGCTATTAACTGTGGAAGTAATTTCAGGGGGAATATGATGAGTTCAAGTATAGAAAATGAATTTGAATTGTTTATCAGACATCCCAAGAGCATTCTGATAGATGGCTTAATTTATGGATTTTAAGCCTTGAAAAAAGATCTGGGTTAGAGATACTTCTAGAATCAACAGCACAAAAGTGGGAAATAAACTGAAGAATAGATACAATGACCCAAGTACAGGATATAATGCATAAAGAGAAAATGAAGAATGGAACCTTTAAGAGCAACTCATTTAACAAGTTAAATATAAAAACTCATGAAGGACTTTGACAAGAAACAGCGAAAGATAACATGCTAAAAATGAGAATAAAAGAGCTGCTAGTTTGGTTAAGAGAGAGAAGTTTCAGAATGAATATATGATAATTCTGTCATATATTTACAAAGAGCTCAAGGAGAAAAAGTATTACAAAGGGACCCCCCCATACCCTGGCCTCACGACTCCACGTAAAGGAAGTGCTCTTAAAATAACTTTTCTGGCTGCTTTTTCCCCAGAGAAAAGTGACTGATGAGCATGGGGAGCTGGAAGAAGGAGCTTGCAGCTACCACGCCTTCCCTCATATTCCTTGCCATGCAGGGGGCTTGCCTCTGTGAAGGAGGCTTACAGCCTGAGATACGTTTGATTCATGGAAGTTTAGAGAGCCCATCTGACTGCACATAGAATCCATGCCCTTCAACTCAGGTGTTGTGATAATGCTGACATTCTAATCTCCCTTCCCACTGACCCATGTCCTATTTCTCAACTGTTTCAGAACTCAGGCATGAAAGAGAATGCTGTTATGTATTGACTGATTCAAGCATCGGTAATAAGGATTGAATAGCGTTCGTCCACCTAACAGAGGCAGGATGTGGTTACAAATAACCGTATAATCATAATCAGAGCAGTTTTATTGGAAGCCAGACTGTAATCTGTTGGACAATAAATGTGTTACAAGTGGTGATCAGAAGGATGGATTATTCCTACCAGAGTGTTGGCTTTTGAAAGAAAAGAAACAGTGTGCTCACTTGGGAGGACTCGGTGCTGAGGGAGCTCTGCGACGAAGCTACTGTTACTGCTTTTTAATGTGAACAGAGCACAACATGTTTAACGTTTTAGGGTAAAATGAGCTGAAGGTGCAGGAGACAGAGCGGACTTGATGAAATGTAGTCCTTGAAGTAGTGAGAGGACATCAATTTCAGAGCACAGGTGGGCAGAGCCAGGCAGGTGTGGGCAGAGCCAGGCAGGTAAGGGCAGGTTTAGGGGAACAAAGAGCTAAGAACGTGAAGCCAAGTAAGACAGGAGCTTTCTTTGCTAGGAGCACATTCTAGGGTTGTTGAGGGAGACCAACTGAATCAAGCTCAGCATGATGCAAGGTGTAAGATAAGATTTGAAAATCTAGCTCTTCTCCTATAGAGTGATTCCTCTCCAATTTCAGAGCACTCATTTATTTTCCCATAGGGAATTAAAAAACTGGAGAATGAGCTTCTGATACAGCCTCTACACGAAGACAGTTTAATACTCAAGAAGAGTGCTATCACTCAAATCATTGTTGGGACAATTTACGTCGGTCTTTTAAGGCTTCTTCAATATCTTGGCCTAATATCCTGCATAAATACTTGACAAGTAGCCCGTTAACTGTTAAAGAGTGTGTGTATTTCGTTTTGGGAACTTCTGAGATCGGATGGTTTAACATTTTTGTGAGATTTCTGTCCAAGGTATATAAGATATGAGAAGAAATTTATTTTGAAAATATTCTGAATCTAGAGTATCTTCAAAAAAACTACAATGTATATAATCAAGACATTCGTCTGTCAAAGCCTGAGTCAGCACATGAATGTGCACAAGGCAGAGAGGTGTAGGGAAGGCAATAAACCAAAATAAGATACTAAACCTGTGTATAAGACTGGTTTGAGTCCAGCTTCCCTTTCCCTAGTTTGATCTCTGGCACGTTGCTTAATCTTTTCTTTCAGCTCCTTTCCTTGTAAACTACGGAGGGAAAGGAGGGAGAAGAGCAGCTTTTATTGACCACTAACTTTGTTTGCTGTGCTCTGCTGGGAGATTTATTTACTAGAGAGAGCAGTAAATGTAGTGGTGATGGATATGAAATCTGGAGCCAGGCTTCCTAAGTTTGAGGTTTGGCTCCCCCACTGAAGAGCCGCATGACCGAAGTTCATTTCTTAAATTCTTTATGCCAATGTTGACTCACCTGTAAAATGCCAATGACAACAAAGGTTGATGACTCACTTGCAATACCTTGTGATTATTAAGTGAGCTACTGAATGGAAGCTCTTCCAACTGTGTCTAGAACAGTTGGTAAGCAGAACATAAATATGAGTTATTTTATAAATTACCTCACAGGGTGGTTGCAACAATCAAATGAAGTAATAGAAAAGAAAAAAACAAACACTGCTTAGCACAGTGCCTGGTACCTAAGAGATTCATGACAAATTGTCCCTATAATTATATTTTCTAAGGATTTGGTTGACGTCTTGTCATTACGCGATATTTATTACTATTTTCAAGATAAAGCAACTGAAACAATAAAATTCCAAGAAACTTTGAACCACTGGAAAATAAAATCCAGAATCCAAGTTCTATTCTAAATAGTTTTTAAAAGTCTGTGCTCCTTCCATTAATTCGTTCTATATAATGAGTCAAAATTTAATAATGCCTACTTCATAGTGTTATTGTAAGGATGAAAGGAGTCAATATTTATAAAATGCTTTGTGAACAGTAGGAGTTGAATTAATCTATGTATCATTACATGCCATGGAAAAGTCTATATTCACAAGTCTTACCTACCATCATATTCCAAGAGAATATGAACTCCAAGTGTGGACCACAATTTATGATATCGCAACATAGCCTGTCTCAAAGTCTCTCCTAATTTGCAAGAGAATTCAGAGGAAGAACAGATAGGGTGAGGCCTCTGAATCTACTTTATGGATAGCTGGCACCAGAATTGATATAGAACATGAATATTACAGCTTCTATGTGAGGCAAACAAATGAGTACTTTTTTCCTACCCAAAACCAAAACACACATGTTCCTCTAAATAAATGATAATGTACCACCGTGTGTGAAAAAAGAGATTTATAGCAAGATGTATTAAGTGTCTGAAAAATAAATCAGTGAAAATGACACTGTACGGAAAACCGATACTGAAATTTGGAGCAATACAAAAGGAGTAAGTTATGTAAAAGAATACATTTCTTCATAAATTGAAATACAATTAATTGTAAATGTGCCTAACTCATTAAAAGTTAAAAGGCGTTCATTTCAGCTAGCTTATAATATGAGCCTGGAAAAGCTTGTTGGTTTTTAATTTCAATATACATTTCATTTTCTATAAATATTATGATGAACATATCTATAAAATTAACAATAGGCAGGAAAAGCAATGCCTAATAAACCTAGTATCAAGAATTACTGAGTGCAAATTAACTACACAATTCATAAGTGGTGTAATTAGTTTTTAATTAATAATCCACTTGACCTTTTAGGAACTAGATGATATTTCTTTATTGCTGAATCACACTAGAGACAAGTAGGAGCTATTCTTCAATATTTGTATCAGGTGGCAAATAGCCTGAATGATTAGTTGTCATGGTTAGTTTGCTTGAAAAGTAAATATTTTTCCCTACCAGCATTTTTGTAAGAACTTGAAATTTATCTAAAAAGAATTAACTAATGTTTGGTATTTAAAGAATGCTAACCATTTTTAGCATTATGGGACCACAAGATCCAATGATGAAGAGCAGTTATTCTGAAAAATAAGACCATCTCACTTGATTAACAAATGCAGAGTTTACCAATATTTCAGAAAGGAACCACATATAACCCCAAATAATCAGATACTCAGCATCAAGATGGGATTCCTTAATATAGTTGGGGATTTCCCCTGAAATATAGTCTGAAACTTGCTCAGACTCTATTTTTCTTTAATATTTAAGGAATTCTGTTTATTACCTATGTCTTGGAATCCATAAGCATTTAACATAAACTGTTCTCTAGTAAACTGTGGAAGCTGAAAGGAATTATATATAGTATCACCACAGAAGCATAAAACCTCAGGCTTCAGGAAAACAAAGTAAAACAAAGATTCCTGATAAAATCTATCTTTCTCTCTCCTCCTATCAAATGTTTTAATTACCACTTTCTAGTCTGAATTATTTAAAAACCGTATCTAGAATAGATTTGCAATTCTTTGTTATCTATCCATCCATCATTTATCATCCATCTACTCATCCACCCGTCATCTATCTATAGTAATTTATTGTAGAATGGATTTACATAATTTTCCCACTTCCAATTTAAAGGCATCACTGCCTGAAGTCGCATCTATTCCCAGATTCTTCCGTTACATGAGTCAACAACACTTTCGGATAATAAATGTCAACGTAGATACACATACTTCCTGCTGTTTCACAACAAAAAGAATACTGACGTGTAAAATTAGACCAGATACTGGAGTTTGATGATAGAGCACTAACTCTTCTAACACTTAGGCTTGTGAAAAATGTTACACTGCTCAGGAAAAACAAATTTTTCAGGAGGTCAGGGTATATAACGTAAAAAACCTGATTAATTTTTTGGGGTTTTTTTTTATTATCAATAGAAATAGTTCTTTCCAGTTTTGCCTCTGCCAAATTTATTTTTCACATCCTCCAAAGATTCTTCTTATCTTACTTTAGATATTTTGTGAAATATTATGCATTTTGTGGCCTGGGGTAAAATAACCATGCTATCCACGTATTCTAGAGGCTAATGTTTTTCAATTACTCTTTCTGGCTAAAAAAAATTATATAACATTTTGTATTATTTAAAAATAGTTCATTACATTAAAAAGATCAGAGTAATTAGGAAATATTTCTCAATTTCATTAATCCACAAAGAATAATAAACCATAAAGGAAAATGGGCTGAGTTAGCATTCCCACTTTTAATTCAGACCTTCACAGCAGACAAGCTATGAGCTCCTGAAAACAAGGAAAAACAAAGTGGTTTAGGTTAGTAGTTGGTATAGGAATTCATCTTAGTATAGGAACTATATTATTTTGGAAAAATAGTTTAACCAACCCTTAAATGGTAACAATTTAGATCCAAGAAAAGGGTGTTACAAAGGCTTCAGAGAAGGCCAAACTGCCCTGTTTAAGATAAAGAGAGAAAATGTCTTTGTTGTTGCAAAGAAGGTGGAGCAAGATGAAAGATCCTAGCAGTGAAAAGAAAAGACAAAGTGAGATGATCCAGGGGAGAAAGAGGCATGAGTGCTGCTATAGACTAAATGTTTGTGCACCCCCAAAGTCATAAACTGAAATCTTATTTGGAGGTGGAGCCTACGAAAAGTGATTTGGTTATACGGGTAGAACCCTCATGAATGGATTTGGTGCTCTTATGAAAGAGATCCCAGGAGCTCCCTCCCACCAGTGAGCACACAGCAAGAAGACAGTGGTTTATGGATCAGGAAACGGACCCTCACCAGACACTGCGCGGCCAACTTCATCTCGGACTCCCCAGCCTCCAGCTCTATAAGAAATCCTTTTCTGTTGTTTACGAGGCACTCAGTCTGTGGTACTCTGTTACAGCAGCCCAAACCCAACCGCCCACCAATGGCTGAATGGATAAACAATATGTGGGATATGCGTACAATAGAAAATGATTCAGACTTAACCAGGACTAAAGTTCTGACGTGTCACACATGCTACAACATTGAAGACATTATGCAAAGTGAGAGAAACCAGCTGCCAAAGGACAAATACTGTAGAATGCCTCTTATCTGAGGTACCTAGAATAGCCAAATCCATAGAGTGGAATGGTGGTTGCCAGGGACTGGAGGAAGAGGAAAATGGGGAGTTAATTTTACTGTTTCAGTTAATTTTACAAAGTTTCAGTTGAGAAAATGAAAAGTTCTGGATGATGGATGGTGGTGACAGTTGCACAGGATTATGAGTGTACTTAGTGCCGCTGAATTTAAAAAATGGTTAAAATGGCAGCTTTTGTGCAATGTATATCTTATCACAATGAAAAACTTTATTTAGAAGTCGACAATGGAGATTTTCAAGAATAAGGATGCCTACAGTTCCATTTGAAGTTGTTTGTGATACAAACCCCACTGGTTTTCTACCACTGAAGTCTTTAGAAAAATATAGTGTGTTCACGTTGTAAAATTTTAAGAGGCTCATGTTGATCAATGTGGCTCAGCATATACAGAATCAAAGCCCAAGAGGCAGAGAAGACTGAATACGTAAATTCCCTGGGAACTTGCTTAGGAAGAATTTTGGACTTTTGTAAATCATGCTATTAAGAGACATAAGGTAACTTTTGTCCCTGAGATGTGGAGGAGGCCCCCAGCTGATATACACATGACCTTCCCAAAGAAAGGTACAAGAAAACATTGTGGTTAAACTCCGGGGAGTAAGAGGTGCCTCTTTCTTTTTTGCTCCGGTAGATACCTTAGGCACCATTTCTTGCTTTGTCCAAGAGGATGCATCAAATTAAAAACAAAATTGTTAAGAAAAACTGTATGCTTCAAAACTACCTTTACCTCTGCCTCCCCAAATAGACATACTCCAAAGATTTTGTATAAGTTTTACTTCTCACTTTAAGATAATCAAAATGTAGTTATATTTATGTATAATAAAAATAATGCATGAAATATTACTTATTTACTCTTGAGACTTCCAAGTTTTCTTTGGAATATCACTTTTATTAAAAATAAACATGTGATACCAGTTAGGGATCCATGTAGGGTGTTAGCTCTTCAGTATCAGCAGTTCTGAGAGGCAGAAGAGTACAGGAGGTAAGAGAACCCAGGTATGAATTTAGACAAAACTAGAATAATATTCTGTGGCCTTGGAAAAATTGCTTGTGTCTTTTTTCTTAAAAGACTGCTATGGAGGGGCGCCTGGGTGGCACAGCGGTTGAGCGTCTGCCTTCGGCTCAGGGCGTGATCCCGGCGTTATGGGATCGAGCCCCACATCAGGCTCCTCCGCTAGGAGCCTGCTTCTTCCTCTCCCACTCCCCCTGCTTGTGTTCCCTCTCTCGCTGGCTGTCTCTGTCTCTGTCGAATAAATAAAATAAAAAATCTTAAAAAAAAAAAAAAAGACTGCTATGGACACAGCACCTCGCCTCCCCCTCATGCTGCCCCCTCCCTCTGGACCCTGGTGACTCAGGCCTTTGTTTGCCCTTCCTAGTAGAGGCGGAGTGCCTTCTGGTGGAGAGCTTGGATGGGGAACACGACTTCGGGAAGCCTTACCACCTTCTGGACGTGGTGATCTGGGTCTTCCCCCAGGGAAACCACCCTACCATCCTCACCTCCCATGATGTGGGTGGGCCTCAATCACAAGCTATGCTCCAACACCTTCTTCAACTTTGAGATCAAGCAAGAGATCACCAAGCACTTTTTGGTGTGCCACGTGGATGCCCTGGTCAGCAGGTGGGGGCTCACGGTTTCCCCAGGGGTACCAGTTCCCCTCCATGGAGCAGCTGGCTGCCATGCTCCCCAGCGGGGTACAATACATGATTGAGTTCAGAGTGGGATCTAGAGCCTATGTGCTGGCCAAGTTTGCACCCATCTTCCCCAAACTGGTGGAGGAGCTGGTGCTGATGAACCCTGATCGCAGTAGGAAGGCTGGATCAACTGCGTGGCCACCAAGCTCTCTGACCTGACTGGCACTTTACCTGACACAGTGCTATCCCACTTCTTCTGCCAGAAATTGCTGGTGAACAACACAGAGCTGGTTCAGAGCTACTGGCAGCAGACTGGAACATAGTGAGCCATGCCAACCCGCAGCTCTTCTGGAACATGTACAACAGCTGCAGAGACCTGGACATTAACCTGCCCGGAGCAGTGCCCAATGCCAGACCCTCTGCCTGGTGATGCTGGTGGGTTGGGGATAAGGTGTCTGCCGAGGATGGGGTGGTGGAGTGCCACTCCAAACTGGATCCAACCACTACGACCTTTCTAAAGGTGGCAGATTCCAGGGGGCTCCCCAGGTCACATAGCCAGGGAAGCTGACTGAGGCCTTCAAATACTTCCTGCAAGGCATGGGCCACATGCCCTTGGCCAGCAGGGCCAGCCTTGCCCGCATCTCTCACTGGTGCCAGCTCAGTGGAAGGCAGCAACCCGTAGGCCTGCACCCACTCAGAGAGTGGTGAGGCACTGGGCCATATCAGTCACACCATGGAGTTGTCCTGGTGGAGCCCTTGGCCCAGCAAAGACACCCACCTCCCCCATCCACATACTGCAATCGTCCTGCCAGCTCATTTTCCCTGTCTGAGCCAAGGCCCTGAGGTAAAAAGTTGCCTGATCCTCCATCTCCATGGGGACCTGACTTGGGGGCTGAGGTTAAATCCTGGGATAGCCCATGGGGGTTGGACGTATTACCCCTGAGAACTTCTTGGTGTCTGCTTTTGGGAGCCAGTATGTGGTTGAGGCTGTGTTGGCTGAGGGTCTCAGTAGACCCTCATTTTTGCCCCCATGTTCCATGGACAACAACCCAATTAGCAGCAGTGTGCCCACGGCCACCAGAAACATGGTGTTGCTAGGGAGAGTTTTGGTCACATGATGCCAACATTTGATGTGGGCATCACTAAGAAAGAAGAGAGTTTATCTGAAGAGATATGATCCAAGGCAGTGAGACTTCTGCAGGCCTGCATCACCATCTCAGGACTATTGGAGTGGCTTGGGCTGGGGCTTGGTGGTCCTGTGGTGGGAAGTGAAGGTTTCTGAAGTGAACATGGGCCAGGCTGAGGAGAAAGGATCTCTATGTACACAGGTCCCCTCCTTTCACCTGTAGCCCAGGACTATGCCATACACTTCCTGCCCACCCACACTATCAGGGAGAATCTCCTGGCCCAGGAACCAAAGCCATTTGTCTTGGAGCCTGAATCAATTGCCACAAACCCTAAAACAAGTGAAAGAGCAGAGAAAACAATGAAAACTGCAGGCTTGTGGAGGGGGAAGCTGTGTGGGGGGGTGCTCTGAGACTGAGAGGACCCCTGCATCCACATTTCCTTTACACATATCACCCCCTTCTAGAATCCTAGGTCATTACTAGACAGTTCTAAAGCCTGGTGGAGTATTAGTCTGTCCCCAGTTGTATTCATGCACATGCTTCCTTTGAATATCAAATGTGACCATTTGAAAAGCTGATAGAATTAATCCTTAACTATAGATAGAATTAATCCTTAACTATAGATAGCGTTGCAAATCTTGGATTTTTTTTTTTCCTGAGGAGATCTATAAATATAGATATATTGGGTTCTCCTGCATGTGGTTTTCCATCAGAGGCTGTCTCTTTGGTCAAGGTGAACTTTTAATGGAGTTCATTATTTTCTTCTCTGAATAAAGTGAAGAACCTAATTTTGTGTATTCTGGTGGCTAATGTCATGAAACTACGAGATGACAAAGTGTAAAATAAATAAATACACTTGTCAAAGTAAAAAAAAAAGATTCCTATGGGCATGAAAGGGGTTTAAAAATGTTGAGTTTCATATCTCATTCAGTTTCACAATAAACTGTTATAATTATTGTTTATAATCGGTTACATATAATTTTAAAGCGTCTTGCACAAATAGAGGATCAAAAAATACTTGTTGGCAATTCACTGACTGTATTAATTTCCTATTGCTGTTGTAACAAATTACCACAAATTTAAAAGCTCAAACCAACATGATCTTACTATTTTACGGTTCTGTAGGTTAGAGGTCTAATCCAGGTCTCACTGGGCTAAAATGTTATTGGCAGAGCTATATCCCTTACTGAAGTCTGTAGGGGAAAGATTCTTTTAGCTACTAGAGGGTGCCCTCATTTCTTGGCTCATGGCTCCTTCCTCCATCTTCAAAGCAAGCAACCAACAATATTGTGTCTGTCTGATCCTTCTTCTTTGTCACATCTCCCTCTGACTCTGAACTCCCTCTGAATCTGAACTCAATAATAAGGACCCATGTGATTAGATTGGACGCACTTGAATAATACGAGGTTATCTTCACATCTCAAGGTTCATACTTTAAAAAAAAAAGATTTTAATTTTCAAGTAATTGCTACACCCCACATGGGGCTTGGACTCACAACCCCGAGATCCAGAGTCACATGCTCGACCAACAGAGCCAGCCATGCACCCCTCAAGGTTCATAGTTTTAATCATGTCTGCAAAGTCCTTCTTGCCACGGAAGGTAGCATATTCACCTGCTCTGGGGATTAGGGCATGGACATATTTGGAGGACCATTATTCTGCCTACCACACTGATGTTAAAGACATAATGCTGAGATGATTTTAAACTGTGTTTTCTTTCCATGAAGATCCCAACACAGTGCATGAGAGTTGTAAGCCACCATTCTATATATTGACTGTATCCCATGTGATTCACCTATTTTAGGGAAAATGATGGTGGAACAAAATCAACTGGACAAGTCGGGAGTCAGTTAATATAGGTATCTTTAATATGCCCTAATCAGAAAGGCACTGCAATTAGTCAGCTTCCCACTGGCACAATCCTAGCTGACTCTCAGTATATCTCAGGATGATTATAATATCTATAATGCATACTTCGTCTGATGCTTTTATCCATAAACCTCAATAAACTTTGCAAATACCAGCAGTCTCATTTTCCATAACCTCCAAAATACCAATCTCATCATGCCAATGCTCATGTCAAAAACACTGAACGTCACAAACTTTCAACAAGACAGACATGGCTTTAGCCCTAGATGAGCTTCCCATCCACTCAATGGGAATGCATCCTTAAAAGCTGAAAAAGTGTAATTTAATTCAACAATAAAAAGTGATGCAGTTTCTTGATGTACTAGTTTGCTAGGGCTGCTATAACAAAATACTACGCATTGGGTGACTTCGAACAACAGGAATGTATTCTCTCACAATTTTGGAGCCTCAAAATCTGAGATCAGAGTCAGTAGGGTCAATTCCTTCTGGGGGCTGTGAGGAAAAGATCTGTTCCCTGCCACTCACCTAACTTCTGGTAGTTTTATTATCAGTCGTTGGTATAGAAGCATCACCCCAATCTCTGCCTTTGTCTTTCACTCTCTTTTGCATGTCTGTCTGCAAATTTTCCACTTTCTGTAAGAACACCAGATGACCACATTTTAACTTCCCTACCTCTGTAAGGATCCTATTTCCAAATAACGTAACATTCTGAGATATCGGGAGTTAGGATTTCAACATACGATTTTGGGGGCCCACAATTCAACCCATAACACTCAGTGTTAGATATTAACTTTTACGTATAGATGTCACTTGGCATCATTGCTTTATCTGGCACAATGTCTGAGAGACAGAAGTAAAATTTCATTGTGTGAATTGACATCTTCACATAGCAAAATGGTTATGCAAAACACAATTTCGGAAAAATAATGGTATGAAGCTACAAATCTTCAGAATTTTATTTTGTGCTCTCAGTACTCAAGTACTTAAAAATCGCAAAATTCTTGTTAAGAGCTCTGTGGGGTAGGTTCATTTGTTCTACTTACACTGATCAAAAGCTACCGTTGCCTGCCTGGTTCACTGCAAATACAATCTCAATACACAGTGCAGAGTACGGCTTAACTCATGACAATAGTCAGCACCAACTAAATCATATTTTTCATGTCATAGGCAGTAAACAAAGCACAAATCAAATAGCAGTGAAACTAGAAAGTAGTACCATTTTACGTTATTGACAGCAAAATTTCTTATCACTTCCCTGCCAAGGTTGAAGAACAAAGCAACTGATACACAAAGAAGTTAGAATACGTCTATCTGTGAAGAGGATAAGAATGGCTAAAGGTCAGATTCTTATCTAACAGGTTTTTTTGTGGTTTTTTTGGTGTTTTTTTTTCTGGTCTCTGTTAAGGAACAGTTAAAAAAAAAAAAAAGACCCAGTCATCTGTCACCCACTATATAAGCCTCAAAACAGTCTTAAGCACCCTCGTATTCAAGTCAGCTGGACATTCAACAAATATTTATTGAGCATCTATCACATGACGAGCATTCTTCTAAGCTCCATACATATCTAATAATAAATAAACACAATCTCTATTGATAAAAAATTTAGTCTTTTTAATTATTCTAAATTATATTATTTCTTATCAGTTTCTAGGAATATACGCCTACCAACAGATTGGAATTGTGTGTGTGAGTGCTTAATGTTTTTTGGCATAATTCTTACAGTCTAGATTTTAATTCTTTATTGTAAATATTAAAATACATTTCTTAATTTAACACATATTTTAGTTTTTAAATTGAGTATTTTAATACAGCCTCGTTCAAATATTTTTTAAAAGATATTATTTATTCATTTGAGAGAGAGAGAGAGCACGAACAGGGGAAAAGGCAGAGGGAGAGGGAGAAGCAGACTCCCCACTGAGCAACGAGCCTGACAAGCAGCTCGATCCCAGGACCCAGAGATCATGACCTGAGCTGAAGGAAGACCGTTAACCATCTGAGCCACCCAGGTGCCCATGGTTTAAATATTAATACATTTATAGAAGGAGTGTATTCTATAGAACAGAGGTCGTCTTAATAGACTCCTAAGTCAACACTAGGAAGGAAAGCATAATCTAGTGAACCAATATTTTCCAAATTACCAATATATGATAATAAAAAAATCTTGCATGGGTAAAAGACTGTCTCCAGTGCTGGGAAGACCAGTGGATTTCATTGTAACAGAGTATAAGTTTATTAATATGTTTCAAAATACATTTTGTAACTTAACCTTTCAGAGACTACCACTTGTCAAATTTTGTATAGGATCAAATATCCACAACTATCTGCAAAGGCTTTTAAAATACTCCTTTTTACAGCTACATATCTACAAGAAGCCAGATTTTCTTCATATACTTCAACCAGAACAATATTTTACAACAGACTGAATGTAAACAGTGTATGAGAACTTCTCTATCTTCTTGTCAGCCAAATATGGAAGAGATTTGCAAACATAAAACAGTGCTTTCTGGGTGCCTGGGTGGTTCAATAGGTTAAGTGTCTGCCTCTGGCTCAGGTCATGATCCTGGGTCCTGGAATCAAGTGTTGCATCCGGTTCCCTGTTCAACAGATAGCCTGCTTCTCCCTCTACCCCATCCCCCCACTCCTGCTCCACGTGCAGGCTGACACAGGTGCACTCTCTCTCTCTCTCCCTCTCTCACATGTGCAAAAATAAATAAAATCTTTAAATACATATATATATATATACACACACACATATATATATATAACAGTGACTTTTATAAAACAGTTATTTTTATAAAAATGCTATTTATGTTAATATTTAATGGGCTTATTTATTTTTAATAAATATAAGAAACTATCTCGTTTAATTTCTATTACAGTAAATATTGATAGATATAACCCATATGAAATAAAACCTGTCTGGGGTCCACAGTAAGTATAATGGGGTCCAGAGAAGCAAGAGTTTAAGAATTACTGCACTGATAAATATTCATTAGAGCATTGCAATCAGCAATGCAATTAAAATATATATATATATGTAAACATTGCCTGCCCAGGCTCCTCCAAGCCTGGCCCAGAGTGGGGATGATCCTACCAGAGCCATAGGAACAGGTGGCAGACGCTGCGCTTCCCAGAACCTAGTGCCATTAAATATTATCATATATTCTTTATCTCTGCTCCGTACTCACCAAGCAAACTTCTGATAATATGATTTTCTAGTTTTTCTGCAGGAAAGTACTATATAGTTCTACAGAGAATTGTATTTATTTAGAAGTTATATTTTTTCATTATAAATAAACAAACAGATTCTGATTTTAACCATCACAGCTATTTCAACCACTCATGATAGGACTTTGGTCACTTCTGCATAACTACCAGGCTCTTAAATCCTTTCCCATCAGTGGAACTTGGTAAGGGTCCTTCAGGTTTGCTTAAACAGATTTCCCTAATCGCACATCATGATATTAATCCTATGTATTCCAGAAGGCCCTGGAACACCTTTGTAAATGTTACTATTCCACCTATAAGACAATGAATTATGAGGAGTCTCAGAAAGGGCGGGCAGCCTCCAGACCCAAAAGCTTGTTATACTCGTCTGCAGAACCAAGATGGTGACTGTCTTAAGAAAATCGGTTTCAAGGTAACTTTCTCTGTGAAGAATAGAACCTGAATTTTTTATTTCTGAGAAGAAAAAAATTAATCTCTGTCTCACCAATAATCAGGTATGTATTTTTGTACATCATAGTTTAATGATTTAATTGAAATTGATGGGATTCAGGTGTGCTGATTCACCAAAGTGGAGAAACAAGAATTTCAGAGAATACAAATTCACCAAAAATGGCACCAAATTGTGAAGATATTTTAATTCACATACACGCAAAAAAAACCCACCTTTGTAGAGACTTGTAAATTTACCAAGATATACTGTAATAGATTGTTTTATTAGAAACTTCTGGTACTTCCCAATGAAGGATGTGGTAAGAAGTCTTTATTAACATGGCTAAAGGAGTTTCCATTTCCTGATCTCTTTGAGATTTTTCTTTTTGTAAGCTTCTGCTCTCTTTTTCAATATTCTACCCTGTAATGCCATAATGCTCAACAGCCTACTTTGGGATTGCAGCTTTCAGGAAAAATTGTAGAAAATCTTTAGTCTTGTCTATGCACTTGAAAAATGATTTTATTTTATGACAATTTTATCATTCTACTGTTAAAGCTTTCCACTTTCTTCTATACACTATAAAAACACTAGCAGCCTCCTCTGCTTTTAACAAGAAACGGCAGAATCATGCTGTAGTTCTGTGTTCTGCCCTCAGCTATATTTTGCTTCTTTGTGACAGTATTCTCTACTCTTAATATGGAAGACTTATACTAAATTCCACTGAAAAGAATGAACTGGTACTTAATGGTGTTTTACTGAAAACAGATGCCCAACTGAATAAAAATATGGACATCGGGGTACTTCTTCCAATATTACTAACTCCCCCATTCCTCAGTTTGCATTCAAAGAGTGTTCACTTTTAATATTTATCTTCCTAGAATATCGTATTTATTGTTCCACCTTCTGGGACTTGATGATTTATTAATTCTTGGCACCACGCACTCTTTCATTCAACATCACTCTTTCATTTTCTAAGTATTGTGACAGATTCTGAGGATACAAAAATGAATAAGCATCATCCATGTTCACTAAAAATGTTAAGTTCTAACATGGAGAGTGTGACTATCAATATAAAATATAATATAATATAAAATAATATAATATGGTTAGTTTATATAAAATGTTGTGAAAGAATTGAGAAGAAACAATTAATTATTCCTGGAAAGTAACAAGGGAATGTTTTATAGAGAAGAGAGTACTTAATCTGCATATTGAATGAATGATAAGTAGAAGAACTTCACTGAGGAAATGGGGAAAGGTTGGCTAATTGGGGGGTGCACAAACTCACACAGCAGTGCTAGAAATGTGTGACTGGGGAGTGAAGAGGAATGTAGGTTGTCTGCAGGGTTACATGTATCACAGAACAGAAAGGCATGAGGAAGTAAAATTAGGCTGTGGGCAACTATGAATGCCATCTAAGCAATATGGGTTGGTTGTTTTTCGTTTTTTGTTTTTTTGTCGTATATGCATCATAAGTGAGACATTCAGTTTTGTATTTTAGAAATGTGAGTCTGACAGGAATATGGACAATGGATTATAGTGAAGAGAATATAAGGAACATGACTCAGTTTGATAAGGCAATAAAAATACAATGTTACAGGAGGGAAATTCAAAACAAATATTCTGAGTTAAGTTTTATTGTTCAAAGAAAATTGGGAATATCATTCATCTAAAGACTGACACAGATAACTCTTTTCCTGTGCTATGTTTTCTATTCTCTTTCTAGTTCTTAGTACTTCAACAACTTTTAGAATTTTTTCTTGCAGTTTTCTCTTACTATCCACATTTTATCCACTTTCATATAGCCAAAACACGTTTCAGTCACGAGTCTCATTAGATGATGATATAATAATAATAATAATAATAATAATAATACAATAATAATAGAGAAAAAGTACTTGTGAACAAGAATTTTTAAATATCAACTCACTTTCAGGGGTCAAAATTTATATTTATATTTATAAAATTCACATATATTAAATTAACTTTGTCCAGGCTTGATAGAAATGCCCACAACCTGGTAGAAGCAAATAAAAATTTCCCTTAAAAAAGCATCTTTAACTATACTAGAATTAAATTTTTTAAAAAAATCTTCACTTTTCCCCTGACTCCGGAGTCCCACAGATCAAGTACCTCCAAATATATGTTAATTACCAGGAACCACTTAAAAATAAAAAAACAAAAAACCCCACAATTGAACAAAAATGACAACAAAAAATTTTAAAAATTAGAATCTCCAAGAATTTCAGTTATTAGATTTATCACATGTAGAATATAAAATGTCCTGTGTATAAAACCTTGAAGATATATAAATACACTTGAAAACAGTATGCAAAGAACACCGTACAAGTTTTAAAATGAACCAAAAGAATTTCAAGAATAAAAAATAGGATTATTGAAATAAAAACTCAATAAATGAAATAAACATATTAGACATTTAGACTTATATTAGACACATATTTCTGAAGAAATAAATAATGACTTGGAAAACATTTATTTGAAAATTATCGGGAATGAAGCACAGACAGGCAAGAAAGGAATATGGGAAATCATGTGAATCTAAGAGATGTGAAGGTTGCAATAAGAATGCCAAACCCAAGCTGAAGTGGAGTTCCAGCATGTGAGAACAGAGAGAAAAGGAGAAATAAAAAGTTTAAAATAATACTTGCTGAGAATTCTCCAAAATTTATGAAAGATGGGAATCATGATATTCAAGAATTACAGTGTATTAAGAGAGAGAGAGAGATTGAGCAGGGAGAGGGAGAAGGAAGTGGGGAGGGAGGGTAGGGGAAAGAGGAGAGGAGAGGAAGAAGGAAAGAAGGAATAGAGAAAGGAGGAAAATGTTAAAAGGCCCTGGCAGTTGCTTTAGCTTGGGAAAGACATCTTAGACTGTTAAATTGGACCTTTTACATGCTTTGTTTTAATGTAGATCTTAATGATTGCTTTCATACATCAAGGTCTTTTTTAGTCTACATTCAGTATTTTTTTTTTCAATTCAGTGGAAAAGGATTACATAATGGGCGTAAATAGAAAATCTATGCTGGACTGGAAGCATCAACACTGCAAATGTGTGTCAACATGAGCAGGTTCCTAATTTTCTGAGCCCAAGATTCTCTCAACTCTAATTGCTTTTGGCATAAAATGCAGAAAGGCAGGAGCACATCTTAGTTTAGCTGTGTTCTTGGCATGAACAGTTGAACTGTTGATAGCATAGGGACTTTTTGTAGGATTTCAAAGTCAGTTTGCTTAGAAATATGCATATGTCTAAGTTAACACTTTCCCGGCTACCAAAAGAGAATATCTCCTGTGTACGTGTCCAGATATTAAAAGACAGAAAGTGTAAAATTTAAGAAAGACTCCAACTCTTCCTACCAAGATCCTATTCACATTGAGTTTTCCTGAGTTCTAAAATTAGTACATTTTTCAGATCTATTGGAAATGAAAGAGAATTGAATGGAGTGGAGTGATGAATAAATTCTGCATTGGAAAAATGCAGTTAGTTTTATATATAGGCTACTAACTAAATTCTTCTAAATAAGAAATCTTTTAGCCTTCTCTCTTCCCCTTCCCTTTCTCTTTCCATCCCAGACAACTCAGTTCTAAAGCCATTAGTTGGACCGAGCAAAGTAGGCTTTCAAGTAAATGGGGGGGGAGGAGTACAAGTTACCATGACCTAGAGTTGTGTGTTACAGTCTGAATGGTGTAGCAAGGCTGCCTGGCTCAGGGTGTCAGAGCCTGAGCAGAGAGAGGAAGACTTCCTCACAAGGTGTAGCCCAGCACAGGGTGTGAGCACCCGTTGGGTGAAGAAGACATGAGGGAGACAGTATGATCCACATAGTGTCAGAGCCTGAGTGAGGCAACAAGGGCACCCATGGCAACCTGCATAGGTTTTTGGGGGAGACAGTAGGCTGTATGATGTCAACACCTAAATGGAGTGGGTGATGCATCCACATGGGGGATGGGGGCAGTCTGGCCTCAGGAATCATAACCCAAGGAGGATGAGGAGGGTATCCACAGAGAGCTATCACCAGCATGGGCTGTCAGTGCCTGAGCAGAAGGATACCACATGCCAGGGGTACGTGTGGGCCAGCCCACTGTAAGATGTTAGTGCCCAAGTAAGATGAGTGAGGAGAATGGCCCATGAAAAGAAGACGTGGTATAGGTTTTCAGAGCCTGAGCATTCTGAGGAAGGTGTACACACAGCCCAGAGCAGAGTGGCAGAGCCTGAGAAGGGAAAGAACAGCCTTTAGGCAGAGGGTAGAGCACCACAGAGGGTACTGGAGCCCAAGATGGGTAAGGAGAGTGTCTGCCTGGGGGAAGCCCAGCATGGAGGGTCAGAGCCCTAGTAAGTGAGAGGAGTACCAGCTTGGGGGAGGGTGTGGCAGTAGACACAGGAGATTGGTTATATGATAAAAGAATGATAAAATTATTAATATATTAAATGTAATGGAAATCAGATTTATCACTGTCAGAGAAGGGAGCTAAAGGAAGAAAAAGAAGAAAACTAGAATGAACCCTGTTTGATTGGATTAGAATTGGACATACTGATGTGAATTCAATGTTTCTGATGGACAGAGACAGACAAATGAATGTAAATAATAAGGTGAATATGTCATGTGCATGTGTGTGCATTATATTATGCACATACTTTATGTTCACACATATGTATGTATGTAAGTATGCATATGCATGAGTTTATTCCCTAATTCTTCCCACTGAGGGGATGTAGGAGAAGCAAAACCTCAGTAACAATGAGCACATCTGGTGCCGAATGTTGGCTTCTAAACATGATACTCCATAAAAAGGAATAAAGGCTCCTCAGAGAAATGCTTGACTCTAGGGCTGAGGTACAGAAAATATAAGGTGAGCCAGGAATATCCATTTGTGTCAAAAAGCAAGGAAGAGGGAGGGAAGAGAAGAGAAGAGAAGAAAAAAGAAAAGAAAAGAAAAGAAAAGAAAAGAAAAGAAAAGAAAAGAAAAGAAAAGAAAAAAGAAAAGAAAAAAAGAAGTCTGGTACATGTAAAAAGGAAACAATAGAACATGGCTTGAAAGGGCTCCTCCTGCTTATATCAGGGACAATTTAAACATCAAAATAAAAGCTGATAGTAACAGATCAAAATCCACTGAATAAAATAGGAAATCATAAATCCAGAGAAATATTAATTAATTAAATGTCTAATGAATCTAAAATTGATATAGATTGCAAGTAGCTGCCCACAAAATACATAGTAATTACAAAGGGGAAATAGTAACTTTACAATGGATAAGCCTGACATGCACCATCTTAATCCAGTAATTAAACTGAACATCATATATAATGAGACAAATCAAAATGTCTTCTACTTTAATTCAGATGAGACAAGCACAACAACATTTTTATGATTATTCCAGCCAGAAATGCATAACCTGACTCTAATTATAAAGAAATATCAAACCCAAACTGGCTCACATCCTACAATAACTTTAAAAGTACCAATGTGAGGAAAGTCAAGGAAAGACAAAGGAGTATTTCCAGACTGAGATATGAACATTGAATGTGAAGTGTCTGACTTGGAGCTGGGTCCATTGTCCATGAAGTACATTATTGAGACTATTAGTGTAACTGCTATGAGCCTGATGATTAGATGATAAGAAGGTATGAATATTAATATCTTAATTTTGATTGTTGTAAAGTAATTATAAAGGAGACTGTCCTTATTTGTAGTAAAGTATTTTTGGCGGGTGATGGACATCAAGTTAAGAAGTCAAGTGACAAACCTAAACTTAACATTCATTAGGAGGTTTTTTTTTTTTTCATACTGACGATTTCTATCCATACACAGAAGATTTGGAATACATAGTCATATCTGTTTTGCCATGATGAAACTTCTTTAAAAATCCAAAATGGAGCCACATTCAAATAAATTCTTCCTCTCTGCTCTAGATCTCCCTGCTGCATCCATTCACAATGAGTCCCCTGAGGTCACACTGTCCGTTTCAAATGGAGCATGCAGGTAAGGTTTTCCTAGATAAGGTACGCTTGGGTTCTTCTCCACATTGATTTCCTATTACAAAACATGCCTCTTCTAAAACTTTCCTTTGGCAGGATTCAGGAGCCTACACAATAGGAAAAATATGTATATATATCCCTAATCTCCTCTCTTACAAACCTATCATGAGGTAAAACTGTTGAGAAAGAAACTGAGGGAAATAGCTATATTCACATAATAAGAATATAATAGCATAATAATCATAAAATAATAAAAAGTGAAAAATCCTGTCCACTCCATACTATATTGCTCCACAAACCCCAAGTAGCCAGATATAAAACTGTATGTAATAACATGAGTTGTTCTTTAGTCTAGTTATCTGTGGTCAAGAGAACAAAATATAGCAAAACCTCCAAAAGAGAGTAATAAAAATGTCAAGAAATCTACAAACAATATATCCACTCGTTCAATATAATATTGAGAAGAGTTGGAGAACTCAAGACCTTAGAAATTACTTCTTCGAACATAGCAGCAATCTTCAAATATCTAAAGCAGTATCATGTGAAAGAATTAGGACTAATAAATGGAAATTATAGAAAGACATCTTTCTACTGAGTTAAAAAGAAAAGTAAATGTTGAAATGTTTTGAAATGTAAGAGGCTGCCTAGGCAAGTGACTAGTTCACTAGAAGAATATTCACAACACATATAATTGCTTGATAAAAGGGATAGAATAACAGGTCACAAGGGATCTTTAATATGTAAGTTCATTTCCAATCTTATAATTCCATTGTTTTATATATTCAAAACTATCAGAAATAAGCTAGAAACTCCAAAGTTCATATATCAATGTGACCTTAGAAGGTATGTATTACAAGCTTCATTGCTAAAGGTTATTATACAAACATGGTCATTTTTTCTAAAAATAATCTCTCTCACAAAAACAAGCTATGGCCAAACTTCATAAATCCCCTGAAATAGGTTTATAAGTGATAAACCTAATAGGAATTATATAGTGGAGGGCAGACATTGATTGAAAGGAAATATGTTGGCTTTTGATACATTGTGTTCAATAGAGGTTCCACAGCTGAGGAATATTCATTCTCCTGCAGCTAGCCAATTTTACATTGCAGTGACATGAGCAAAAACCATACTTTTTCAATACCTTTTTATTGTAGAAGACTGTGTTTGTTTCCTTAATCATCATTTAGAAAGTGACATTCAAGGACAGGCATGTTTGGGAAATCAGAGCATGACAAATTACATTACATCTTCAAATTATGCTTCAGAGTTAAAAGAACAGGTAAGCAGGTGCCTTTATGCAACTTGCATTTAAGAACTAATTTCTTTGGTGAAGCATTATTTAGGATGTGTATAATTTATTATTAGTACACCAAACTACCCAAATTGTGTTAAGATAAAAGTCTACGTACCTACGACAAAAAATGTACCATCAAAAATCATATTATTTTTTTGACATTTTACTGACATAACACTGCATATCTGTATATATGGAAACATATGAGTGACTAGATGAATTTATCTCTTTTCATCTGAATATCTACATACTGGACTTAACACTTCTTCAGACATAACTGAAGCATTTTATCCATCCATCCATCCATCCATCCATCCATCCATCCATCCATCCATCATAAATTCAGCCATAAATAAGGAAAATGCCTTAGTCAAGAATATGTGGTTGGCTTGGAAATATACTTTATGAATTTAGGAATGTTAAGTGTGTGTTTGTGTGTGTGTGTATCAGATAGTGAAGTTTAAAAAATGAAAAAGAGGTAAATCTAATTCAAATCTAGAATAGTAACTTCTAATGGTGAAGGTTTCATGACAGATGGTACCCATATCATGCAATCACCATCAAGAGGCTAACTATTCTTCACCACATAGGAGCCAGATCAGAGACTCAGTTTCTGGTAAATTGGGCACTCAGCAATGGTGATAGCCAAATTGAAAATGCTTGCTATTTTAACAAGTCATAACTCCTAAGGCCTTATTTTTCATTAGGCCATCAAGTACCAGTTCTACAAAACAAAGAATACAGATGATCTCTGCAGAATGGACCATCTTGTTCACTTGATTTGAGACTCTTTATAGAGGTAATGTTTTTTGGTAAATATTCACATGGGATATCAAAATTTCCAATTCTGAGTCTATTCCAAAATGCCCATCCTTATAACCCTTTCAAATATTTCTTCCTCGAAGTATTAATTCCAAGACCTTTATAATCTGGCAAAAGAATGTACATTCCCTATATAAGAACGGGTATAGCTATGATGTCTGTTTGCTTCAGAGTTTATGAAATTCTGGTCTCACATATATCACCTAATACTGAAATGCTGAACAGAACATTTAAATTTTTCAGTGGATAGATACAACAACAATTAGTTCAAGATGGATATTTTGTCATACAAAGACACCTTGGGGTGCTTATTCACTTGTGCAGGAGTGCTCAGGCATTTGCTCTTTACCAGAGTCCTCTAGAATAAGGAGAGTTTTCTCAAAATGAATCTATTAAAGAAAGTACAGCATTTCCTAAAATCACAGAAGACTCTTCAGTAAATCTTCTATTTACCATAGGTTCCAAGCAGCATATGGATCTGCTAGAATGGGCATACACTGACTCTAGCAGTCTCTTTCTTAGTGGTAGGGAAGCAAAAGTTCCTTTATTTTGAACAGATTAACAAGAATGTCCTAGAACACTGAAAGTTTATTTATATTACAAGTGCCCTTTGCTATTCTTATGTTATTTGTCTTTCAGCTCCCATTAGGCTTGTCTAATCAAGACATAATGATTAAAGCTAACATTTATTCTCTCTTACTATGTGGCAGTTACTCTTCTAAAAGGTCTAAGCACCATAAATATATGAACTCACTGGATCTTCAAAATACCTCTATCAGATAACTGCTATTATTAACCACATATTATGGATAAGAAAAATGAAATACAGAGATGTGCCCCCAGTCATATAAAGGAGCTCAGTTTAGACCCCTTTATTTTTCTCTCAAGTTCACACTTAGTCCTGTCTCTTTTAAAACTTTCCTTCCCTTTATTTTCTTTTCCCTTTTTTTCCTCCACTCAGTCCACTACAGGGGACTTGCCAACATACTTTTTTGGAAACGTGATAGTTTAACTTTGTCTTAGAATACACTTTATAGCAACTTATATAGACCTCCCTTTTCATCACTTACAGAAGGCCAATGACTTAAAGAGTGTAGCTTATAGCCTGAGTTATTACCCTTCTCTCTGCTAGCTTCATTTTAGTTTAAATATGATAGATTCACTATGAAGAGTAAGCAAATTAATCCTACGAGTATTGTTAAAATACAAAAACATATACGCATCAATGAATTTTTGCTCAGTTAAAAAAAAAAAGATATATTCACTTTCTTAATGTCCTAAGAAGATTGTGATATAATCACCAGATATCCCTGGAAAAAATTTGGGGATATTAAGAGAACATCATTCTGGAAAGGCTCCCAGAATGTAACCCTAAGGCATACCCTGGTGATAGATCCTTATTGATCACTAGCATGTTCTTGAAATTCTCTCATTTCCTCCTGCTCACCATCAGGTATCCTCAACTCTATTCCCTATGAATGTCACATGATACAAGAACCAGGTCATACTTTCCAGTGAGCAGTACAAGCCATTCCCCATTTCTTCACCTTTCTCTAAATTAAACTGTTGATTTCCTGAACAGAGAGTGATTTTTTTCCCAAGTGGTTTGTCAAGAAAATTCCTGTGATGGATCAGGGATTAGTGCTAGTGACAAGCTGACAATAGCATAGTCCTTGTCCAGGAGTGTCACGTTTTATACCTGAATGAGTCATAATAAATTGATAATCTTCTGCCTTTCCACCATCACGTGCCAAATGTTCCTGTAGGCATAATCACTCACTCACTCATTGCTTAGGCAGTGACATCTAATTAAAATGGCATCATACAAATAGGATGAGAAAGTGCAAATTCCCATCAGATAATAACAACTTGCAAAATATTGCACAGCATATCTTATTTCATTTGTTTTAAATTTTAATCAAGCATGATAAAGCAAATGTTTACAGAAGAACTAAGCTATCCATGTTAAAATATGAATAACATATCTTTATAAGTGTGTATATATCATATTTATATTCATTCAGCATTCAAACAGAAAACATTAATTGAACATTTACTGAGCACTAAGCACAACATACATCCTATGGCCCTAAAAAACATCATAATAATGATTATCCTTGAGTAAGATGGTGAAGAAGTAGGGCTACCCTAGCTTTCCTCCTCCCTTGAACACAGCTAGATAAATATCAAAACATGCTGAACACCCAAGAAATAGACTGGAAGTCTTAGAGAACAAAACTGCATGTCTACAAACTGGAAAAATGACCCATGAAAGAATAGCAATTTTTAATTTTATTTTGTTTTATATATTTTTAAAATATTTTTCTTTCTTTTCTTTTTCCTTTCTTTCTTTCTACCTTTGTTCTATCAAGCTTCTCAAAATAAGCAGACCAAAACACACTTAGGATCTAGCTTCCTTTATGTATTTTATTTTATTTTTTAATTTAAATTTTAATATTTTTAGTTTGTTTTATTTTGCTTCTTTTTTCCTCCAAAATGACAAGACTGAGGAATTCACCCCAAAAGAAAGAACAGGAAGAAATTATGGCCAGAGATTTAATCAATACAGATATAAGTAAGATGTATGAACTACAGTTTAAAACAATTATAAAGGGGCACCTGGGTGGCTCAGTCAGGCGTCCAACTCTTGATTTTGGCTCAGGTCATGATCACAGGGTCATGAGATGGAGCCCTGCATTGGGTTCTATGCTGGGCATGGAGCATGCTTAAGATTCTCCTCTACCTCTCCCCCCTCTCTAAAAAAAATAATTAATTAATTAAAACAACAACTATAAGGATACTAACTGGGCATAGAAAAGCATAGAAGACACTAGAGAATCCCTTGCAGCAGAGATAAAAGAACTAAAATCTAATCAGGCCAAAATTAAAAATGCTATAACTGGGATGCAAACATGAATGGATGTCATAAAAATGAGGATGGATGAGGTAAAGGAACAAATCAGTGATAAAGAAGATAAAACTATGGAAAATAATGAAGCTGAAAAGAAGAGGGAAACAAAGCCCACTATCACCAAGGCATATTATAGTCAAATTCACAAAGAATCCTGAAAACAGCAAGGGGGGAAAAATATCTTTAACCTACAAGGGAAAACAGATCAGGTTTGCAGCAGATCTGTCCACAGAGACCTGGCAGAAACTTACAAACTACCAAAACTGAAACAGGAAGAAATAGAAAGTTTGAACAGACCCGTACCCAGCAAAGAAATTGAACCAGTAATCAAAAATCTCCCAACAAACAAATGTCCTAGGCCAGATGGCTTCCCAGTGCAATTCTACCAGACATTTAAAGAGTTAATACCTATTCTTCTGAAACTGTTCCAAAAAAAAAAAAAAGAATTGGAAAGAAAACTTCCAAACTCATTCTATGAAGCCAGCACTACCTTGATTCCAAAACCAGACAAAGACCCCACTAAAGAGGAGAATTACAGGCCAATATCCCTGACGAAGAGAGGATGAAAAAATTCGCAATAAAATACAAGCAAATTGAATTCAACAGTACATTAAAAGAATTATTCACCAAAATCAAGCAGGATTTATTCCTGGGCTGCAGGGTGGTTCAATATTCACAAATAAATCAAGGTGATATACCACATTAATAAAAGAAAGGATAAGAACCAGATGATCCTATAGATAGGATAAGAACCAGATGATCAATAGATATAGAAAAAAAGCATTTGACAAAATAGGGCATCCATTTTGGATCTCAACAAAGTAGGGACAGATGGAACATACACCAACATCATAAAGGCCATATAGGAAAGACCCACAGCTAATATCCTCAATGGGGAAAAACTGAGAGCCTTTCCCCTATTGTCAGGAATAAGACAAATACGTCCTCTCTCACCATTACTACTTAACGTAGTACGGGAAGTCTTAGTCTTAGCAATCAGACAACAAAAAGAAATAAAAGGCATCCAAATTGGCAAGGAAGAAGTCAAACTTTCACTATATGTAGACGACATGATACTCTGTAGAAAACCCCAAAGAGCCCACCAAGAAATTGCTATAACTAATATAACAATTCAGCAAACTTACAGGATATAAAATCGATGTGCAGAAATCTGTTGCATTTTTACACACCAATAAGGAAGCAGAAAAAAAAAGAAAGAAAGAAAGAAAGAAAGAAAGAAAGAAAGAAAGAAAGAAAGAAAGAAAAAGAAAAGAAAAAAATCAAGGAATTGATCCCATCTGCAATTGCACAAAAAACATGAGAGTAATAAACCTAACTAAAGAGGTAAAAGATCTGTACCCTGAAAAGTGTAGAACACTTATGAAAGAAATTGAGAGGACACAAAGAAATGGAAAAGCATTCCATGCTCACGGATTGAAAGAACAAACATTGTTAAAATATCTATACTATGCAAGGCAATCTACACATATAATGCCATCACTATCAAAATACCACCAGCATGGGGTGCCTGGGTGGCTCAGTCAGCTAAGCGTCCAACTCTTGATTTGGGCTCAGATCATGATCTCATGATCTGTGTCTGGCACCACATTTAGTGCAGAGTTTTCTTGAGATTCTCTCTCTCCTTCTCCCTGTGCCCCTCCCCCTGCTTGTGCACTCTCTCTCTCAAATAAATAAATAAATAAATAAATAAATAAATAAATAAAATCTTAAAAAAATACCACTGGTATTTTTCACAGAGTTAGAACAAATGATCTTAAAATGTCTAGGGAAACAGCAAATACCCCAAAGAGCCAAAGCAATCCTGAAAAATAAAAACAAAACTGGAGGCATCACGATTTTGGATTTCAAGCTGTATTACAAAGATGTAACCATCAAGACAGTATGGTACTGGCACCAAAAAAAAAAAAAAAAAAAAAAAAAAAGGCACATAGATCAATGGAACAGAATAGAGAACCCAGAAATGGACCCACAACTATATGGTCAATTAATCTTTGACAAAGCAGGAAAGAATATCCAATGGAAAAAAGACAGTCTCTTCAACAAATGGTGTTGAGAAAACTGGACAGCCACATGCAGAAGAATGAAACTGGACCACTTTCTTACACCATACACAAAAATAAATTTAAAATGGATGAAAGACCTAAATGTGAGACAGGAAACCATAAAAATCCTAGAGGACAACACAGGCAGAAACCTCTTTGACCTTAGTCACAACAACTTCTTAGTAGACACATCTCCAGAGGCAAGGGAAACAAAAGCAAAAATGAATTATTGGGACTTCATCAAGATAAAAAGCTTCTGCACAGGGAAGGAAATAATCAGCAAAACTAAAAGGCAGCCTATGGAATGGGAGAAGATATTTGCAAATGACATATCTGATAAAGGGTTAGTATAAAAAAATCTATAAAGAACTTATCAAACTCAACACCCAAAAACCAAATAATCCAGTTAAGAAATGGGCAAAAGACATGAATAGACATCTTTCCAAAGAAGACATCCAGATGGCTAACAGACACATGAAAAGATGCTCAACATTATTATCATCAGGGAAATACAAAAACCATGTGAGATACCCCACCTCACACCTGTTAGAATGGCTAAAATTAACACAAGAAACAGCAGTTGCTGGCGAGGATTCAGAGAAAGGGAACACTCTTGCATATTTGTAAGAGTGCAAACTGGTGCAGACACTCTGGAGAACAGTATGGAGCTTCCTCAAAAAGTTAAAAATAGAACGACCCTATGATCCAGCAATTGCACTACTAGATATTTACCCAGAGGATACAAAAATACAGATTTGAAGGGGTTCATGTACCCTGATGTTTATAGCAGCATTGTCAACAATAGTCAAACTATGGAGAGACCCCAAATGTCCATCAACCGATGAAAGGATAAAGAAGATGTGGTATATA
The DNA here is from genome assembly GCF_017311325.1 of Ursus maritimus. NCBI lineage: Eukaryota > Metazoa > Chordata > Mammalia > Carnivora > Ursidae > Ursus > Ursus maritimus. Next base: position 41,181,890 of record NW_024426552.1, on the reverse strand, counting down.
TATATTTATACAATGGATATTACTCAACCAACAAAAATAATGAGATCTTGCCATTTGCAATGATGTGGGTGGAGCTAGAGTGTATTACGCTAAGTGACATAACACAATCAGAGAAAGACCATAGATCTCACTCACGAGTGAGATCAGGCCAGAGAAAGACCAGAGAAATACCATATGATCTCACTCACATCTGGAATTTAAGAAAGAAAACATAAACCTATGGGAAGGGGTGGGGAGAAGGAGAGAGGGAAAAAAGCCTTAAGAGACTCTTAATGATAGAGAACAAACTGAGGGCTGATGGAGGGAGGTGGGTGGGGGATGGGCTAGATGGGTGATGAACACTGAATTTGCATATAAGTGATGAATCAGTGAATTCTACTTCAGAAATAAATATTGCACTGTATGTTAACTAAAATTTAAATTAAAAAATAATATAAATGTATGGAATTGTTGAATCACTATGTTGTACACCTGAAACTAATATAACACTGGATGTCAACTACACTTCAATAATACATTTTTAAAAAATAAAATAATAATAATGATTATCTTTGGTTGGTGAGCTTTCCGGTGATTTTTAAATATATATTTCTTCCAAGTTTTTATGATGATTGTTTTTTACAAATACTGAAAACCATGAATTTTTAAAGCTACAAATTTTGATATATATAAATAAATGCATAAGGAGTCTTCACTTTCACATAGCTTATGATCTGTTGAAAACTCCAAAGGTAGCAAAACTGGGTTAATAATTATTAGCTAGTTTATTTTTAATGTCTACCAAAAGATGACACTATTGCGCATGTCCCTAAATAATAATGCTGTAAAAATAGGTTTCAAGTAGGACTAAAATTCTGCCTTTTAGAAAACTGGTACACTGGGAAAATGACCCAAGTGTCACCTCTGATTGAGAATTCTGACTTTTATTCTCATTGGATTTCTAGTCACTTTTAACTGAATGAAACTCGACCTTTGATTTACTCATGTCAGGTAAAAACTCAGGTATAATGTACCTGTTGAGCAAGCAGGACAAGAGGCAATTTCCCAATTGCTTAAAGGGGCCAGTAGGGCATAAAAATCCCTATGAAAACAGCAAAGGGAAATTCTTAAAGAATCTGATGATGTCTTCAACACTGTGAGGTGGTGTCACTGGCACAGGAAGAATCTTGCTGGGACCTAAAGGCAAAGGAATCTTTCCAAACTGTAAGAAGTGATACTGCGTTTTTAGTTTTGTGCAGCTATTTCAGTGAGGGATTTTTTTATTCTTTCTTAGTTTAAGTGAACATATATCTTTTGGTTGTGAATATTGCTAACTTTCCATCCATTACATCATTATTCCATTAGGACAACAGCCCCCATGAAATGGAGCTATATATATATATGTTAGCCACATTAGAAATCAAAAATCAAAACATTTTTGAATTATCTAATCTACTATTTACTATCTAATCTACTATTATACTACTACTTAATCTACTATCATCTAATCTATTATACTATTTATATTATAAAAATATATAAATTTTTAAAATATTTATTTATGTATTTCGGAGAGAGAGAAAGTGAGCAGGGGGAGGGGCAGAGAGAGAGAGAGAGAGAAAATCCAAAGCAGACTCCCTGCTGAGCAAGGAGCCCAAGAAGGGGCTTGATTCTAGGGTCTCCAGATCATGACCCTAGCAGCAGAAATCAAGAGAGGGCCACTCAACCAACTGAGCCACCCAGGTGCCCCTTTATTCACATATTTATCTGTGTAGTGCATAATCACTGATTGTCTCCTCAGAAGCATCCCTACATTGCACTTTTAACAACCTTAATTTCCATTTCTGCAAGTTAAATTTATGCCAAATCCTGCAGGGGCACGTGTAGTTTAGGCTAAGCCAATGGAGCATTCCATTCCTCTAGCCATCATGACTGGTTCGATGGTAAGTGTGAAACTTGATCCTGTCCACTTAAAATGAAATTCATGACATTACGTGAGGATACTGGGGGAAAAAATTCCCTATCATTCCTAAAAAGAAATAATGAGGAGTCGAGTTGACAAGGAACTTCTGGAAGACTTTTAGAAACACATAGGGAGTTTATCTTGGTATAAAGTAGAGTACAGCTGACCCACAAACAACTTTGACTCCCCTAGAACTTAACTACTAATAGCCTACTGTTGACCAAAAGCCTTATCCATAACACAGTCAATTAACACATATTTTGTATTTATATGTATTATATACTGTAACAATAAAGTAAGCCAAAGAAAATAAAATACTATGAAAATCATAAGAGAAAATAAATTTACAGTACTGTACTTACCAAAATATCTGCATGTAAGTGGATCCATGAAGTTCAAACCCAGTTGTTCAAGGGTTAACTGTAATTGAGAATAAAAAAAAAAAGGGTTCCATGTTAAATAATTAAATCACTAAATTTTCTTTTCTTTGAAAACAAAAGCAACTACATTTTATATAAATAATCTCATGTAAGACTCTTAAAAATTACAAATATCCAATCACCTTCATATAAAAGTAAAAATGTAGATCTAAACCAGTACTGCATGGGAATTCCTGACTCAAAGCCCGATCTCGTTCGGTAAGGTGTGCTTGCCACGTGCGTGTGTATTCCAACCATGCTCATGCTTAACTTGATTATCAAATGTTTATTTCTTTTGATACATGGAAAGACATTTAATAAGCTATAAGGATACATTGTTGTCCTATTTCTCACTTGTTTCATCTCTACTTTTGAGATAGCACAATTACCTTTATATAACATTAGGAACTCTACTTTGGAAGAAAGCTCATACACATGTGCATAATCCCCTGGCCGTAAAAATGCAGGTCAGAATGTCACCTCCTTCTATAATTTCCCCTCACCTCCCATAGCTGGCTAAAGAAATGACTCCAAATAGCTCTCTACAGCATTTGATGAGTACCTAATGCAATATATTCCATTTATTTGTCTAGATGCCTAACTCTTCTTCTGAAATGCAGACTTTTTCATGACAAAGATTATGTCATAACTATCTCAATATTTTCAGTTACTAATTTCCAATTAGTAACTATCATTACTAATGTAACATTAGTAATAATGTTCTGACATATAATAGTCACTCAGTAAATATTTGTTAAATTGTGTTAAGAGTAGATCAACACAGTGAAGACTGCTTTTTCTGTTTTCGTTTGGTTTATACAGTGTAGAAATTACCATGGTAATTCTTCTCTTTCACGTTGTAAGCATAGCCTTTATGTTGTACAAACATAGCCTGAACTTAAATTTGTTTTGATCATTCAGGAAAAAAAAAAAGAAAAAAAAGAAAACATCTGTGACAGGCTATAGAAGGCAAATCCTCTTTTTTTTTTTTTTTTAACACAGTATATATTCATGTATATGTTAACCAATAAGATTTAGCATTTGTACATCTGAAGGGGATGTTATAATAAATTCATTTTTGTTAGTTATTTGTTGGTCTCTTTCAGACACTATTTCTTGTAAACAAATAAATAGAAGAAACATTATTTTTATTTCATTCTAAAGCTCACTAGGAGGGCACCTGGGTGGCTTAGTCGGTTAAGCACTTGCCTTCGGCTCAGGTCATGATCTCAGGGTCCTGGGATGGAGCCCTGCATCAGGCTCNGCAGGAAGTCTGCTTGTTCCTTTCCCTCTGCCCCTCCCCCAGCTTGTACTTGTGTGCTTGTGTTCTCTCTCTCTCTTGCAAATAAATAAAATCTTAAAAAAATAAAATAAAGCTCACTAGGACTATAAGAACAAAGATGTTCAGAAATACATTCCACTTGGCTACGCTCAACAGTCGAGTGTTGTGTACATAGTACGCGGCATCATTTAAGAATTCAATTATTGCAGCTTTTTTGGCCTGGTAACAATTCTAAACTTGAAAATAACAGTGTAGTATATAAAATATTCATGTTTTTCTTTTCAGACTGTTTAAATCTAAGGGGACAAACCATCTAGCCATCAAGAGAGAAGGTAAAGATATATAATTAGTTTCGCTCCCAGGTCTTTCACAATCCTGATGTGACTTTCTCCAAACAAGCACCTTAGATTCATTGATTATTTCAGTGATAAAAATCAAGACAGCACTCCTTTTTCCTTTGTATCTCAAGAAACACAATAATGATTAATATTTATGGGAAGACACATGTAGAGAAAATTAGTCATCCAAAAACACAAATGCGGTAGCTAGATCCTTAAAAACAATCACTTTTTAAATCACACCTCTTGGTATCCAGACTTTCACACTGAATAGGAGCTGTCTCTGTGTGTCAATAGAATGAGGGTGAAAAGTGACGAGGGGGGGCTTGCAAGGTTATAAGAAGCCTTGAGCTTCTGCTTTGGTCTCTTTCGGAACACTCTCTTAGGAAAAAGCTGGGCACCTGTGGAAGTCCTACTTCCATGACGTGGCTCCAAGCCAGCCACGTGGAGAGAATGTGTAGAGAACAAGATGCCGGGTCAGCCTCAGCTGTTCGAGCCTCTCCAGCCTAGGCACCCAGACATGTGAGCAAAGAAGCGTTTGGACATTTCACCCCAGCAGGCTGATGTGTGGATGAATGAAGGAACCCGTTTGACGGGACCAAGGCTCCAGGGATGCTCAGCTGTCGCCAACAGTGTAAACGACAGCACTTGATCCCCTAGTCATTATAGATCAGAGAGATGCTGCTCTTGCTGAGCTCTGCCCCATTTTCTGACTCCCAGAACTGTGAGTACAATAAAGTTGTGCTGCTTCATACCACTATGCTTTGGAGGGTTTGTTAGGCAGAAATAGAAAACTGGAAAAAATCAATAAGGGAAAAGAAGAGATAGGCATGATTAATAAATTTTGATAAAGATATTATTTTAGTGCCAGTGATTATTTTCCAAAATAACATTCACCAGTTTTTTCCTTCTAGTGGTCTAGAAAGGAAGCTAACTTTTCAAAAGCATGGCACATATGCTGGATCTATTGACCTACCTATACAGGAAATGAGGCTTCTAGGACCCCTGAGATATAACAGATGGCCTGCCAGATCCAATCAAGGCTTGTTCTTGCCTACAGAACAGGACTAGTGACCCCTGAAACTCAGCTTGTTGCAACAAGATTCGGTTTCATGTGTTTGACAGTGTCTAAGGGATTTCTACATCCTCTTATTCTAGAAAACAAAGCAATTAAGACATAAAGAGAAGACAGAAAGATGACTTGGTAAACCACATAAGGTGTGAAATAAACACATATAAACATTCCAAACATCTGGGTGTTTCTAAATCCTTCATATCTTAACATTAAAATACAGTGGTAATAACTAGTCCATATCACCTATATTATGGGAAATACTGTACTCCATACTTTTCTAATAAAAAAAAAAGGAAAAACCTGAATAGGCCTTTTATTGACCTCCTTATTTTCTCTGTAACAAATTATGTTTGAACTATTCAAAATGTCAGAGTAATCCCTATGTATGTGTTCAGTGATTATGTCAATAAATTATGTCATTCTGATACCTGATTAAAAATAAACATTTCATAGTTCTTCTAGATTTTTCCAACATCTGGTAGTATATGAAGAACATTTTCCATGGTTGACAATATATTTTAAATACTTTGTATATTTAAGCATCCTTGCAACAATTATTGATTAAGTACCTATTATTTAGCAAGCACTGTGCCAGGAAGTGAGAATACAGCTATGAGCAAAACAATGTGCTTGTGCTAATGGAGTTTAGAGCCTAGGGTAGGATTCAGTCATTACCTATAACCCATGAAAAAAGTGTTACAAAGGACAAAGAAAAAAAAAAAGAGTTTTGTAATATGGGTGTCAGTAAAGACTTCTTACAGAAATGACTTTTCATCTGAGGTCTGATGGATAAGAAAGCATGTCCTAAGCAGAGCAGGTAGCAAAGCGACTCATGTTCTGGGTCAGCAAAGAGTACGTGGAAGGCCAACAAATGGGAGAGTGCACAGGATACTCAAGCAACTCAAGGAGACACAGGCTGATGGATAGAGGACATAGTGGTATGGGACAGCCCTGTAGAAATAGGCCAGATCTTACATGACTGGTAGAACCTATTAAGGATTTAATTTTTGTTCTATAAAAAATGTGAGGCATCGGAGGATTTTAATCAGAGAAATGACAAGATTTGGATTAAAAATGCAATGTTATTGGCCATGTTGTAGAAAATAGATTGTGAATGAATAAATAATTTAGAAGGCTACTAAAATAGCCCATGTGATAAATGATGGTAGTTTCTAACATGTGTTGTATAGATATGGAAATGAATAGACCCAGAGTGTTTACAAGAGGAAGAATTATCTGCATTTTTTAACTGAATTGAATATGACAAGTGGGAAAGTAAGTTGTAAAAGGGTTTGAGCTTGAACAACTGTAAACATAAAGGTGGCTGTTGGCTGAGGTAAAGAACTCTGGAGGAAGACTAGGTTTATTGTGGGAATATCTGATATACTGCCATCTTATATTTGTGGTGCCTTTGGGTCATCCAATTAGGGATATAAAATCAGCAACTGAACACGTAAACAAGAACTCAGAGGTGTGGCCAGAGCTGGGCATAAATATTTGGGAGTTACTATATTGGTAATTGAAGCTATGGTAAGAATAAGAGCACCTAGGAGGAGAATATAGGATGAGAAGAGAAAGGGACATTGAATAACCTGAAATTCAAAGGCTAGATAAAAGAGCATAAGCCAGCAAAGAGACTGGCAAAGTGCAGCCAGAGAATTCGGAACAAACCCTGGAGAATGACATGGAATCCAAAAGAAGAATTTCAAGAGTGTCAAACACTGCTTGAGAGGTTAAATATGCATTGGCTCCAGTTATATGGAAGTTACTGGTTACCTTAGCGAGAGGCCTGTTAGGAAGGATGAGGAGTTGGTGGTAATGGGAGATCTAGATTAGAGTGACTTGGAGAACACATCTGGGGTTCATAATTGAAGATAGAATACACAGATAACTCTTAAGAAATCTAGACGTGGAAAGACATGGAAAGAAAGCATGAAATAGAGGTGAAGGGAAATGTGGTATTGAGGAGGTCGTGGGCATGTGTATGTATTTGTGGAATGTGCTTTTTTTTTTTTTTTTTTTAGATGAGAAGAGCTGAGCATGCTTGAATACCTTTCCCGAAAGGGGACAATCTGGCCGAATTGCTCCAGTAATGCAATAAAGGCATTGCAATAAAGAAAGAAGAAAAAAAAAAAAAAAAAAGACAAGGACTTAGTAGGAAGGGATATGCTGACAATAGAAAAAAGATGAGAAGTACTTCTAGAGTAAGGATCCGGAAAAGCACAGGAACCAAAAACAGGGTATAGATAAATGTCTAGCAGAGCATGATCACATCAACCAATATTATCAGATAGTGTATATTTCCATTCTTCTGTCCCTATCTTCCAAATTCCCTAGCATCAAGTCAGAAAACCAACATATTTACATTGCTATGAGTAAATTCACATCTCCATTGTCATAGGAACAGATTTAGTCCCCAAATACAAATAAACATGTTCAATTATAAATTTTTTAATAAAACAATTTAATGACTCGATATTTAATACAAATGTATTGTAGTTCTATGACAAGTAAAATTTTTGGAAAATTCCTATTGATTTCTAGAAGTTTGTGTTTCTCATTAAATCACACCCAATTAATAATTTTTTGTTAAAAAATATTTTAAATCCAAGTTACTGCAAATTCATAGGAACATAATGCTGATTTTCTTGTTACTCGAACTAAAATGAGTTGTATTTTTCTTTTACTTCTTAGTTCTACAGAGAAGACAGATTGAAATTGCTTTTTAGCCGGCAACAAAAAGGAAAGAAGTATAGCTACATGGAACATCTTAGAGGAATCTCAAAAACATGTGAGCAAAAAAAGCCAGACACAAAAAAGCTCTACAGTTTGATGTGTTGGTTACATACCATATACATTTTTATTATCATGCTATACATTTAGGATCTTTGCATTTTATTGCATGTAAATTACATGTCGGTAAGATTTCACTTAAGTATTTCCATTAAAATTCAATAACAAAAGGAATTTTGTATTTTTAATTAATACTGTTTTTGTCCTATTACTTTACAAAAGAGATCAGTGTCTCTTCAGAATTGGGCTTATTTTGGGGGGCCACCCATTCTTCCCCAGCCTGCACTATCTGGGGTCACATTTCTATGGTAGGCATTAAGCCATTTCAGAGTCCCCATGTATATCTGAGAATCAAACAGGGGACACTCTGTTCCATCAGGTACAAACAAATACATCAGTTGTGTTTCTTCTACCTCAGACTCCACACTCAACTACCATTCCTGACCATCCTGGCAGCTTAGGAACGACTGCTTCCCTTCAAGAAGAGTCTATTGGAGGAAGTCAACAAGAAGACGTGACCGCTAGTTGACCCACCAGCTGGACTTGGGCAATTGGAGGCTCCCCATCCCTTCCTGTGACCTTGGAATGTGTATTCCACTTGACTTCCCTGCTCCCAAAAGCTGCACCCAGCATATAGCCTTGAGATAGAAATGTGGTGCTGAGGCTATGCAGACTGGGTACCCAGTTAAAGCCTCTGTATAACTTCTAAGATTCTGGAGGGTGGGTGCAGAGATTTACTCATATTGTGGCTGCCCAAGACAAGCCTCATATATAAGTTCCCTTGCTTATTAAACCTGCCACCTACCAGTCTGGAGTGGTCTGCCTCTTTCTCAGGTCTCTTCCCAGATTATATCCAGGAAGCCCCTGAGACTGTGAACTAACAACGACTCTACACTAAGGCGGCTTATCTGGAAGGAAGTAAAAAGAGCAGCACCCTCCTTTTGCCACATTTCCCAGTTACGCAGCAGGCTCAACCCTTCACTTACATATCATAGCTGAGATTTCACGGTGTACTTACTGCCCTTCCCTTGCCAGATCCAATCATCCTGAACAGGAGGGCTCTGAAAATACTAACAATTGTCCATATCTTCAGCCATCAATTCCTACCCAAGGATAAGCCTCATCCCAGTCTGATTATTCTGTGGGAACAGTTATTGCTTTGGGAAAAACTGCAATCCCCTAAAAGCAGAGTTGTGTATTCCACCGTGGATCCAAATAGGACAAGTGCATCAGAGCTGAAGAGTCTACCTGCAGGACAGCTTCTTTAATCCAGATATAAGTAGCTACATACTAACTGGTGTTGAGCTTTGCAGAATAACAAATTCTTCTTTAGCTACTTCTTCAGCAAGAGGTGATGATTAAATCTAAGCATCTTCTTACTTTACTAGCTCTCTCACCTCTTCATCTCAGAACCACACACACCAGAACAAGCAGAGTTCACAAGGGCAGTGCATTATATCCATACAAGGGAAATAAGTCTCCAACACATAGCTGTGGCACAGCCATTAACAATAGTCCACATTATTGGATGAGAAAACTAGTTTCTCAATCTAAAATACAAGTGCCCATGATTTCACTATTTATTCATTAATAATGGGTGGTTTTATTTGCTTTAAGAGTGTAAACAGGGCCCCTTATAACACACTTTCCCCTGAGCATCCGCTCCCCCCACTTCAAAAGACAACTTTTTTTCCCAAATACAAAATTCAAGGTTCTCTTTGGAGAGACAAAGCTTTTTTAAGTCTTTCAACCATAGTTCTTATCAGTGTCTGCCTTTAAATATTTTTTTAAATTTTTAGGGATGAATTCGAGATAGATCATCCAACACAAAAAATCATGCTAGCATGCCCTTCACAACCATTTCAAATACCACAAAATATGAAACTTTATTTGAACTTTATTTGAATGTATTAGTGACTATATCTAGGCCCACTCACTTAGTATTTAAATGCCCTAAAAATGAGATTTTGAAAGAAAAAGAGAGATGATAATAATCATAATAATTTTAAAAAATCGATGAAAAAAGGAGAAAAGGGAACTGGTGGAAAAAAAGGAGAATGAAAAAGTAGAGACTAAGAACAAAAGGTAAAAAGAGTAGGAAGATGACCGTGACTGAAACATCCTGAAATCTGCATCACTCTTTACAATATATGTCCTGGAGCATCTTCACCCTTGTGGTTTTCAGTAAAATGTTCTAAACCTACCTTGTAGATTTTGCTTTCTTCTATTTTATTCAACAACATAAGCAACAGAACATGTCATTTTAAAAAATGAACATACTTTTCTCAGATTTAGCTTTCATAAATTAATTACATGCTCCCTAGTGTTTTCACAGCACAACATCTAGGAAAATGACTGTATTTCCACAGCTACGACTTGTTCTTCACAGCCCTGATTTCTCACTGTTATTTTCTGCTGCAACGTAAAGAGGTCTAACTTCATTCCTGGACAAAGGAATGAAGAGGAGGATAATAATAAGCATATTCATAGCAGTAATAACTTAATAACTAACATGTTGTCAGATACTGAGTCAAACACTTTATAAAACTTTACCTTTCCTGATCTTATGAATAATGCTGTCAGGTTGATATTACAGTTGCAAAAACTGAGACTCGCGGATGTTAAGAAACTTGATCCAAACTCTAGACAGTCTCGGAATCCAGTCTGTCTTACGGTCGAGTCAGCACACTTTCCACTACACCAGCTGAGATTTTTTCAAGAGATTCTCAACCATGCCTTCCCTAACCCATCAGGGGATACCCACACCATGCCTTACTTTTCATTCTGCCTCTTCTACAAATCCTTCTTATCATTCATCCTGAAAATCTAAAAAATCCTTAGGTTTGTTCATTCTATCAGCTCCTGTCTAAAGCTAGGGTGATTTTGAAAACAGTCATGAACATGGCTCTGATTCAGTTTGTGCATAATAACCCTGCATTACATTGACAGTAGATTCTTTTTTTCCATGTATTATGGGCCTCAAAATCACGTCCAAATTGCTAGCCACATTATTGATAAGACTCTTCTCACTGCAAACATTCCCTAAATACATTCCCAATGGACTACATTCTTGCCTGGATACACAGTTTCTTTAATGTGTGGGACTCATAAAGTAGAACTGGAAAGTCTTCTGCATGACAGAAACTTGTAGTCTCATGAAGGCAGTTTCTACAAGGCTACACAGACAGACATATAAAGATAGACAGCAGGACTCGGGATGTCAAATGTCATTTCTGAAGGAAAAAAATCGTCTCTGATTCATGTATCTGCTTGGCCAAATTTCTATTCAAAAATCAAAGAAATGAATTGGGAGCTCTTGGAAGAAAGCCTATAAATGCTGTTCAGCCAATTCCCCAAGATAATAGCAGGTATTGCACCATGTTTGTTTGGTCCTTAACACAGAAAACCACAAAACTTGTTTTTATTTTTATATTTTTATAGAAAAGATGGTTAAATGGAAAGTTACTGCCTTGTTTTGCTTAAAAGGAAAAAAGGATACAGGTTTTTAATTTTCTTTTATGAATTGAAAGCTATTTCAAAATATAGAATAGTCCAAGTATAATAGGAAGGAAATGAACAGAGGCCTTAAACTTCTATCTCTTTTTGTTTTGACACATCCACAATTGAACATGGCATTCAGTATATCTTACAATGGTGAAACAGAAGAATACAGTAGTAATGAACAGTGCTTAACACGGTCTGTTTCATTTTTTGAGACAGAAATGTCCTGTAGAATGAGTTTAAAGAAATGAAATTTTATAAAAAGGAGATAGAAGGAAAATATTGGGCATAAACTATGACTCTGCTAGGTTTCTGAAGCTGTAAAGCAGACAGAAGAAAAAGTAAATAAATCTATAGAAATGTAATTGGCATGCAACCTGTTTAGAGAGAAAAGATATTTGAACAAAAGCTGTCTTAGCAATTACCTGGATCCTGATCTTGTAACAAGGTTTAGAAATGAACAAAAAAGATGCAAATTAATAAATAAGGAAGGAAAACTAAAGGAAGGAGAAAGAAAAAATAAGTTGCAGAAAACATGAGAAAAAGTTTATACATTTTTAAAAGAAAAATAACTGTTTTAAAGAATAAAAATTGTGCACATGGTGAGAAATAGGGATAACACATCATCATAAGTTGCCTTAACATATATCATCTAACATTAAAAAAGAAATCTGGACAACTTCAATAACCCCACAGATAATTCCTAATTGTGCCAAAAACACAAACAAAATAAAACACCAAAACCAAAAAGGCATCAATTGTTCCTATAAGCATTCCTGTTAACTGTCTACTCCTGAACGAATCCGTAAAATTTTTAATAAAGTTACACTTTATATTTAATGGAGTATGGGCTTTCAAATTTCTCCTCATGAGCCATTTGAATACCTACCAAGTAAGTATTCAACTGATATAGACTTTAACTGATATAGATCACTAAGAATTAAGACATTTTAGATCTGGAAACAAGCTTGGAGTTCATATAGTCATAAAATCACACCAAATTAAGTGAAAAGAGAGATCATCTCATGTAACTCCCACATGGGGATGGGTTTCTCCATATAATTTTTCCATTAGATAATCATTAAACCTATGTTTGATAATTCATTTATTTTCGTATCCTTCACTTTATAGGTAATAAAGATACCACCCCAGGAAGATTAATATTTTGTTTCAGTTAAGAAAAATTGCTCTGATAAACATATAATTCTTAGAGTCAAATCGATTTTGAAAATGTTGAAATTTAAACAACAGTAGAGATACTAATCCACTGCACGGCATTGTAGGACTTTATTTTACTAATTTACATTTTAATTCCCCAAGAAAGAATATAGTGAGATGGGTTTCTCAAGACCACCAAATATTTGTTTTTGTTTGAAGAAGTTGGGAGGAGAGACGGTGATAGGACTTGAGGGGTACAATTTATGAAACTAGTTTTCCTCCGAATATATTTTGAGAACGTTGATCGAAGTGGCTTTTCCAAGCACATACTGTGTGTGACCTAAATCTCAAAACTCAGGTATTAGTTTTAAGCCCATTTGTTTCTGTGCTTGCATTAGACAAGAAAATTAGCTTTTGATCATTTTCTACATAAAAGATTTTGAATTTCTATGAGTTCAATGAACTTCCTTCTATGACTCTTTATGGATGGCTAAACCACACATATTGTTTTGATGAAAATAAAAGAGGGGGCTGGGGGATTGCTTATGTGGTTCTCAGTCTCAAATGATCTGGCTACACCTATTTGAACTTGACTAATCAGAGGTTGATCTGAATGCACCAGAAAAGAGAACTTGTACCCAGAAATCTTTAGCTTTATGTGTCATCCATGCCTCTGTATTCCAACTGACAAATGTTTCTCTAAGAAAATTAAAGTTCTGTTAGGAGAGACCTGAGTAAACTGTCAAAATAGGAGTTAATAGGTATCAAGAAAAAAGCATAAGGAACTATGCATAGGACAAGGGAGGTAGAATCTAGAAACTGGAAAGGAACTGAAGAAAATATCAGCTTAAATTCTGCCTACACCAATACGGTAACCCGACACTGCTCCATTAATGATAATTCTGCTCTTCTAGGTCTTGCCAACGTGTTCTATCGTATTCAGTGTTCAGATTGAGGGCTCCAAAATTTGACACAGGACTACATTAGGGTTTTTATTTAACATAATTTTTTTTCATTTTTTCACAAGCATGTGTCATTTTGGCATTGTGAAAAAAAACTTCTAAAATGTCAAAAGATACTTAAGAACAAAATCTATGCAATATTAGAAAATTATAATGGGCCACTTACACGATTCCATATAATCAGAAAACAACTTCATTAAATTTTCACGATCCTATTCCCTAATAAATTATCTGTTGCCCTTTCTCTTTAACAATTGGCCATAACAGCAGTCACAGAAAAGAACAATTTCCTCAGAAAAAATAAATAAATAAAATAAAAACCCCACTTCAGCCATTGTTTAGAAATGTGAATTGGTGACCAAAGACAAGTATAAAGCAAAGATCAGAAGTCTTTTTATAAGAAACCGTGGCAGTAAACATATAATGATAAAACATTTTATGTCAGCTGATATAATTATGAAAACTGGCATCCTTTCCCATGTAGAAAATCTCAATAAAAATTTCCTAAGAAGAAGTTTATTTGATTTGTACTACTCTGATTCTATTATGAAGCCCAACAATATCATCTAGTGCCAATAACATCAACTACTGGCCATTCCCTGTTTGGGATCATATTGCCAAAGGAATAAAAATGTCATTGAATGACTTAATTATTCAATAACTCAAAATATCAAAAACAATTGTCTAATTCATATATGCTTGACTCTTCCACATATATCTTCCCTAATTTTTCCTTTAATTCAACATTCACTAATTAAACACATGTTCTCAACAAGGCCCAGCCCTCAGTCTCCACGACCTACCCATGTTTGAAAGCTACTCTGAGAGCTGAGTGAAAGAAAAATGCTGCTCTAATTTCACTTAAAATAAGAACAGCTAACCTGTGATAATAGCCAGAGCAAATTCTGCATTGACAAGAAGTACTTTACTTCAAGATTTAATTTTGACCTCAAAAACATATCTTCGCCAAGTGTCTAAAAAAGGACTCACCCCAGGTGTCAATAAACTGACTTGACAAGACACATGATGACATTCAAGTACCTGGGTGAATGTAGAACTTACTTTTTCCCCCTACGCTATTGAGAAATAATCGGTATACATCTCTAAGTTTAAAGAATATAGCATGATGGTTTGATTTACACATATTGTGAAATGATTACCACTATAGATTCAGCTAACATCCATCTTCTCATACAGATACAGTAAAAAAGAAAGAAAAAAATGGAAAAAAATTCTCCTTGTGATGAGAACTTGGGATTTAATCTCGTAACAACTTTCCTGTATGTCATACAGCAGTGTCAGCCAGAGTCATTGTGTTGTACATGACATCCCCAGTACTTATTTATCTTATAACCAGAAGTTTGTACCTTTTGACCACCTTCCCCCAATTCTACCACCCCTACATTCCACCTCTGGTAATCACAGTTGTCTTCTTCTATGAGTTTTCTTTTGCTTTTTAAAGATGCCACATATAAACGAGATCATATAGTATTTATCTTTCTCTGAGTTATTTCACTAAACATAATGCATTGAAGTTCCCTTTGTTACTATGGTAGGATTTCCTCATTTTTTTATGGTTGAATAATACTCATATGAGTATTAATTCATAACCAAGGCTGAGGGCAGCTCCCAGCTCCTCCCAATCAGAAAGCCTGTTTGGAAAATTGAGTGTAGCCTGGAGTAGCTCCTCCGCTCTTCCCCAGGCAAGAGAGCTGAGACATAGCCCTTCCTACTGTGGAGAGTATCTTCCAATCCCGTATGACCAGAAGGAATGATGACAACTCCTGGAAGCTGTGCAACCCACTGATGCTCCAATCTGGAGAAAGGCAAGCAGAGTTAGTAGTTTGCAAAAAGAAGTCAGTGGCTCTGGCTCAGCCAGGGAACTTGGGGTGCAGGTTGGCTTGAGTTGAGATACCAAACAAAGAGCTTTACCAGCTTTAAAGCTTCTTCCTCCATTGCACCTGGGCAGGAAATCTAATTTTTTGCCCCAGTCATCACTGAATACAGCCTTTAGTCTGTCTAACCAGGGAAGCTAACCAGAGCAAATGGGAAACATAGCCTATTCAACAGCCCTATGTATAATGCCACTTGAACAGAGAACACAGCCATGGCTTCCCTAGTCTGCAGATCAAAACTGGTGGTCTCAGCTGACTAGGGAATTCAGTGCACACTCTATCCTGATTTGAGCCCTTAAACCCAAGCTCTGTAGACCCTGGGCCCTGGCTTGCTGCCCTATCAGGGCAGGGAAACTAATTCATAGTCCCATCTAGACTAAATGTAGTACCCAGTCCTGACCATAGTCATCAAAAAATATGGTACTGGCATAACAATAGACAAAACAATAGAAAAGGATCAAGATCTCAGAAATAAACCCAAGTCTATATGGTCAAGTAACATTTGAAAAGGGAGCCAAGAACACTCAGTGGAAAAAAAAAAGACCATCTGTTCAATAAATGGTGGTGGGATAATTGGATATTCACATGCAAAGGAATTAAACTGGATCCATATCTCACACCACTAACAAAAATTAAGTTGAACTGGATTAAAGACTTAAACGTAAAACCTGAAACCAGGAAGAAAACAGAAACAGACTTCCTTGACATGAGTCTCAGCAATGATTTTTTGAATATGACACCTAAAGCACAAGTAACAAAATAAAACTCATATGAGTATTATTCAACCATAAAAAATGTGTATATGTGTGTGTGTGTGCACGCGCGCACACACACACACACACACACGTCTATATCTATCCATCTATCAATGGCCACGGAGGCTGTTTCCACTTCTTAGCTATTGTAAACAATGTTGCTGTGAACATGAGAGTGCAGACATCTTTTCAAGTTAATGTTTTCATGCCCTTTGAATATATTCCCAGAAGTGGAACTGTTGGATCATATACTACTTCTATTTTTAATTTTTTGAGGATCCTTTATACTGTTTTCCATAGTAGCTGTACCAATTTACATTCTCACCAGCAGTACATAAGTGTTCCCTTTTCTCCATATTCAAGCCAGCACTTACCTCTTGTCTTTTTTTATGATGGCCATTCTAACAGGTGTGAGGTGATAGCTCATTGTGGTTTTAATTTGCATTTCCTGAATGACTAGTGATGTTGGCCTTTCATATATCTTCTCTGGACAAATGCCTATTCAGGTCCTTTGCCCATTTTTTAATTGGGTTGCTTTTTTGCTATTGAATTGTATGAATTCTTTACATATCTTGGATATTAACCTTTTATCAGATACTTGGTTTGCAAATGTTTTTTTTTTTTTTCCCATTTTGTAGGATGTGTTTTCACTTTGTTGATGTTTATTTTGCTGTGCAGAAGCTTCTTAGTTTGATGCAGTCCTGCTTCTTTTATTTTGTTACTTGCGCTTTAGGTGTCATATTCAAAAAATCATTGCTGAGACTCATGTCAAGGAGGTTTGTTTCTGTTTTCTTCATGGTTTCAGGTTTTACATTTAAGTCTTTAATCCATTTCAACTTAATTTTTGTTAGTGGTATGAGATATGGATCCAGTTTAATTCCTTTGCATGTGAATATCCAATTATCCCACCACCACTTATTGAAGAGATGGTCTTTTTTTCCACTGAGTATTCTTGGCTCCCTTTTCAAATATTAGTTAACCATATAGGCTTGGGTTTATTTCTGAGATCTTGATCCTGATAACACAGCTATGGCTTGTGCTCTCTGTTCAAGTGGCATTATACATAGGGCTGTTGAATAGGCTACTGTTTCCCATTTGCTCTGGTTAGCTTCCCTGGTTAGACAGACTAAAGGCTGTATTCAGTGATGACTGGGGCAAAAAATTAGATTTCCTGCCCAGGTGCAATGGAGGAAGAAGCTTCAAAGCTGGTAAAGCTCCTTGTTTGGTATCTCAACTCAAGCCAACCTGCACCCCAAGTTCCCTGGCTGAGCCAGAGCCACTGACTTCTTTTTGCAAACTACTAACTCTGCTTGCCTTTCTCCAGATTGGAGCATCAGTGGGTTGCACAGCTTCCAGGAGTTGTCATCATTCCTTCTGGTCATACGGGATTGGAAGATACTCTCCACAGTAGGAAGGGCTATGTCTCAGCTCTCTTGCCTGGGGAAGAGCGGAGGAGCTACTCCAGGCTACACTCAATTTTCCAAACAGGCTTTCTGATTGGGAGGAGCTGGGAGCTGCCCTCAGCCTTGGCTATGAATTAATCCCCCTGCTTGTGATAGCATGGGGACTCTCCATGCCCTACTGGCTTTGCTCTAGGGGTGATTAATTTTGCCTAAGTGCCCCAGGGCCACACAGCTTCCAGGAGTGTGGCCAGCCCTTCTGCTCAGAAGGGACCAGAAGACACTCTCCACAGCAGGGAGACTGTGACTCTTCTCCTTGCGTGGGTGTGGGCGAAACAGGCTCAAGGGTAGGCAAAGTTTCTCTTTTGAGTATCTGAATCAGGCACACCTGCACCCCACCAAGTTCCCTGCTCAGAGTGCATCCCTGTCCCCATTCTCCAGATAAGCAAAACCACTGGCTGGGATTACTACTGAGCACTGCAGATATGAACTCGGTCTACTAAGATCTGTATGCTGGTTGTTCTGAGCTCCTCCCTGCTTCTCTGTCATAGATAACCAATGGTTGAGCCCCCAAATAGTTCTCTGCAATCCTCATGGTGTGAGATCAGAGTAGAGGTTCCCACAATGTGACCCCAATGCTGGGGGGAGGGAGCTGGTTGTCCCTTGTCCTGTTCTCTTTCCCACTGGAGCAACCAGGGGCTCAGGGGAAACCTCTCAAGGGGCTGGGCTGGGCTGGGCTGGCCTGGGGGAGGGACAATGCAGTCAACATGCAGCCATTCCTCTTACCGCACTAATGCAGTCCATCTTGGTCTCTGTGGTGTAGGGTAAGGGGGTGCTTCAGCCTCACCCCCACGTGTGAGGATTCTTTGAGTGGTGTCTCATTCTTGAATAGTTGTTAGTTGTTCTTGTGAAGGAAAACTGTCTTATGGCATCACTCCCATAACTTAATAAACTAGGGAAAGCACCGAAAATCAGCCTTCAAATCTGAACTGTACTTTCATTTCCTGTCTTTACTACTGCAGGATTTATGACTCCCGTGGCATACATGAGAAGAATCAAGGCTATTCTGAGCCAACAGTCTCACACAGATGGCATCTCTTCTGTCATAATTAGGCAAAATGTACATCATGAGAGAGAAAAATATATATATTTTTTGCATATCTTGCATATCTCCCTTGAGTTTTTGCTCCTATTCTTATGTTGTTTGCATTGCCAATGTGGAGGAAGGAAATTATCATTATGCATGTGTTATGGGTTGTAGGAGAGACTTTTTTTTTTTCTTTTTTACAAATCAAACATTTCAGAAGTTTCCTTCTAGCAGATTTTTTTCATTTTCTTGGTAAATGTTTATTCCCAGTTTGAAAATGGAGACTGACATTAAAATTACTTTTTTGTGACCATAGCTATATTTTGGACTAGATTTTTTTCGTGTGGAAAAACAAAACAAAACAAAAAAACAACCAAAAATACCGCAACAAAATAAAACAAAATGAAACAAATTTATAAGTAATTTAGAGAAAATATTGCCAGCAGAGAAGAGGGAAAAAAGAGGAAGCAATTATAAAAACACAGATTATATCTAAAAACACCTCAAAAAATTTAAGTTTGGGTACTATTACTAAGATATTTTCCATGTCTCTCTTGCTCTGTTCTTTGGACTTACTTTCCCCATGTACAGTCCTTTGCTCAGCCTTGGATTGCCACATTTTTAAAAATACAACCTGAAATCACAACAAAAGAATCAGAGCCTATCTTGTCCAGGTTTGCAAGTAGGTCATATTTGGTAGCAAATTCTCTCCATTACAAGGCCTCCTTTAATGGAGGCCTAATGCTATGATATGTTGGTATTTCTAGCCAGAGCAAGAAGTACCTGAAGCCATCCCACCTCTGATAGAAATGATATAGGAAGAAAAGTAATCTGCTAGAATTAGAGATCATCTTGAGTTTGAAGCAATGATGTGAAATACCAAATAGATATATGAATAGGGAATACAGACAGTAAAATTCCAAAGACATCTGCAAAAGGTAGAAACTGAAGTGAATAGACGGAGTTTGAATTGGTTTGAGCTCCAACAGAAGTAGATCTTGAGACAGGATTCAATGCAAATAGTTTTATTAGAGTTGATTCCAGGAAATACCTGTAAATGAGGAGGAAAATAAGAAAGGGAAGGGAAAACAATCAATACAGGATACATTACCCTGAAACTCACTGCTGGGGAATGATGGGAGCCATTTTAGAGCACAGACATCTAACTTATCCGATCAGAGTTGAGGGAGATGATGAATTTACGCAGCAATCACTGCAAAAATTGGTCAAATGCAGCTGCCAGGGGAAATAATTTCTTGGCACTTCTGGCTCAAGTAGAAAGGGATCTCACATATACAGACAACTCTTAGATGTAAAAACTAGCAGCTGGAAAGTAGGGCAGGGTGCAATGAAACCGTATGGTCATAAGAAACAGGACAAGGCAATAATAGCTTCTGCCAGAGGCAGTGGGATGCTGAAGCCAGCTCCCACTTACTTCCAAGATCTTACTGTGCACATTTTCCCTAGTTTCCATTTGGTGATTTCACATGGGTAGCTTGAAATCAGCCTTGCTAGATAAGGGGAGGGGCAAAGGGAGAGGGAGAGAGAATATTAAGCAGACTCCACACACAGCACGGAGCCCAATCCTGGACTCAATCTCACAACCTCAAGATCATGATCTGAGCTGAAATCAAAGTCAGACGCTTAACCAACTGAGCCACCCAGACATCCCCTACTTTTTTTCCTTGCTAGATAATTTTTTTGTAAGTTATCTGCAGAAAAAAAAATGTTATGAATATATGAATTCAACACTTGTTTGATATTCTCTTTTCAAAACATCTTCAAATTTTTGTATAACATAACTAATGCCTAAGACGACTACACCAATGAGAATTTAGATAACCTTGATTTGGGTGAAGTTCTCTGCTAAACGTAGAATGAGTATGAAGGCAGTGGAAAAGTAGTAAGAAGCAGCAAAAAACAAAGGTAGGGACATCCAAAGGGTGCCAAGGCAGAGCACCTGGCCTCTGGAGCTTGTAAGCAGATAGGAAGAAAATGCAATCAATAATACTTGGCATTTCTAAGATATTGCTGGCGTCTTTCAGAAGTTCACAACCAATAACAGGGAAGCTACATAACATCAAAATGGATGGCCCAAAGAGATGATCTAATATTAAAATGTCACTCTTTCTTCAATGTCACATCTTTGGAATAGTGCTTGCCAGATGCAGGTGGGGTGGGTGGCATGCGAAATGGGTGAAGGTGATCAAAAGGTACAAACTTCCAGCTGTAAAATGATTAAGTCATGGGGCTGTAATGTACAGCATGGTGACTATAGTTAATGATACTGTACTGCATGTTGGAAAGTTGCCAAGAAAGTAAATCTTAAAATAGTTCTCATCACAAGAAAAAAAAAAATTCCTAACTGTGGATGATGACAGATGTTAACTAGACTTATTGTGGTGATCATTCTGCAATATATACCAATATTGAATCATTGTGTCATTATGTTGTACATATGAAATTGACATAATGTTATATGTCAATTATACCTCAATAAAAGGAAGTCACTTTATTTTTTTTCTTTCTCTTTCTATTTTTCTTTCTCTCCTTCCTTCCTTCCTTCCTTCCTTCCTTCCTTCCTTCCTTCCTTCCTTCCTTCCTTCCTTCCTTCCTTCTTTTTTAGGTTGATGATATAAAAGCTTCCTTCTCACTTTAACAGTTTAAAAATGGCCAAAGTTCACAATTTTCTACTTTTCTCAGCATTTGAGCCAGGTATATTTTACAATTTCAATCTCTCAACAGATTTTATTACTATACTTATCATTTTGATCTGCAAACAATCATCACTAGGAATTTGCTTCACCAACAAAAGGAACCACATTGTCTGTTACATTCCGATTCTCAGGAGAGTAGCTTTCTGCAAGCAGGAAACCCCTGTATGCCCGATTCCATTGTTTAGCTTTAAACAAATCTTCACAATCATTATACTGACAATTTTAGCACTCAATTTTAATTAGGCAGAAATTAATATCATATTAAATTTCAAAATATCCAATAAATGAGAAGCAATAGCAGGATCTGAAGTTTCTCAAATACATTTAATTAATTTTTAAACATCTAGGGTACTTTCAAAGTTTGCTTTGAATGATCTCCCCACAATTTATTTGAATCCACTCTGTACTACTTTGAAAAACATTCAAATGCTAATACCACATGGCATTTGACATAGGATATTAAAAAAAATTCTTAAGTTACCTCTAAAACAGTACCTGGCAACAATTAAAAGCTCAAACAGAAGAACCCACCAAAGGGTAGTTTTGAATTTGGGGTTGACAGACACTGACAGGGTAAATAATCCAAAGTCGTGAAGGCAAAAAGACTATTTGTAGCAACAACAGTAGCAGCAAGAGGGACTGGTGACAGATTGAGAAAATGCAAGTCAGCTGGTGTCCCCACTGGCACACTAAGGAGATAAGAATCTGTAGCTTATTCTTGTGCAAAAGATCAGACACTGTCCTTCCCTTAGGAGAAATACTTAGCTGAAGAGGGTCCTTGCTTCGTATTTGACTATACTCAGGACTTAAATTGCTGAAAAACCCATAAGGATCTCAGTTATTCATTTCACTTTGCCCCTGGAGATATCAAACATTGGGCAAAAAATACCCAGTTGTTGACAGCAAATAATTTCCACTCTCAGACAGCTAAATAGCTGCCTACTTTGAATGAGATATCATTAAATGCATCTAGTTTTCCAAAAGTCTTTGCATGTGAATTGTCTGGGGGTAGACATTTCACAGTTTTAGCGAGGTGAATGCATTCCAAGGCACTGCGCTCAATACTGAAGAAGATAAAAAAATGGAGGAAGTACCAATTTAATATTACGAACTAATCTGATTTTGGAATTTTTTTTATGTGTGTGTATGGAGTGGGGAGGAGTTCATACAAACTATTAAAATCACCAATAGAATCTCAGGGTTTAATAAAACCTAAAGATCAGTGATGAGGTCTATCAACAAATTAATTTTAGAAGTTCAGATTGTAGATTATCTATGTTCTTCACATCATGTATTGTTGAGACATCATCAGCTTACTTCAGAATATGCTCAAATATCCTTTTTTCTTCATTTCAAATTTTAGTTTTTCATTGGTTTATAATATAATTATGAGAGAACATATAATTTTTTTCATTACTCCAGACAGTGTTATACAACTGGAACCAGACTCCCAACTGAAAAACAAATTCCCAGTTAACAGTAAGCTTTTCCTCTGTTGGTACAATCTGAACAGAAAGATTCTTCCAGATGACTTTATTGACAGGAAAGCACTAAGAGCTCCCTGAAAATACAGGGAAACTAATTAAAATCTGATTCATATCCAGACTTCCTTAAAGGTTACTAGCTCTTTTTTATATTTCTCTCTGTAATAAAATTTATTAGATTGAATTCATTTTTAATTACCAGTTCTCCCATAACCTTTTTGATTGATTGCTCATTTTCAGTCCGTTTTGCCAATCCCTTCTTTTCTCACTTCATTGTGACTATTATATTATGGTTCAACTATCATGACCTTAAAGGAGAGACAAAAAATAAAGGAGCAAAAGAATGAGGCAGATTTTTTTTTCCTGAGATATAGAGAAGCATATAGACATGAAGAAAATGTGATATGAGAAAACAAGAGCAAGCAACCCAGAGCCAGAGATATCAAGAGAGCAGAGCCTTCCTAAAGAAACAGTCCCTTCTTGAATCATTAGGATTTTAGTGCTGATAGTATTTTACATTTTGAGACATGTTTACAAACCTTAGAATGGAGATTAGATAATAAAACCCTGTCTTACCATTCCCTCATCCCCTCAACCTGAACTCTTTACATAAGAAGTTCATCCTTGAACTCCATTTGACCTTCACCTATTGGTATAAAATCTCTAATTCTGCCTTTCACCTATACACCATTCTAAGCTTCCAAAACCAATGCCAAATTTCCCAGTAAATGGGCCACAATGTCATTCCGAACCCTATTTTGCCGTATTTAGAATGTCAAATGACCTTCCAGAATCATTGATATAATAAAATTTTAAGCTATGTGCAGCCAAATATAATGTTCAAATGAAATAATATGGTTTGTTTTTATATATTTAACACCTCTACATATATTGAAAGGGATTTTATTTTTGCCAGCCAGGATATGTTTTTTCATAAGTGTGTGTAGTGGCCATGAAAATAGACCATTCACATCTCCTGCTATGGGGAACATAATTGACAGACAGCCTCAGCTGCTGTACTCTGAAGCCATTGCAATTGTACTGAGACCATGCTTCCCACAGCTGCTCCCGGAAAATTACGGAGTATAGCAGGGATACTAAAGCAGGTCCATTCCTGTGAGAAGTAGGACTCCTCTGTCAAGTGACTTTGGTTTAAGGACTCCCTATGGGCCTGGTCAAAACTTTCCTAGAAGTGTATTGCACTCTGAGACAATTCCTCTACAACCGTTTCTTCTCTACCTCATGGGTCATTCCTGCATATGGTCTCGTAGTTTTACCTACCACCTCCTCTGGCTTCATCCCATTTTCCTTTATAGGCATTTTCCCCAAATAAATCCTTAGATGTACAATCCTGTCTTAGCACCTGCTTCTCAGATGACCCAAACTAATATTAGTGGTACCAAGAGTGGTCCAAGGCCACAGGCAATAAAATTTGAATTTAGAACTCACTGCACAGAGGACAGAGAAGATAGATGAGGTACAGATAGTCCCTGGCACAAGACAACAGCTAAAACTTTCACTAATAGTGACCTGGGAAAATGTCCCAGTAGAGGAATGTCACTCTAGGTCTAGTGATCCAAGCATTTGGAAAATGGGGGAATCCATGCATACAATGACAGTGAAGTTGACTGGTTATTGCTAATTTGGATTAATGGCTTGAAGAGAGATTATGAGAAACTGAAGACCACTGACAAGTAATAATTGGTTAATTTTGAGAAAGATAATCAAGAAAGTGAAGACCTGATAGAGTTGCAGAGCTGAGGGATGTTTGAATCTCAGCCATGGCAGATCTGTTTCGTTAAGATCAGGGCCCTGATTATGAGTAATGTGGGATTCTGAGACATGACATAAGAACATCTGGATGAACTCCCCTGGGGCCCAGCAGATGCCCCCCAATTCTTCAAACCTGACAAAGGTAACCTACATTTCCCCATCCTGAAAGATGTTTCAGATTTATCTCACCCAAGAAGGCAAAAAGTGGTGCAGATCATTCATTAAGGTCATTGTAAATGCTCTAGTGAATGCAGGACCAGTATAAAAAATAAGTCCAGTATGGTCCCTTTTACCAATCAGGGTTGATGGAGGAGAGGCAGTCATAGAGCTGGCCTCATTAATATCCATGGGGATGATGGGTCAGGGATCAGTTCTTAACTACCGGAAGACAGGACGTCCTAAGGTAAGATAAGGTAAGAGGAGCACTGGAGCAGGCTATACCCACTGTACAGATGGTTAATAAAGCATGGTTGCATCCCTAGCAGCAAACTAGACAATATTTAATAAAAGAGCTGATTAGAATCCAGTACAAAAATTTAAAAGACAAGAGTGAAGGAGAAGGGATCTAAGGACAGTTGTCCCAATATAAAGTCATGATCTGTGGCTAAGTTCCCAGACCAAAGCTTATCTTCAGATCTACAACACGTTGATACATATATTAATACATATGATACTGTGATAAGTATTTAATATGTTGTGATGATTTCCCCAGTCCTTCCCCAAAGTAACCCAAAACCATTTATTCAGTTTGACTACACTGTGAAAAGGAGAAAACCCAAACATTTTGAGTACTGTTGGAAATAGGTTATTGATATCTAGAGATCCAAAACATCAGTACTGCCCCCTTTTGGAATGGGAGCCAATGGACACCATAAAATAAAATGGAATTATGACTAAAGTCCAAATAGGAGTGGGCCCATTGGGTCTGTATACCCACCCAGTGGTTATTTCCCCAGTCTCCACGTACATAATTAAAAGTGCAATACTTAGCAGTGAAAGTGAAAACTACCAATGCATTATTGACCTGTAAGGTAAAAACTTTCATTATGGGAAAGGCCAAGTGGAAACATCTGAAATTTCTCACTACTGGCCAAGATATTAAATCAAAATCAATACTGTATTCCAAGGCAGATGGAGGAGATTGGTACCACCATTAAGGTCCTCTAGGATGCAAACCTGGTAGTTTCTATCTTATCTCCATTTAATTCTGCCATACTTCCCCCTACAGAATCTGTATGGATCTTGATGAATGACTGAAGACTGCAGGCTTAATTAATTAGTTGCCCCAATATCAATTGCTATGTCAGATATGATACAGTTGTTAGGGTGGATTAATAAAGCTCCAGGTATGTGGCTTACAATCACTGACTTGGTGAATGCATTCTTTTTCATTCTGATTAAGAAAGAGGGCTGGAAACAGTTCATATTCACATGGAACAGACGATAGTTTTCATTTACAGTTTTCCCTTAGATCTACATCAACTCTCTCACTTTGTCATAATATAGTCCAAAGAAATCTGGACTGCCAAGACATCCCACAGAACATTACACTGATGACACATTCCATCAATGAAATCATCTTGACCAAACAGCACGAACAAAAGGTAGCTACTACACTGGGGGCTTTGATAAGACACATGTGTCACAGTAGAAAAGAGATAAACCTTACAAAGACTCAGGAGCTACCACTTCAGTGAAGATTTTATGGATATAATGGTCAGAGAATATCAGGATATTATCTCCAAAAGTAAAAGAAAAATGCTGCATCTTGCATCAGCAGTGTCTAGTAAGCTTTTGGGGGGTTCTGGAAGCAAAATAGTCTAGACTTCTCTAGACTTCAGTCCTGATGATACATATGTTTGCTAGCTTTGAGTGTGACCTGGAGGAGGAAAGAGGTATACAGGGGGTCTAGGTTAATTGCAACCAGCCCTACCATACGGACCATGCATGTATCCATGGTCCAGTGGATCCCATGGTATTTGTGGGGAAAGAACTTGGGAGTTTTTGGCAAATGCAAGTAGGAGACATCACTCTGAAATAAAATCATGTATAGAATGATGTGCCCTATCACTAGGCTCTGGTAAAGACAAGCCATTTAACCATGGCCATTACATGATTATACATATGAAATTGCTCAGTATGAGTTGTGTTCGGTTGGATGCATCAATTCATAAAGTGGGATGGTCCAATAGCAATCCTTAATAAGAAGGAAAAGGTATGTCTGGGATAGATCCTGAACAGGACCAAATATAAGTAAGCTTCATGAGCAGAAAGCACAAATGTCCATGTCACTCACCACAGTTGTACCAGCACCGTTCCCTGGCTTGCGCCTATGACCTTAAAATATAAGAGGTCCCATAAGACCAGCCGGAGGAAGAAGAAAAACTTGGATTTTAGATATGCATGTAAGCCAAAAAATAGACACTAGTTGGATTACAATTCAGGTCTATAATAGAAAGACAGCAGGAGAGGGAAAATATTCTTTATGGGCAGAGTAGTGATGGTGCACTTAGACATTTACTTTATATGAAAAAAGAAGTGGCTCAAGGCAAGAATATACAGAGATTCCTGGGCAGTCACCAATGGTATGACCAAGTGATCAGAAGTAAAAAGAAAAACTAACTAACTAACTAAAACTAAACGATTCAAGACTAGGAGCCCTGGAGACAAGATGGAGAAATGAAAAGGGGCCTAATGTGTAAAGGTTTTTGTATCATGGTGTATTTTAGTCTATCACTAAAAAATTACCCTCCACAGAAGAGGCAACATACAAACAAGTAGACAAAATGACTAGGCCTGTTGATGTTACCTGGCCTTCTTGACTGGCTACTCCAAGACTGGCATGATGAGAGCTTGATGGAAGTGGCGACAGTGGTAGAGACTGAGATTACACATGGGTCCTCCAGCACAGACTCCCTCCTAGCAGGGCCAATCTAGCTACTGCCGACCCTGAATGTCCCATCCGCTACCCACAGACACCAATGCCGAGCCCCTGATGTGACACTACTTAAACGTTATCAAAATTAAAAGTGTTTTCTCTCTGAAAGATACTATTAAGAAAATGAAGACATAATCCACAGACTGGGAGAAAGTATTCTCCGCCCTAAATAACTGACAAAGAACCTGGATCTAGAATAATATAAAGAAATTTTAAACTCAATAATAAGAAGATAATCAATAGAAAATTGACAAAGATTTGACCACTTAACAAAAAGAAATATAAGAATGGCCAATAAGCACATGAGAAAGTGAAAAGGAGCAGGTCAGTGGTTGTGTGGGGGACAAAAGCACTGGGAGAGATAAAATGTACAGGGCATGAGGAAATTCTCCAGGGTAACAGAAATGTTTTATTTCTTGACCGTGGTAGTGGTTTCATGGGTGTATATATCTGTCAAAACTCATAAAATTGTACAGTTAAAATAGGATGCAGTTTTCATAGATAATAATTATACATATATTATACCTCCATAGAATTAACAAAATAGCATTACTAGGTAATTCGAAAAGAAAAATCTATTTTTTTAAATCCTATGTAATATATTGGGATAGACAGAGAGGATAAACACAGGGTTATTATTTATTATTTTAAATTATTTTTTCCTACTTGATTTAACAGCAAAATAATTCTTTCCACTTATGTAAATAGTGAGATAATATTAAAAATTGTTACCTTCTCTATTTGGTTTCTCAAATGAAAGATTCTGGACAAAAAGTACCAGAATGCTTGTTGAAAATGGAAGTTTCTGGGCCTCATCCCATGGCACTAAATTAAGATTTGCAGGTTCCATGTGAAGCATTACCAGTATTTACAGACAGATGTATTTTACCTGTTGTAGCAATTCACATGTTTGGCCATGTGGGGAGAGGCAATCCCTGCCTTCCACCTCTAAATTACAGACAGTCACAATATCATAGTCCTCAAGCCTCAAAATCTCCCTTCCACTTTAAAGTTTTCAGAGATTGCGAATTCACCACTTTATCCTCAAAACTGAGCATGTTGAGATTTCCAGTGGTTTCCACAGGTTGCCAGCAAAACTCTGTTGTGAGAATCATGTTGAGATTTCCCAGCACCTCCTGGAATTGGGAGGAATTCCACCATGACTACCTGGTATGGAGAATTCTTCAAATCACACTCCCTGACATGGGTTTCCTAGGGCTCTGGGGGATATGCTATATAGTGTGAATGACATAGTGTACCATGGAGAAGTCTTACAGTCCTCTCACTTCCTGTCTCTATTCAACTTTAGCCAGGATCTTCAGGGAAGGAAGCGTTCAACTATTCTAGAGTTCTGATGAGAACTCCTGGATTTAGGTTGTAAAAGTAAAATAGCACTGCACACACATTTTTATTGTGTGTTGTTGATTCCCTAATTTCAAAAAAATAAGGCTTAATAATTAGTGTAAATCACTGTAATTATGTACAGATTACATATACAAATTACATACAAATACAACTAAAGTAATGTTATATACAAAACTAATAACAGATTTTTAAACAAATCAGTTTAATTTTTTTATTGAGAAAGAAGAGGAGTGATGAGTAAATGTTTACATGTATACAGAAATGTGTATTTACTCAGACAGAAAAGAAACTCTCTAAAAAGTATCCACTAAGTAACATGGACTCTTGGCATTTCTTAGGATAGTTTGGACCAACAGCTACAAAATGCTGGTTATACAATTCAATGTAAGTATTTTGCTTGAATTGTTTAGACACCTGTAACACTGTAAGCCTAACTGGAAAAAGGATAATATTTATTTTTCTGGTTAAACCACAGTGCAGAGAGAAGGCTGGTCAAACTAGGTTGGAACAGTCACTTTGAATGTGTTTTTTCCTCTGGTCTCTAATTAGGTAATGCATTTAAAAAATGATGAACTCATGTATCACAGTCGGATGTTTCAAAAATAGGCATGCTGTAGTTAAACAATAAAACTCTAGGTGGTGGTAGCTAGGAAGAGACATTCAATATTTTATCCCAGGAAATACAAGTAAATCAATGACATCTGTGTAGTGGAAGAAACTTTCTCAGTTTAGATTCATCTTGGAAGCGGTTCTCTTCTTGCCAAAATCAAGGAGCTTTGAAAGTCCTTCTACCAAGTAGCTTAGTTTAGCTAAGCCGGAGGCCGAGCCCTTATCACAGAGCAGAGAGAACAGAGGCAGAGCAGAGAACAGAGGCAGAGAACAGAGGCCCAGCGTTTTGTAAAGACCATGTTTTGGAAAAGGGAGCATGCCTGTATAGATTCAGTGGAGAATACAGCTGGTGGAAACCTTTAGAAATTGTTTAAAGTGATCCTGAGAATTCCCTGATCATCACATTAAGTTCCTTAATAAAAGAAAATGGCCATCCAATAGACCAGAGCACAAATTAAGGAGATCAGAAAAAAGCAGACTCCAATGACGAGACCCAGAATATCGGAATGACAAGAACAACAGCAATAGCAGCAAACAAACAAAACTAAACAAAACAGGTCTCTTTGACTTGGGCTACCTGGTGACTAGATTCCAGAAGTATAGGCCAGGAAAGAAAGTTAATAAGCAAATGTCACAGCGCATATTAACTGTACTTTGCTGCATGAGTTCCTATTAATGCTTGCTATACACTTATTGCATGTTACAGATTCCATTCTTAAACTTTTTCTTCTCTATTATCTTTCCAACAACCCAACTGAAAGAATTGTGTTACTAGAAAGGATACCCAAAAAAGACAGCTCCTAACTTATAGTGGCTTTTCAAATTCTGGTTCCAGAGTGTGAAGAAAGAAAATTTCTATCTTAACAGAATCTTGAGGTGACACACATCATCAGACATAAGCCACCTGAAGTAAAAGTGTACTTAGGAAGGAAATAAAATCTCCTCTTCTTTGAGTTACCGATAGTTTGTAATGACATTCATTGCCTTTCACTTTGCATTATCAATATCGACACATACCTAATCCCCTGACACAGAGGGATAGGACTTATTTGTATAAGCATGCATGTCATATAATATACACATATTTATAGACTTGAATAACTGAATGAATGACTAATGTGTGACATGGTTATTGTTTTTGTTCCTCAGGGCAATTGAAAGAAGTGAAAAACATACTTGGGGCGGTAAATTCTGGATTTGCATCCTATTTCTGTGGGTATTAGACGTTTGGCCTTGGGCAGATCATACAGGGCCTCTCTCAAATTAAAATTTTATTCATTTTTTTTAAGATTTTATTTATTCATTTGAGAGAGAGAGAGAATGAGCAGGGAGGAGGGGCAGAGGGAGAGGGAGAAGCAGACTCCCCACGATGCAAGTCCCATGGACTCTGGGACCATGACCTGAGTTGAAGACAGACGCTTTAACCAACTGAGCCACCCTGGCACTGCTCAAATTAAAATTTTATTTGAGTGATGTAGAAGATATTAGAGAACTCTACTGTTACAGGTTGAATTGTATCTTCCCTCCCCAAATTTGTATATTAACATCCGAACCCCCAGTACCTCCGAATGTGACATTACCCGGAGATAGGACCTTCAGAGAGGCAATCAAGTTAAAATGAGGTCGTTAGTATGGGTCCTTAATCCAAGATGATTGGTGGGAAATGGGAAATTTGGACACAGAGATACATACAGAGGGAAGACAGAGTGAAGAGAAACAGGGAGAAGATAGCCATATAAACCAAGGAGGAAAGCTGAGAACAGACTCTTCCCTCACAGATCTCCAAAACAAGCAACCCTGCCCACATCTTGATTTTGTACTTCCAGCCTCCAGAACTGTGAGCAAACAGATTTCTGCTGTGTAAATCACCTAGCTTGTAGTACTTTATTATAGAAACCCTGACAGCAGTGTTGATAAGAGAGATCTTTATAAATTTTATAACTAGCCATGTGGTTCTCAGCAAATTGTCCTTCCTAGTTCTAGAACAGAGGTCAGCAAACTATTTTTCTGTAAAGGGCTAGACTTCAGGCTTTGTAGGCCACAGGCAGGTTCTGCTGCATATTCTATTTTAATCCTTTAAAAATGTAAAAACCATTCTTAGCTTGTTGACTATGCAAAATTGGGCTGTGGACTGCATAGGCCCACAGGCTTTAGTCTGCCAACCACTAGAGCAGTGTCTCCTGTCACAGGTCAGCTTTTAACAAATCTTGTTCGGTAAAACCTAACATGCCATTCAAATGCATTTTACAAATAGTTCAAATCTAGTTAATAAAAGCTTCTCAGTTATTTTCAGCAAAATGTGATTTTTCATTCAACCCCTTGTCTTTACCCCTCAAAAGCTGTCCTAGGGCCTTAAGTTCTTTTCTCTACCTTTAATCAACAATGAAACTTCATTTTTTAAAGAAATACTTCAATATTAGGTTCTCATTTCAAGTGATATGACTGACAAATAGAAAACTTTTCATGCACCTGTTTAAATGAACATGTAAATTTGACAGCTTGATCCTGTTAAATACATACCAAATATACCATGATTTAACAAGTTTAGCATCAACACAGCACTAGACATTGTCCTCAATGCAGAATTAGCTATATTGATTCCTCAGTGATGTCAAAGTATACTTTGGGTTTAAAAAAAAAATGTGATTAATATAGCCTGTAAAAGACTTTACAGACCAAAGCCCCAAAGCCACTTCAAAAATATATAGTCCAATAAGCACAGGCGAGGCAGTTTGCTTGCTAATCACAAAATCGAATTTGCTCCTAAATGCCGAAATGTATGTGCTGGAGTTATAACTGCAGCCCCAGTGCTCACTACTATTTCTTAGGAAATCAGTTATTAGGTTTGTGAAGTGATTAACAGGTCCTTGTTCTGCTAAAGTGACTAACCTTTATTCTTCATAGGTCCATCTCTAGGCATTAAAAAAAAAATCTGTCCTGGTGAATGCAAAAACTTTTTGCATTTAATTCTAACCAAACTTCAATTGTGAAAATGAAAATAGAAACTTGTTGGCAGATGAGTAAACTAGCACACAATTTTTTAAACCAGCAGATATTTCCTCCTTTATCTGTGAACATCTTGTCTTATTTCCTTCCAATTACATTTTTTTTCTTCCATGAACAGCAAATATGTCATTTCTATCATTCTCCTGCTGGTGGCCTTCTGGAAGATGATTGAATTACCCAATCTTTGGAAGGAACAAGCTGTTTTATGTCTCAAGTGCCATGGATTTTGTAGATTCTCTAGCTCTGGGGTCTTTCTCAGGTTATTACAGATTTTAAGCTCCTTTCAGTGAGTAATGTTCTCCTGAAGGAAATGAAGGAATGAAAACTCTGGCTACATGCAGTTCTCCCGGGCACAAAATCATGGTAATGAGCTTCTCCTACATGTTAATGAAAGATGGAAATTGTGAGAAGTAAGTCAGGGTTTCTCAAACTAGTTAAGAGACTATCTGCATCAAATTCCCCTGTATGATTTGTTAAATTACAGATTTTGGATTCTAATCCCAGACTTTCTGAATCAAGATCTACAAAGGAGTCCCACGTATGAGTTTTCTAGTGCTGGGTAACAAATCACCACAACGTAGTTGCTCAAAACAAAACATATTTATCATCTTGTACCATCCCAGAGTTCCTGTGGGTCAGGAGTTGTTCAGGATCTTATAAGGCTGAATCAAAATGTCAACCAGGCTATCTACTTTCCTGAAGCTCAGGGTCCTCTTCCAAGCTTGTATGGTTGTTGGCAGAATTTACATTCTTGAGGTTGTGGTTATAGGACTGAGTCCTAACTTATTAATGACTGTTGACTGAAGGCTATCCTCAGCTCCTAGAGGCTGTCTGTGGTTCTCTGCCATATGTCCCTCTCTATAGGCAGTTCACAGCATGGCTGTTTGCTTCTTCAAGGCCAGTAGGAGGCTCTCGCAGTCTGCTCAGATGGAGTCTAAATTATAAATTTAGAATTTAGAGCCAGAATTCTAAGAACGGCTCCCAAGATTCCCTGTCCTAATCTCCTGTGTTGGTAATTTACTGAGATATCACTCCCATGAGTGCTATTTTATACAGCACAAGTTTACTTCATCATGGGAAGATTATCCATGTATCTGCTTTAAAGCACACAGGCCCCGTTAAAAACAAGAAGTGAGGTGACGACACAAGAAAGGACTTCAACATGCCACTGGTGGTCTGAAGATGGATCAGGCCAAGAGAAAAAATGAGGCCAGCCTCTAGGAGCAAAGACCAGGCTCTGGCTGATTACAGGCAGGGAAATGAGGACCTCAGCCCAACAACTGCAAAGAACTGAATTCTTCCAACAGGAAGAATGATCTTGGAAGTGAATTCTTTCCCCTTTTTCTTCAGTTAGAAGCACATCACAGGTTCCACCTGCACTTATGGAGAAGGGATTACTCCAACGGGAATAATCCCTACTCTAGAGCCTCCAAAAGGAGTGCAGTCTTGCTGACAAATTGATTTCAGCCCACTGAGAACCATTTTGGACTTTAAAACTATAAAACAATAAATTTGTGTTGTTTGAAGTCACACAGTTTATAATAATTTGTTACAGCAGCAAAAGTAAATTATGCCATTCCTGCCAATTAGGATTTCAATTATTTTTTCAGTCTTTCACATTTTCTTTCAGATACTCTTCTGTTCTTACAAATCTTAGTTTATAGCCATCAAATGATACTTAGTGTATGACATTCTCAATCATATAAATTTAAATTTGTCTCTTCAAGTGTTAGCTTCTCTGAGGCAGGAACAATATTTAAACAACACTGCATCTGACACAGTAACTGCCACAAGGCCCTGCTGGCCCCTGGTGCTCCGGAAATACCAAGTGAAAAAGTTGTAGTTGACTATTCTACAGCAAAAGATAATTTTTTAAAAATAAAATCTAATGATGAGGGGCCTGGGTGGCTCAGTTGGTTAAACATCTGCCTTCAGCTCGGGTCATGATCCCTGGGTCCTGGGATCCAGCCCAGAGTCGGGCTCTCTGCTCAGTGGGCAGAGTCGACTTGTCCCTCTCTCTTCCCTCTCCCTATGCTCTTTCTCAATCTCTCTCTCAAAAAAATAAATAAAATCTAAATAAATAAATAAATAAAGTCTAATGACAAGATGGTGATAAAATTTATCTCTAAGAGAAGGATTCAAAGTTTCTTTGATATGGCATTATTCAAACATTTGCTAGAGATCTACATGCAAAAAGAACAACCAAGTATATCCAAAATATAAATATTGTTTCTGCCAGTTACGTGTATCTAAGAACAGAAGGCATTCACCTGAGAAGTTTGAATCTTGGTCCTGTATGGATGTAGACATGTCATATCTTTTATACTGTTCTGTTCTGAACGTGACCAGGACATTCTTGCAAGTATTTACAAATTTACTCTGATGGTCTTTTCTCATCTCTTGTGTTGGTGCTCTTTCGGCAAGTTTAATGTTCCTTCTTTCAAGAGCATTTGCAATCCATATGCCAGTAAGGGAAATGCTGTTCACTAAGATAGATACAACATTGCTTGAATCTTATTCCAAGGGATTTTGTTAAGATTTATACTCTCCCCAAATTGGATTCCTAGTGCCCACACATATACTTGATATATAGAAAGTGCTCAATATATAATCATTGAATGAAAGAATCATTCACCTCTGGTTTGGAACCAGATTAATCTTCTGAAGCATTAATTCAGTATAACATCCAACCGTTGTCATTCCCTGAGTGCATCGCGCTGTCCACTTCATACCACTTCTATCGAGACCAACCTCCTCCACCCTAACACACACACACACACGCAGAGCAAGTTTACGTATGTAACTAATTTTCCTTAAAGCCTGAGAGGAAATATGATTTACACCTTAACCAGGTAACCAATTTTAAATTGCATGCAAAATATCCATACTCATATGAGAAACAGAAATTTGAACAGTGACTAAATATTTAATGATGCCAAAGAATTATGTTCTGTTACATTGTGGTAATGAAATTATGGTTATTATATATATCAAGAGATCTAATCTTTAGAGATGAAATGATCTGATGCTGGGATTTAGTTTAAAATAATCCAGTTGGAGGGAGGGAGGAGCAGAAAGCATTTAGATGAAACAATTAGCGACATGAGAAGTAGAGATAGGTACACTGGCAGTGGTGGGGAGGGTACGGGGGACGAGATTCACCACACTATTTTCTCTCTGCATGTTTGAAAAATTCTATACTGAAAAGTTCTTGAATAATCTTCTGTAAAATATAATCCAATGAAAGATACCTCAAATACTCTCCCTCTTGAGTTATACTCTCTTCACATGTTTTTTGACCCTATCTTTCTCTCCTTGTCTTTGCTATTACTTCTCTCTTTTCTTGCTCTTTCTCTCAGTAACAAAAACAACACAGAAATGCTTAGATTTTATCATTAAGAACAATATACTTTTTCTAGCATTTAACTGTAAGCTCAGACCTTCACTTAAATATCCAAAGACCTAGGTCAAGTAATGTAAATAGGAGCTAATATTTAGCACTTACTGTATGCCAGACTATTTTTTTGATGATTTTTTAAAAGCATTTCCTTTTTTTAAACGTTTTTATTTAAATTCAATTTAGTTAACTTATACTGTGTTATTAGTTTCAGGGATAGAATTTAGTGATTCATCAGTTACATATAACACCCAGTGCTCATTACATCAAGCACTCCCCTTAATGCCCATCACCCAGTTACTCCATGCCCCATCCACCTCCCCTCCAGCAACCCTCAGTTTGTTTCCTCGAGTTAAGAGTCTCTTATGGCTTGCCTCCCTCTCTGTTTTCATCTTATTTTATTTTTCCTTCCCTTCCCCTATGTTCATCTGTTTTGTTTCTTAAATTCCACATTAGTGAAATTACATGGTATTTGTCTTTCTCTGATTTATTTCACTTAGCATAATACCCTCTAGTTCCAACCATGTCATTGCAAATGGCTAGATTTCATTCTTTTTGATGGCTGAGTAATATTGCATTGTACATATATGCCACATCTTCTTTATCCATTCATCTGTTGATGGACATCTAGGCTCTCTCCATAGTTTGTCTTTGTGGACATTGCTGCTATAAACATTGGGTGCAGGGGCCCCTTTGTATCACAGCGTTTGTATCCTTTGGATAAATACCTAGTAATGCGATTGCTGGGTCATAGGGCATCTCTACTTTTAACTTTTTGAGGATCCTCCATACAGTTTTCCAGAGTGGCTGCACCAGCTTGCATTCCCACCAACAGTGTAAGAGATTCCCCTTTCTCTGCATCCTCGCCAACATCTGTTTTTTTCAGACTTGTTAATTTTAGCCATTCTGGCCAGTGTGAAGTGGTATCTCAATGTGGTTTTGATTTGTATTTCCCTGGTACAGAGTGATGTTGAGCATGTTTTCATGTGTCTGTTAGTCATTGGTACGTCTTCTTTGGAGAAATGTCTATTCACGTCTTCTGCCCATTTCTTGACTGGACTTTTGTTTTTTGGATATTGAGTTTGATAAGTTCTTTATAGATTTTGAATACTAGCCTTTTATCTGATAAGTCATTTGCAAATATCTTCTCCCATTCCATAGGTAGCCTTTTAGTTTTGTTGACTGTTTCCTTTGCTGTGTAAAAGCTTTTTATCTTGATGAAGTCCCAACAGTTCATTTTTGCTTTTGTTTCTCTTGCCTTTAGAGACATGTCAAGCAAGAAGTTCCTGCAGCCAAGGTCGAAGAGGTTGCTGTCTGCATTTTTCTCTCAGATTTTGACAGCTTCCTGTCTCACATTTAGGTCTTTTGTCCATTTTGAGTTTATTTTTATGTATGGTGTAAGAAAGTGGTCCAGCGTCATTCTTCTATATGTGACTGTCCAAATGCCAGACTCTGTTTCAAATGCTTTTACATCATCAATCCTCACCACTTACCTATGATAAAGGGACTATTACTACATCTCTTTTTATTATTGGGGAAACTGCAGCAGAAAGAGACTTTTAAAAATTGGCTAAGCCACACAAGGAAGTAGTGCAAATGGGATTTGAAAGAAAGGCAATAGGGTTCCAATCAACTACTGTACAACACTACCTCTGTAATTGGAAGACTGTAGATAGCAACTGATTCCAGGAGAAAGGCCATCACCTCCCATAGTGGCATGGGATAGGGATAGGGATTGCTTAGTTTTGTGTTTCTTCACTTCATTGATAAACACCTGACTTGACACATCCTAAGCTTTGTTTCTAAAACCCTTCAACATTTTCATCTCACATTTTTCTAAGTGTTCAAGTTTACACTGCATCCTGTTCTTATTTCTTATTTCTTATATCTTATTAAGATACCTCATGAGTGAGGAGGACTATTTACCAGAATAGACAAGCTTTCAACCTCCATTACTTTCAGAACTACTGAAGGCAAGCCAGCCCCTTAGGTTGTACTATTACACTGCAATGCTAATTAGTTTGTAATAAGTGTAATAAACTCACAAATGTGAAGTGCATGGAGCCATGTTTCATTGAATCAGTTATGCTGTCTGAGCATCGATAACTCAATTCATAGTTAATTACATATTGCAGCTTTTGTCTATTTTGAAAATGCTTATATGTGTTCATAATTTTAATAAGCAATCAAAACAGATTTTTGGTGTCTTTCTGTAACATTTATTATCTTTAGCCACCCTAAGAACTACATAAGTTCATAGATATATCTAAAATATATAATTTAAAAAAGAATCATATAGGTGACAAAGTTTTTTTAGATGTCTTCATTTTAAAGTTTCTGGTATTGTTGTCTCTCAGAAAAATAAAGTTGAAGATAGATGATTAGATGATATTTTGAGGAGTTGTATTTTTTGTTATAGGAAAGTTTGTAAGTGCTCTTTACAAAATAATCATTTTTCTTCACATTTACCAGTGAAATTATTCAAAATGTGTGCAATGACTACTGCCTCTACTCTTCACTACCTATTTTATCACTAATCCCAAGTCTGATTTAAATTATGGCCAAACCATTGACAGTTTGCCAAAAAGACCAGTGATTCCTTGTGAGATTATCCACTATTCATTTACTAATTTTTGCCCTGTTCTGTTTTTTTCTGTTATCACGGAATAATTGGTACAGTCTCAAAATAAATTATTAGCTTCTTCAACTCTTTTTCTTCAACAATTTTTCTTCTACCCTCTTTCTTTGACTCCCTTTTTGTTGGCATTTTTTTTCTTTCTGACATGCAAATGATGGACACCTTAAAGTTGAAAATTTGACTTCCAGTTTCTAGCTCTACACATATTCATCCAAAATGGCAGCTCCTCCATATGAATGATTTTAGCAGTCACTTACTTCCTTTTGACTTCAGCATCTAAGTTCTTACTCTTTGGTCCTTCATTATCAGCTGCCTATAGGTAATCTCCTCTTAGATATGTCATCAGCAGAAACTCAGTTTAGAACTAACATTTTAAAGTAAAATTTATACTACAGTACAACATAAATACAAAATAAAATATACAACCATATTTGCATAAGTTAGTGAATTTTGTTAATAAATAGATCCATGAGGATCTATGGGGCAAACATATAAAGAAACAGTATATCAGTAGCAGTTAAGAACCCACTGTTATGCTTTGTATTAGCTACTATCTCTTTAAGAGTACTCATTACCCTGACTTCTAACATGATCATGACCTTTATTTTTATTTGATTTAAGTGGAATCATAAAGTATATACTCTTATGCAACTGGTTCCTTTCACTTACCATTATACTTAAGATGTCCACTATGCTGTTGAGAATAGTTGCAATTTGTTTATATTCCTTGCTAAGTAAAAATTTCATTGTATAAATATACTAACTTTTTAAATCCATTTTATGGTAAACGGACGCGTGGACAGTTTCCAGTTTGGGACTACCATGAATAGTGTGGGTTCTTTTTTATGGCTGTGGAGTATACGACATTTCTGTCATTTCCCTGCATGTGGTACTAGAATGACTGGGTCACAGAGGATGTGTATATTTCCCTTTAATACATACTACCAAATACTTTTCCAAAGTGGTTGAATTAATTTATAATTCTATCTAATTGTGTATCTTGTATTTGTAGAGCCAATACTTTAAAAATATCCATGTTTTTACTCTTCTGTTACTATCAATGACACCAAAATTCTTAAATTACAAATATAGGAACTCAAAGTTATGTTTAATCCCTTTACTTGTGTGTCACTTTTGCACACCAATGAGATTTCAGCAAGCATTCTTTAACTTTTATCACACTTCTCAAATAGTGTGATTACCACAAAAGTTACACAAAAGTATTATGGAGAAAGTCAAAACTCTAACCTAGATTCATGCTTCTGGCGCTGGACTGCAGACTATGAACACTTTGCAACACTAGAGAAAATGTGATGAAATGTTTAAATACTTTTATAGCAATTTGATGTTGCTATAGCTCCCAGCAAGTGATAATTATTCTAATAAAGAATTTTTATTGAATTTTATAAAAGTATGGCCCACAATGGATTAAAAAAGGGGGGGTGGGCAAAACTGGCCTTTTCCACAGTTTAAGAAGCACTTGCCTAGACAGTAATGTTGAAGCTAGAATGTAAAATAGGTTTGCAACATTTCAAATTATTTGAATTTTATCTTATAAAAAAGTTTTAAAAATAAGAATAGACACATATTCACCTGATAAAGAATTCTAGCAGCTGCACAATGGGGTGGCATCACAGGAAAAAGACACTGGTAGCCGCAAACCTGTTAGAAAGTGATTATAATCATTCAGGTAAGTGGCAGAGCTGAATTTACTAAACTTGATGATCAATGGCATGGGTAAGGAGGAATGGGTTGTCAGGAAGAACATTAAATAAAATTACAAGATTTCTATGTTAGAGGATGGAGAGTGGAAAGTTTATAGGGAAAATAAAAGTGTTTGGTTTTAAACATTTTGTGTTTGAGTTGACTGTGGAATTCAGAGGCAGAAAATGGAATGAGAAGGGGCATCTGAGATAGAGAATGTGAGATGGAAGACCTCGATATGTATGAGATTGTTTACAGAGAAGGCATCTATTGTAAAGAAAAGAGGTCTGAGTTCAGAACACTCCTTATATTTCCACTGAAAAGGCAGAAACTACTCAAGAGAATACCAACACTAGCAAGTGAGCTGGGAAAGAATAGCCAGGAAAAAAAAAAAAGTGGAGAAAAAAAAATAATAATAATCCAAGTTAGGAGAAGAAGCAGGAAAGAAAAAGAAAAAGATTTTTCTAAG
Organism: Ursus maritimus; assembly: GCF_017311325.1. NCBI lineage: Eukaryota > Metazoa > Chordata > Mammalia > Carnivora > Ursidae > Ursus > Ursus maritimus. Next base: position 41,141,183 of record NW_024426552.1, on the reverse strand, counting down.
AAGAAAATGGTTTCTAAGAATGTGAACACAATGAAGGTAATTACTCTTTCAAGAAGTACGTTGTAGCATAAGGGAGGTGTTAAGATCTTGTTTGGGTAAGCAGCACCTGGGTGGTGCACTCAGTTGAGCATCCAATTCTTGGTTTTGGCTCAGGTCGTGATGTCAGGGTCGTGAGATCGAGCCCTGCATTGGGCTCCACACTGGGTATGGAGCCTGCTTAAGATTCTTTCTCTCCCTCCCCACTGTGCACTCACTCGTGCTCTCTCTCTCAAATAAATAAATAAACCCTAAAAAAAAAAAGACATTGCTGAGGTAAGAATAAAAATGTAAGGAAATGTCTTTTTTTTTTTTTTTAAGATTTTATTTATTTATTTGACAGAAAGAGAGACAGCCAGTGAGAGAGGGAACACAGGCAGGGGGAGTGGGAGAGGAAGAAGCAGGCTCATAGCGGAGGAGCCTCACGTGGGGCTCGATCCCAGAACGCCGCCGGGATCACGCCCTGAGCCGAAGGCAGACGCTTAACGACTGAGCCACCCAGGCTCCCCTAAGGAAATGTCTTGTTTGTGGATGAAAAGGATGGAAGCAAATCTGTAAATTTAGGAGAAGCCAGTAGAGATGAACAGAGAGAAAGTATGAATCCAGTTACCATTTTTCTTTCTTTCTTTCTTTTTTTTTTTTTTTACACATTTCCACAGGAGACTTCTTGATAGCAATTGCTTCTTATTCATGTATTGCCATACTCTGGCCCAGGTTCTCTTACTACCAGACTATTATCTTAAGATATCAAGTTTTTGCATGTTTCAGAAATCCTTAGGCTATTCTAAACTAGCTGCAGCAGTCTACCCCTCTGCTCAAAGATCCTTTAGCTTCAGGTTAAGGCTGCTCAGTCCAGCTCGGTTTCCAACACTTGCTCTTCACTTGGCTCCAACTCAGCCAATATTTCAGCCAGAGCAATCACCAAAGTGTACCCTGTATGAACCCCCATGCTATTTTATTATCTCAACCTGCTATTGTTCTTTATATCAATACATATATTTTTAATAGACTTAGTTTTTTAAAGCAGTTTTAGGTTTAGAAAAAATTGAGGGGAAAGTATAGTCTTCAACACCCTACATACAATTCCTCCTATTATTAACATTTTACAGTAGTGTGGGGTATTTCTTTGTAATTGATGATTCAATATTGATATATTATTATTAACTAAAGGCCATAGTTTTAATGTCCACTCTTTGTGATTATTTTTTTGGTGTAATCTTAGCCAGATCTTGGTCATCTTTTTGCCTCTGACATGCTATCAATCATTTTTAGCCAACCTTACCATGTATTCTGCAGGTTTCCAGTTATCTTAACAATATATCCCTTTAAAAAAAAAAAAAAAAGTCTAAATTAGGCCCAGTTGTTTGTGACAAAGAAATCTGTCACAAAACTGGTACCAGGAGTGGGATTCAGGGCCCAGACCATTAGCGAAATGAAAGAAATCTAGGATGCATTATTTATTTTAAATGAGTCTAACATCAATGAAAATCTACGAATATTCAGAAATTAGAATTTTATCCATGCAAAGGAAAAGCCGTTAAATGAATTGTAACTTAGGTTTACCTGGAAGCAAGACCTATGGGGCTATAGATGTAGCTGGAGACAAGAATATGTTATGGGTTGAATTGTGTAACCCTGAAAAAGATGCATTAAAGTCCCCACCTCAAATACCCCACAAAGTAAAATTTTTTGGAAACAGGGCCATTGTGTGTGTAATTAGTTAAGTCAAATGAGGTCATACTGGAGGAGGGTGGGACTCTAGTCCAATACGGCTGATGTCCTTATAAGAATACAGCCATGTCCTTATAAGAATACTCTGTCTACAGACAGAGACATACACAGAGCAAATGTCATGTGACAATGAAAGCAAAGACTGAACCTATACAGATGTGAACCACAGCTTCTGCAAACCATCAGAAGCTAAGAAGAGGCAAAGAAGGTATTCTCTTACAGATTTCAGATACAATCAGCTTCTGTGGTTTTTAGCCTCTTGGGCTCTGTGGTATTTTGTTATGGTAGCCCTAAGAAACTAATACAGGACATTTTTTTAAAAAATGAGAACTCAAGAAATGTGGAGCATTGTGATTGCTCTTAACACTGTTTGACAGATTTAGAGAGCACAAAATCACATTCTTAAATTTTTAGCTCAAGTAAGGGACTTAAATCTGGAGACTCTTTGATGGTGTTAAAATATCTATTATCACCTGTAGTCACAGACAGATAGTTGAAAACCAAATGCAGAGATTAATCCTGTAAGTTGCTGACTTACAATGACAGTTGCATTTGCAGCCAAGCTCTATCTTTTGTATAGGATATGGCACTGTTTTGGAAAACCTGGGATCCTAAAAACTAGAAAGAATATATTTGAACATCTGAATGGTATGGAATACTCTCTGATATTTCCCCAGTGGTCCAAGCAGATCCTTGTCTGAAAATCTTTTTCCCCTTATTTTAAAACCTTATCAGAAAAAAACACAAAAACAAAAGCATCTTAATGCTCCATCCTCACTCGCATCTCTTATTGACTCCAGAAATGTAACTAGAATCAGATTCCAGCATGATTGGGATGGGATTGGGTAGAATAGTCAGATCACATCAAGGATAAATGGCTTATGCAATAAAGTAATCTCGACGCTTGCTAAATTGTCAAGAAATTTGTGATAATACGAGAAATAAATTAAAAGAGTTGCTCCAGGGGCACCGGGGTGGCGCTGATGGTTAAACGTCCAACTCTTAGTTTCAGCTCAGGTCATGATCTCAGGGTCATGAGATTGAGCCCCACGTCAGGCTCTGCACTCAGCGTGGAATCTGCTTGAGATTCTCTCCCTCTGCCCCTCCCACTAGTGCACATGGGCTTTCTCTCTCTCTCAAATAAATAAATAAATCTTTGAAAAAAAAAATAAACAAAATGAAAGAAGTGCTCCAGAACCATATTTGAAGAGCATTTAGTGACTGTTCCCTATAGTCCTTACAGCAGCGTCAGGGGATTCTGAACTCATGCCTGTTTACATTTCCAGTTCTAGAAGAAGATACTGACTGGAAAAATTCCTACATGTCTTCTTGTCCTATGAAGAAGAATTATGACGTAGAAATAACAACGATAAAGTCCTATGAGCTCCCACTTTCTACCAAAATAATAAACCAGATGGTATACCACATAACTAGGAAAATGACAGAGATGAGTACTACCACTGAAACTTGAAAGATGAATATATCTTGACTATTTCACCAAATTAGCTGGATGAGTATTTGAAAAGGAGAGTAAATTTTCATAAACTTTACCAGAGAGTGACTCTAAATTATAATTATTGTTCCATATGTGGTCCCATTTCCAAAATCATTTAATTCAATTGATGAATCATCTATATATTTTAGAAAGATATATGAATGAGAAAAAGTTAGAAACAAATCCCAAAAAAAAATGTGTTTCAGGTTTTAAGCATATCAGGACATGAAGGGTAAGTTGCTGTACCCTCATTCTCCACAATTAAGAAAGAGACAATATTTAAAGAGCATCTTTTTCAAATAACATAAACTACATTTGGTGACCCAGTGAGACCGATTTACATATGTCCTAAAAACCTGTAGTCTTTGAGTTGGATCCCACCACTGCCACCACCACCACCAAAAAGAAGACTCTCTTGCATGTTACAGGCTACTGGGCAAGTAGCTCTTCCTCTAGGCTATTAAGACTTCACAGAAGTCAGTCGCGCTCAAAGATCTCTGGTGCATAAGTAGCCTGGTGGGGCGCCTGGGTGGCTCAGTCGCTAAGCGTCTGCCTTCAGCTCAGGGCGTGATCCCAGCGTTATGGGATCGAGCCCCACATCGGGCTCCTCCGCTAGGAGCCTGCTTCCTCCTCTCCCACTCCCCCTGCTTGTGTTCCCTCTCTCGCTGGCTGTCTCTCTCTGTCAAATTAATGAATTAAAAAAAAATCTTAAAAAAAAAAAAAAAAGAAAGAAAGTTGCCTGGTATCTGGGATAAGGTCAGTGGGTACTCTGAAGGTTCTGTTATATGTCTTCTTTACCAACTATCTCTCCTTGGCAAAACAGCTTTTGATTTGCTGAGAAACCCTGACAGAGCCTGAGCAATTTACCACGGAATAATAAATGACCTTTTAACCTATTTCTAGTCATGAATTAGATGTTATTTTATCCAGACAAATATTTTAGTAGTACAAAATATCACTTTTTAAAAAAAAAAATATTTTATTTCTTTATTTAACAGAGACAGACAGCCAGCGAGAGAGGGAATACAAGCAGGGGAATGGGAGAGGAAGAAGCAAGCTCCTAGTGGAGGAGCCTGATGTGGAGCTCGATCTCAGAGCACCGGGATCACGCCCTGAGCCAAAGGCAGACGCTTAACAACTGCGCCACCCAGGCACCCCAAAATATCACTTAAGTATAAAGTAAAAGTTGTACATATGGAACAATGCCCAGTCTTGTGCAGAGAGTACAGATGGTTCACACTGGAAATTCCCTCATATTTCCAAGGCATGTATTCCAGCTGTAACTATAATTCAACTCTCCATCGACATAAACCAATGAACCCATGAGGATTCTGTGTCATCAGTTGTCCAAAGAAGAAATAAATTAATTAAACCTGATGGCACTGCACAAAATGCTGGCATTGCAAGATGTGGATGGCTAGGACATTATAGCTCCACTAGCGGTAGAGAAGGTAATTAACCCTATTAGGAAGAGCTTCAAGCTGGCCACCTGATTATCCACTTTGCTTATAAGAAGAGGCCTGTGGTTGTGATATTTATTGGTCCATAGGCAGTGACTAATGTTTAGGCTAGATGTTCAGGCATTTTTAAGAAGGAATATTAGAAGACTGCTAACATGGGGGCTTGGAAAAGGAGATTGTGTGTGGACTCTCAAATGGGCCTACTTTTAAAAACATTTAGGTCATGTTTGTGCTAGCGTTCAATAGATTGCCATTTTGTATAAAGATCTTAATAATCAAATGGAAAGATGATCCGCCCTGTGCATGTTTGTTATCATACTTTTTCAGTCACTATAGTGCATGTTCATTGATCTCATGAAAAAGCATCCCTAGCAATGGAGATAGTCTATGCATGGGCCCACACAATGGGCTTGTCCCCAGTAATCCAATCAATCACTAATACTTATATAAGATTTTTCCTTAGCAGCCATCAAAAATGCAGCCCTATGGGTTTCTCCAATTGTAGTGTTGGAAGAGACATATAGTTACACGATACCAGGTTGATTACCCTGGAACCCCACCCATAAACTTGGATGAACACTTTTCTTCACTAAAATAGATACTTATTAGAGTTGTGGATTTGCATTTCTTATCTGTCATTCTTCTTTTATCGCTACTAACCCTAGACCAACTAAGTGCCTTATATGCCATTGTAGTATCGCATACAACATTGATTCTAATTAAGCAACTTAATAAGTAGCAAGCAGTTAAGCAACACTTTTTTTTTTAAATTTATTTATTGGACAGAGAAACACAGCAAAAGTGGGAACACCAGTAGGGGGAGTGGGAGAGGGAGAAGCAGGCTTCCCGCTGAACAGGGAGTCTGATGCGGGGCTCGATCCCAGGACCCTGGGATCATGACCTGAGCCAAAGGCAGATGCTTAATGACTGAGCCACCCAGGTGCCCCTAAACAACACCTTCATGTCCAAGGGCTCACCATCTACCACATCACACAAAAATGTCTGACCTTAGAGAAAGGAGGAATGATATACAAGTATCAACCATTATAGTACTGCAGGACAGGGTGCTGTAAGCTCCAAGCCAATAGCCAATATGTGGTGCTGTTTCTCCAACAATTCTAATAGAACAAAGTGTAAGTAGGGATCATAATTTTCATTATACACCTAAACACTTACTGAAACATTTCTTTTCAATCTCATTATTCTGAAATCTGTGCTTAAGGAGTCTAATGTCCAAGAACGGTATGCTTCCACTAAGAGACACATCAATGGCTCCACAGAATTGGAAGCAGAGACTCATCTAGCCTTTCAGGGCTCTTCATGCCACTGAATAAACTGAAGGGGGAAAAAAAGGTTTTTGCATTTTGTCTGATAATTCCTTTTCATCGTAAGAGAAAATATGTGTTTTGTATTAAAAAACAATACAGATGGAACACAACAGATCCCTAGGACTTCTCCTTGTATTAATGTATACAGTTTTACAGTTTAATGGAACACTATATTAACCCTACACCAACTACAAAGGTTCAGAGCTATCATGATATGGTAAAGAATCCTACCAACTGTGGTGTTGGCTGAAGTAAAAAGGAACTTGAAATGTGTAGCGGGAGGGAAAAATCTAAATATAAGTAGCGACCAGATAAGAAAATGTCTGTGTGTATACCCAAGATTTCAGCAACATGGACAGGCTTCTGCATATTCTATGCCCCTTCTCCATTCATTGACTACGTTTTCTTTAGCCTCAACTGTTCAAATGATCCCTTAACTTCTCCTTTAAATAAATGACCTAATTTTGAAAAATTAACTTTTATTCTTTATTTGTGTTAACACGTGGTGATCATTTTATATAATCCATTTATTTATTGTAGTAATTTTATTTTTTCTAGATAATGCATCTTTCATATATAAGTTTCCTGAAAGAAGATAGCATTTTCATGTTAATTTTGTATTCCTAGTGTTGTACACAAAATGGATGCTTAATAAATGCTGGTCAAAATTGAATAAATCAATAAAAATTTATGTTGTAGATTCAGAAAGTATTATTAAAATCCATGAAAGAGATAAGATCAGCATCATAAAATGCCCAGAAATACACATCTAAATTGCTTTTCGGGATTCCCATCAAAGTGGCACTTCGTTGATACAGAGAACTTATTGTTTTTTTCAAATAATCAACTATATTCACAAGCTTTATTTTAACATTCTTTACAAAGAACTGAGAATTCTGCTCTTACAATGATAAATGTTTTGTACAATTGAATTATATCCATCCATGTGACTGGTTTCATTTCGATAACTGTCATCCCCAAATCATTTGTAAAGCATTTGCATTTACATCTCTCCAAGAAGATATTGATGAGAAGCAAATAATTTGACTATCCTTAAATTGTGAGGTTTTCAGCTTTTAGTTTCTTTGCTATATTTATCTTTGTTCATTTATTTTATTTTAGTGTAAGTTAGCATGGGTAGATTCAGTCAAACCTAAACAAAATTTTTTGATGATTACTAATATATCTTGCTCTCTTCTTCTCATTTTCAAAGATCAATAAGACTGCTATGTGACTACACAACTTTAACTGATTCATCCACTGAAAGAAGATTGAGTGGATACAAAGTCTAAGCTTAGCGCTTGTTATACATACACTAAATATACACTAAAAACATAGGGAACACAGAAAACGATCCTTCAACTCCCTAATCAACCACTGTCTAGTAGGAGAAATGCAAACAAATTATTACAACAATCACTGCAAAGAAGTATGCTTAAAAATATTCTGAAAGTACAAAGCCACTTTTTCAAATACAATATAGATTTAATAAACTCATTCATGGAATTAAAAAATAAATAAATATCATGTTATTAGAAGACAAGCACTTTTTCTTTTTTTTTTTACTGTTATAAAATCTCCAGAAACTAGTCTAGTCTCTAACTTTTAAAGGGATTCAATGTACTTTTGGTGAATTAATGAATATGAATGAGCACAATAATTAAATTAATGCCCAAGTCATTTTTAAGTTTTACACTTTGAATGGTTTACAATTTTGTTAGAACACATTATCCAATCTATAATTTCTACCTTTGAAGAAATATATGGTAAGTCTGGACTCATTAAAATTCTGTCATAACCATACTGATTTGATTACTACAGCTTGTAGTGTATCTGGAAACCTGGAATTGTGATACATCCGGCCTTGTTGGCCTTTCTCACAATTGCTTTGGCTTTTGGGGGTCTTTTGTGGTTCCGTACAAATTTTAGTATTATTTGTTCTAGTTCTGTGAAAATTACTTGGTATTTTGATAGGGATTGCATTGAATCAGTAGATTGCTTTGGATAATATGAACACTTTAACAATACTTTCTTCTAATCCATGAGCATGCAATATCTTTTCATTTATTTGTATCATCTTCAATATCTTTCATCAATGTTTTACACTTTTCAGAGTACAAGTCTTTCACCTTTTTGGTTAAGTTTATTCCTAGGTATTTTATTCTTTTCAGTGCAATTATAAATTGAATTGTTTTCTTAATTTCTCTTTCTGCTACTCCATTATTCATGTATAGAAACACAACAGATTTTAGGGTATTAATTTTGTATCTGTAACTTTACTGAATTCATTTATTATTTCTAATAGTTTTTTGGTAGAATCTTTAAAGTTTTCTATGTATAGTATCATGGCATCTGCAAATAGTGACATTTTCACTTCTTCTTTTCCAATATGGATGCCTTTTTTCTTTTCTTGACTGATTGTGGTGGCTAAGACTTCTAGTACTATGTTGATTAGAAGTGGTGAGAGTAGACATCCTTATCTTGTTCCTGATCTTAAAGGAAAAACTCTCAGTTTTTCACTAGTGAGTGTAATGCTAGCCACGGGTTTTTCATATATGGCCTTTATTATGTTGAGGTATGTTCCCTCTAAATCAACTTTGTTGAGTTTTTATCATGACTAGATATTGAATTTTATCAAATGCTTTTTCTACATCTATTGAGATGATCATATGATTTTTACCCTTTGTTTTGTTTATGTGTTATATTACATCCATTGATTTGTAAATATTAAACCATCCTTGTATCTCTGGAATAAATCCCATTTGATCACAGTGAATGATCCTTGTAATGTATAGTTCAATGCAGTTTGCTAGGCACATAGATTAATAGAACGGAATAGAGACCCCAGAAATAAACCCACATTTATACGGTCTATTAATCTACAACAAAGGAGGCAAGAATATACAATGGAGAAAACGCAGTCCCTTCAATAAATGGTATTGGGAAAACTGGACAGCTACAAGCAAAAGAATGAAACTGGACGACTTTCTAACACCACACACACACACACACACACACACACACACAAATTTAAAATGGATTAAAGAGACCTGAAACCATAAAATTCCTAAAAGTGAACATAGGCAATAATTGCTGCTAAAAAATTCTGCTAAAGCAACATTTTTCTAGATATACCTCTTAAGGCAAGGGGAAAAAAGCAAAATTAAACTATTGGAATGACACCAAAATTAAAAACATTTGCACAGCCAAGGAAACTATCAACAAAACAAAAAGGCAACTTACTGAATGGGAGAAGATATTTGAAAATAATATATCTGATGAGGAGTTTATATCCAAAATAGAAATAACGAATGCACCTCAACACCAAAAAGATAAATAAATAATCCAATTAAAATAGACATTTTTCCAAAGAAGATATACAGATGGCCAGCAGGCACATGAAAAGATGCTCAACATTACTAATCATCAGGGAAATGCAAACTAAAACCACAATGAGAAATCACCTTACATCTGTCTGGCTAGAATAAAGAAGACATGAAATAATAAGTGTTGGTGAGAATGTAGAGAAGAAGAAATCTTTGTGCACTATTGGTGAGAATGTAAACTGGTGTAACCATGGTGGGAAACAGTATAGAGGTTCCTCAGAAAACTAAAAATATAAATACCATATGAGCCAATGTTTCCACTACTGGGTATCTATCTGAAGAAAATGAAAACACTAATTTGAAAAGATATGTGCACTCCTATGTTTATTGCAGCATTATTTACAATAGCTAAGATATGGAAGCATCCCAAGTGTCTATCAATATGAATGGATAAAAAAGATGTGGATTGTGTGTATGTGTGTATACAGTGTGTGTGTGTGTGTGTGTGTAATATTACTCAACCATAAAAAGGATGAGATCTTGCCATTTGTGACAACACGGATGGACTTAGAGGGCATTATGCTAAGTGAAATAAGCCAGACAGAGAAAGACAAATATATATGATTTCACTTATGTATGGGATCTAAAAAACAAAACAAAACAAATGAATAAACAAAGAAAAAGCAGAATCAGACTTATAAATACAAAGAACAAATTGATGTTGCCAGAGGAAAGGGGAGTGAGGGATGGGCAAAATGAGTGAGGGGAGTGAGAGGTAAAGGCTTCCTGTTAAGGAATGATAAAGTCAAGGGACTAAAAGGTATGGCATAGGGAATATAGTCAATGATATTGTAATAGTTGCATGGTAACAGATGGTAGCCGCATTCCTGGTGAGCATAGCATAATGTTTAGAGATGTTGAAACACTATGTTGTATACCTGAAACTAATGTAACTGTGTATCAACCGTAATCAAAATAACAACAACAAATTCTGTCACCACTGTTATACTTTTCTTATTCCTCTGCATTTCTAATAGAATAATCAACCAGAATTTTCTTATTTCTCTGTATTTCTGATAGATTAGTCAATCAGAGTTTTAAAACTAGAAATAAATCATTTGCTGCAACATGGGCGGGACTGGAGGAGATAATGCTAAGCGAAATAAGTCAAGCAGAGAAAGACAATTATCATATGGTTTCACTCATTTATGGAACATAAGAAGTAGGAAGATCAGTAGGAGAAGAAAGGGAAGAATGAAGGGGGGTAAACAGAAGGCGGAATGAACCATGAGAGACTATGGAATCTGGGAAACAAACTGAGGGTTTCAGAGGGGAGGGGGGTTGGGGAATGGGATAGGCTAGTGATGGGTATTAAGGAGGGCACGTATTGCATGGTGCACTGGTGTTATACGCAAGTAATGAATCATGGAACTTTACTATACTTGCGTATAACTGGGTGTTATACGCAAGTAATGAATCATGGAACTTTACACCAAAAACTAGGGATGTACTGTATGGTGACTAACATAATATAATAAAAAAATATTATTAAATAAAAAAAAGAAAGAAAACAATACTTACTTTAAAAATAAATTAAATAAATAAATAAATAAATCTTGATTTTTTTATAGTTCACCTTGGAAACAATATGATTACTCTCACTTTATATACTTTTCCCTCCAATCAATCAGTTAGAAATCATTAAGTACTATTTTAGAATATTCAACCTGTATTCTGAAGTTATGGTGACAATTAAGGTCAAAATAAAATAAATTATTTGTAAACAATAGTTTCAATTTATTCGGACTTTTGAAACATGTAAGCAATTTGTGTTTGCTTTGCATGAAGCAGACCACAACACAACTAAACAATAATTTATTCCATGGTCTCCATAAATAGGAGCAAATCTTCAATGCAGTTTTTCTGAGGTCAAAATGCTAAGAACCCTAGGTTAATTTTTTTACTATTCTTAGAATTACAAAGAAGTATGATTACTTAGGACTTCTAGTATCAGAGAATAATAATTCCTTTCTAGGTCATCTATGGCCTGGTCATGTGAAGCCTGAATTCAATAACCAAACTAACTGGTATCAGCTAAATTTTAAAACTCTGGCTTTCTCATAGTGATCTAATCTATATTATATTTGACCTTAACTGCTATTTATTAGGAACAATCCATAATTATTCTTCTCAATGGCATATTTTGTCCATCAGTTGAGTCTTTTAACAAGAGATATTCACATTTCCTTCCAGATGGACATAGAGTGAAGGTTGAAAAATGTTATTTTCAGGCTTAAATCAAAGTATAAATAAGAAAGAATTAAAACTAAGTCTAGACAAGTATGCCCATTATTCACTAGTGCATTTTTTTCTGCAAAGACATCTTTATTTCCATCTAAGAATTCATAATTCTGATGTCTCATATCAAAAAATGAAGAAAAAAAATAGTGTGAACCCCAGTTGTTGTTACTGGTCCTTTTGTTACTAACATAGCACTAGTTTAAACAGAAGTTCTCTTCCTGTCTCTTTTCATCAGTTCTACAACGATGCTGAATTTTAAATGTTCCAGATCAGTGGTATTTTTTACTGTGAAGTAAATGTGGCTTGCAGGTTGAACATCCTGTTTTAACTTACATATTAAACTAAAAGGTAACAGCAGATGGAGATATTGGAAATGTTTCCACTACAAATTTTATCTGAGCAATATATTTATCATTATTGCTTATAGCAGAGCTATGAAAATTGAGTTTCCCCCAAAGCAGGGCCCAGATTTCTCCAGCTTCCTTGACTTTTAAGTGATTGTACGGCAGATAAAAAGAACAAGGAAACTGTAAATTTATTTCAGCACGCGTAGTGAAAAGGACTCATACTGAGCTGTCAAAAACATCTGACCCTAAATGTACACACAGTATCATATAATTTAATTACTTTATCTTACAAAATACTATTTTATAAATCTTACATAATACCACTTAATTTCAAATCAAACTTACTGAACTCAAACTTATGTGCAAAGCTTTACTGCAATATATGCTCTCAGCCTACATTCATGTCTTTGAAGAAGATATAAAAGACGATTATAAAGATCAAACTATTCTTTAATCTGAGGAAATTACCTACATGCTATGACAGAGCTGCAGATCACTTATAGGACTAAATCATAGCATCGCAATGTCTGAATTTCATCTTTGCACTGGAAAAGTTGGATCATTTGGTGAATTTGAGCTGCATAAACCCAAATACAGTCTTTAGGACCGAATCTCTTATTCATGTTATTTTCCTGAATTATATAATTCCTATATCAAATACACATATACTACCATCTTTCTTGTGTATAAGGATAGCATCCTTAGGAAATTGGTAACTGTTGCATCTTACAAATTATGGATACACCCAATCAGGAAAAAAATGAAATTTCTGGCTATATTCAGAATTTCAGAAAAACTGAATGAAAATAGATGAAGTGTGCTTGGCATCTCCACCCACTTGCCCCTCTAGATCCACTCCCTACTCTGTTTCATCTTACTCTGTGATTCAAGAGGCTGACCTGTAGAACTCATCAGATCTCCTGTGCCCTCTACTCCTAGCTGGAGAGGCCCAGGGAAATTTTGGAAGAAGGGATGAGAGCAAGGTCAGCTTTAATTCTCCTGATTCCATTCCTTTGAAGTCACCTCAGGCTGGCTGTCGCTACTGAAAAGACAGCACTACTGCACTCAAGATGGCCCATTTTATATTTCCTTCCAGTTCTGAAAACCTCCTACCACATATTTAGACCTTTATACCGAGGGAGGGTAACATCTGTTTATGGCAGCAAGGTTCTGGGATTCTGCACTTTATCTTTGTGGTTTTCCAAGACTCAAGCCATTGCTGTCTTTTGTTTTTGTTTTTGTTTTACATCCAAATGCATTTGTTTATTTTATTTACAATTTATAACCTATGTATAGGAAAAAATATGAAGAGGTTAAAGAAGTTGCAAAAAAATTGCTAAAATAAAAATAGAAAATCAAACCAATATGAAAAAGGTAGAAGCAAACATACTAATCACATAGGCTAATATGATAACCATAATCAAGAATCAAAATTTAAATTGTTCCATCCTCAGCACCTGGTTGCAGCTGAGGCAATTAGCTTCATAAGGTGATGAAATCATTTCCAGAACTATCTTGTCTTCCTTCCCTTCCTTTCAGATATGTATCAAGGCTTATATCTCAGCATAGTTCAGAGAGTGTGGTACAAGGTCTGTTCTAGAAGGAGATAATGTATACATCAAATGAGTTAAAATCATTCACAAATCTAAATTGTTGGGAGTCTGGGAAGCATGTGCGGTAATTGGCTCTAAGTCTGTTAGACCACAGATATAATTTAAGATTCATTAGGTTCTAATTACTGGCATGGATGCATTCACATTGGTTTCAGAATTTGTTGTGCAGGCTTGAGCACCTGTGCATGACATTAATACTCTGCTAGGTTGGCTAATCTAACCTTTCACTCAACAAAGAGCTATGGTTAATGAAATTGAAAGGCAAAAAAAAACTTCCTGTCCTACTCTAAAGGAGAGTTGTAATTCTTAAGAAAATAGACTTGATGGAATAAATCTATTAAATGGAACCTTCTCAGTCACTCCTAGCCACATCCCCCCAGGATATCTGGGAGCACATTCCCTCAACAAGACATTAAGAAATGCCTTCATGAGGGAGGCATGGGCATTCCCAATGATGTCTCTGGTGGTTATACTGTGTAGGCCAGAGATGCCAGTATGAGATGCTTCAGTAAGAGTTGCCTCTGTGATCTCAGTGGTGATAATGGGACTCTAGATTAATGGTGTACAGATGGACGCATGCAACTACGAGAGAAAAGGTATGTGCCATACAAAAGCTACAGGTAGAAAACGGTCATCATCACCATAGTGGTTTCACTCATAGTAATCTGTGGTTATACTAATTATTCATAGCTTCAGAAATTAAATAAATGGGTCTCTAGGAGTCAACTTAAGTGCTTCTTAAATATTTGAGATAATAAATTCTGGATTTGCCAGGCAAAAATTTGACCGTAATTGCCACTTTGGAGATTCACAGCTTAGTTATTATACTTAAGTCAGTTGAAGACAAAACATAGGCCGTGATAAAGGTTGAGGCTGATCAGTTTGACAAAGAAACCTGCATTAGGTTCCCAAATGGACCCATTACCATTTATCAGAATGCTTTTAGAAAGGGAAATACCCATACTTCAGAATTTATTAGATACTGGCTCTGAACTCACGCGTATTCTCAGAGACCCAAATGCCATCATGTTCCACTACACAAAGTTAAGCCTTGTGTTGTTCTAGCAGTGGTCCTAGAGCCTATAGTGGAAACCAAATATACTTAGCAGGCAGAATTCCCTAATACTTGAAACAGAGCTATTACTATAGAACCAAAGAAAAGCTTTTGTGTTTCTTCCGTCCTTGAAATAGTAAACCAAAACATCATCCCTGGGGGAATTACAGAGATCATTGCTACCATCAAGGACTTGAGATATGCAAGGATTGTGATTAGTAGCACAGCACCAATTGATTATTATGTTGTCAGTGCAAAAGCCTATTGGGTCATGGAGAATGACAGTAGAATATCAAAAACTTAATCAAGTGTTGATGTCCATTTGCAGCTGTGCCTCCAGATTAGGTGTCTTTACAGGCACAACTCAACACAGCTTTTAGTTCCTGTTATGCGGCAAATAATTGATTTTCTATTAAGGTCAGTAAGCAAAATCATAAAGACTTTCATTTGTAAGTCAGAGACAACTGCGTAACTTCACTGTCTTGCCACTGGGTTATGTCAACTCTAGCTTTCTTTCCTAATAGACAGTTTGTTAGTTTGCTACTTAGCTGGCACTCTGGACTACTTAGTACAACAAACCTATGCCAAAAAAGGAGATAAACCACAACCGTTCATGTGTCTGTTCTGTTGATGGAGTTTCCAGGCGTCCAGTGACTTAGGCCATGACAGAATATTCTTTCTAAACTAAAAGACAAGATCAACCTCAAAAAAGAATAAGCACGTTGTTCTGTGGATATATTTGGGTTTTGGAGAAAAAATATCTAGTATTTCAGTGAGCTTCTTGCACCATTACCAGGTACCCTACATGCCTGTGTTGAATGTGGTCTGGAGCATGAAATTTCACTTCATCAAGTTTAGGTTGTAGTACCATTTTGCTACTATTGGTGATAATGACTCAGTAGTTCAAATAGTTTTGGAATTGTCTGTGGCATACAGCTGATATATGAAATTTTTGGTAAACTCCAGAAAGAAAATAAGCAAAATCCCTAGGGTTTTTTGAAATAAGATCATGTCCTCCTCTTTTGGCAACTGTTCCACATTTGAAAAAAGCAGCTCCTGGCTTGTGACTAGGCCCTTGTATGGACTAAATGACTGAACATGAGATATCTAATGACCATAAACCAAATTGCCCATTATGATGATATGTCTCCGGATCTACCTTCAAACATCGGTTTGCACAGCAGCATTCTGATACAAAGTAATGATGAGATATATAAGACAAAGCTCTAATAGGTCCTAAAGACGTGTGAACTGCATAAGCAGGTAACTAAGACTCTTGTGGTACCTGTTCCTACTGTTTTACTGCCCCTCTCTCAACCTACATCTTTGGTCTCATGGAAAGTTCCCTATGACAAGTTAATAAAAGAGGAAAAGGTGTGAGCCTTATCATGGATGGATCTGCTTAGTGCACTAAAATTAGATGCAAGTATATGGCTAGTGTTCTACAACCCCACTCAGAAATGGGTCTGAAGGCAGGAAAGGCAAACCTTCTTGTATGGAAATGCCTCTGCACATTGTGGGAAGGGGAAATCGCCCCACATGGGTCTGCTGGAATGGAACTCAGAACAAAGTAGGAAAGTTAATGATAAAGTGACTGGTAAAATATAAATGAGAAAAATTGCTATAGTCATGAAAAGATTCATAACTTAAAAGGAATTAGCACCCAAGAAAAACAGATCCATTCCCCCTATTCTTAAGTAAAACAAAAACCAAATGTTTCTAAAAATATAGAAAAAAATAAGCATCATGAAAAAAAAGAATGATTTATTTTTAAAAATTTGCCGTCAATTGTAGTAAGGCTATGACTACGTCAAATTTCCCAATATAATGACTTTCTTTTGTTCCCTTGTTTTGAAGGGAGCAATTGTCAACATTTGCTTAAATCTATCAGTGCAACAATACACTGAATCACATTCTTGATCACATAGGAGCATAATGATCAGTAATTATTTCTGCCATTTTTGCAAATGCTAGAAACTGGTCTTATATATTGAGTTACTGTTTAGGCCGCAGGAATGCATTGTCTGTATAAGCTCAATTTAACATTGAGTTTTGCTACTCAATAGATCCTGGTAAGTGGTTGCTTAGGGCAGTTGCAGGGTTATGTCAAGGTTCTTGAGCTCGGGATCATTTCAACAGGCCTGCATCATGACAGACCAATGACTTAGTGTTGAAGTGCCCTAAGTTTTATCAAGGCCTATGCTGACATCAGTGCATCTTAGCATTTATATCCTGTAATTAATAATATAATTGACTTAATTTCTTTCTCCTATTATTAAAAGATACAACACTTCTCTACCAAAGGTCATAACAGCACTGGTCAGAAATCTGCATTTACTATGACAAGAAAACATATTTAACAATTAAAATTCAAAAAATATTAAGAAATGTCATCAAGACCACTTAAAGAAGACTATATCTGTTCATACACAGAAAAACATATCCCCTTTCACTTATGAATCCAACAGAGAAGTCCTTTCTTTGTTTCACAAAAAAAGTTTACGTTAAGCACAGGGAGAAGCTACCATTGTACCTTTCTAAATTCACTTTTCACACACTCTAAATAAAGAATGGAAAGGACATTCTCATAGTATGTTATATGGCAAATTAGGATTCCTTCATTCGTTTACATAAATTATTTGGCTTGAATTATGCATACAGTATAGGATATGCAGGGAGTAAGGCAGGAACACAAAAGAGAGTACACAAAGCCCGTTCCTGCCCTTGAACCTCCTTCAACCTGGTGAAGACTGATTGAATGCCTGCTATGAGATAATCTCTAGTGAACAAGCAATTAAACCCTTAACTCCCTCAAGTACCTGCATTCACAGGTACACACACCGCACTTAGCTCTGCCAATGGTTAAATCCCAGCACTGTTCTCCTTCAGGTAAGAACAGCCGCAGTACTCTCTAGCCTCAGAGCTCAACACAAATCCCTAGGACTTGTATATCCAACAGTAGATCATCTTAACCTGCAAAGTTAGGGATCATTTGTATATGGTTTCCTTGGCCCCTTGACCTACTCTGGCACTTGGGCTGTTATCCAGCATTGTAATTTGAGAAATGCTTAACCACTGCTCCAAAAATTACAATAAGAATGATAATTGTAAGTGAAAAAGTATATGAGAGCTTGTAAAAGTCTTTAATAAAATTGCAGATAAAAAATGGTTCTGAATTTGATTAGTCTAAACTGAATGTACTCTGTGCTTAGGGGTTTGGATGAACTGGGAACATCTTCAGACACCTTAAGGACACCTAATCAGATTTTTCAGAGCTCTTAGCATTAGGGCCTACAAATTTGCCTGAGGAAAAAAAAAATATTTAAAATACTTTTAATCCTTAAAAATTTGGCTTAAAGGCTTTAATAAGTGATTTATTTTTAGAATGTGGTTCTTCTAAAAGTCATCAAACCGATACACAAATCAAAAACTTATACCAGATCATTCATAAGGCTGAAAGTAATATTCTTAGGCCATTTAATGCAGGGTGCCCACGAAGTTCACTGTGGTGGGCACAGGGAGACCTCAGATCATTCTGTTTCCAGGGAGAAGAATAAAATGCTATAAGGAGTTAAATTCTAAGATCTATTTGAACAGATGTAGAGGATAAACTTTTAAAATAAAATAGAAATATTGAAATTATTAACCTGGAATTCTCATGTATTTTTTTCTGTACCAATTAAATACGTTCTCCCAAATAATAAAATATTCTTCATTATATATTTCCAAATTGCATAGACAATTTACATATGAAGCTAATGTGGTAAATGGCTAACTTATTCAATGTAGAACACATTAATACATATTAGAAACACTTTTTTCAAGTCTCCTAATATATGACTATTAATCCATGTTATAAATTCTGAAATTTGTAAAACCAGATCTAGACTACCTTGAAACTGTCACCTATTTTTTAGATGCTTCCTTATACAACCAGTGTGATTTTGATGGTCATAAAAGTAGATATAATACCTTTTCTTCCTTCTCTTACATTCTTCTGTACATTTCTATGTTAAATACAAAGATATGTCCCAAGTTTATTTGTAATATAGATGTAATTTTCCACAAAGCTTCCTCCATATTGTTCTAGTGTTGTTACCCTTTTGGAAACCAATGGATATTGAGGAGGAAGGGATTTGTTCAATTAACTATAGGACATTTTTTTTGCTTCTGGAGCCTCCCCACAGAGATAAGAAATACACGGAAACAATATAGAGGCCCCATTTCTTGGGTGTCTGGGTGGCTCAGTTGGTTAAGCACCTGCCTTCAGCTCAGGTCATGATCCCAGGGACCTGGGACTGAGCCCTCATTGGGCTCCCTGCTCAGCGGGGAGCCTGCTTCTCCCTTTGCCCCTCCTCCCACTCATTATCTCAATTTTTATCTCTCTCTCTCTCTCTCTCTCTCAAATAAATAAAAAAAATAAAAAGGCCCTGTTTCTTTTTTTTTTTTTTTAAGATTTTATTTATTTATTTGACAGAGACAGCCAGTGAGAGAGGTAACACAAGCAGCGGGAGTGGGAGAGGAAGAAGCAGGCTTCCAGCAGAGGTGCCTGATCCCATAATGCCGGGATCACGCCCCGAGCCAAAGGCAGATGCTTAATGACTGCGCTACCCAGGCGCCCCAAAAGGCCCTGTTTCTTAAGAAAATGTTTAGAAAATATTTTTAAAAACTGTAAAAAAAATAGAAAGAGTATTATTGTTTGGTGACCCTGACTTGGTGAACTTTGAAAGAAAAGATAAACTTACTACGGTTTTGTTAGTAAAGAAAACTTCAGAGGTTTTAAATACAAGGATTTAAAGTTATTTTCATTAAAAAATGTGAAAATATACTTAAGGTGTTATCAGAGTAGAAGTGGGAACAGAAGGATGCAAAGTAAGGGAATATTAAGGAAGCCAAAACATGTAAAACAAATATATGTCATGTGTAAACTTTCAAGATAACAATTTTTTTGGTATTTTTAAACCAATTGAAATGGAGATTTCCAGTCCTCCTCCCCAAAGGTCCTGAGTGTTTAGCTGTCCATAAATTGGCCATTTACTATTAATACAATGCATAGTACCGCAGAAGCACCGAGGGCTACCCTAGAGAAAATCCTGGGCTCTAGACACTGCTTGCTCCCACTGTGTAGCATCAACCCTGTGCTTCATGGTAATTTTCGTTAATCACTTCTGGTAGAACAGGAGTTCCTGTTTTTGCTTGTTGGTCCACTGTGAGGAGGAGCTCAACACAATTTGATGCTATATAAGCATCCAATTCAGTGAAATCCTTTGTCCCCTGGCTGACTACTATGTTACCTCCCTGAAAACCAGGATCCTCAGTTGAACCTAAATTTGCAAATGGTGTAAGGATGTTGATAAGAACCAATACTTTTTCCAAAATTTGTTGCCTAAAACCATGTATTTTAGCTTTGGGAGACACCCAAACAGAAAATATATGGTTAGTTCAGTACATACATAGCCTCTTATATACCCATGTCCTACCTCTAGAGGATGTTGTCTGTATGCTTAGCTAAGCCTTAAGCAGTCCATCCATCACTCTAACAGGTCATTTGCTGCTGGTGGAATCTATGGTTCTGTTTTTTTTTTTTTTTTTTTTTTTGTTTTTGTTTTTTACTTTTATGCTTCCTTTGCCATCAGATGGACACCTGGGTCTCAGCAATGTCCTATGGGATAACTTGTTTATAATCCAGACATTCTATAAAAAGCACTTAGATGGTGGTTGCAATGGAGGTATTATGGATATAGAACCAGCCCATATCTAGAATAAATATTGATTGTAAAAAGGAAAATTGCCTTCTTATCCAAGAGGGAAGAGGTCCAATGTAGTCACTCTGTGATCAATAGCCAGTAAGTAGTAGCTAGTAAATCCTGGTAAAAGGGAGACTATGCTATTGAGTCCATGCATAGCTTCTATCCCTGCCACCATGGCTGCTCTATTTACGAGCTCATTATACCATCTTGTGCTGGCATTTTAGTAATCAGATCCAAGTGCTTTACTCCCCTTCCAGTTAGTGTAGGAAATGACCTTAGAGATAGTAGTTGAAGTGCAAGAGTAGTACATACCATGGGATTCTAGATCATTTATTCATATAATTTGCTTGTGCCTTCTAGATCTAACTTGGTCCAATATCAAGTGTACAATTTCTATTACTCAAAGGATTGTTGTACTCATACCTGAATTTATGACTCAGAGGGTCTAAGAATATTCAGATCATTCCAGGCAGCAGTGATTAAAGCTATCACCTGCTTAGATTAAAATAATCTACCTGATCCATCTGGTTTTTGCATGTACTAGAAAGGTGAAGTAAGTAGGGAAATGATGGGGACTGATAACATCTGACTTTATAAAGTTATTGATGGTATAGATTCCAAAATTTATTTGTATAAGAGAGTCCAATCCAATTTTTTTCTAGTTGTTTTCACATTAAGTAAACTATTCTCTCTCACTGAATTTATATATCATCTTTTATAAATCATCTTCCTTTTGTCATATTCTATTTTATATCTTTCTACTAAATTAAAAATCTATTTTCCTTGAGTTCCACAGCATTCTTAATGAAGTTATTCCTGAAGATTCCATAGTTTGGGTATTCATACCCATAAAGTTTGCTTCCAGTTTCCACTATTAGATCTTTATTTCCAGTATCAAAGTAAGCCACTACTATTTGTTGTATTAATAAAACTGCATAACCACATTCTCTTATTAGTTTTATCAGCTTTATTGAAATATAATTAAAGTATAATAAACTGCACATATTAAAGTGTACATTTAATAAGATTTGGCATAATATGTACCTATAAAACAATGAAGATTTGAACATATTGATCACCCCCAAAAGATTTTTCATAGCCTTTATAACCTCTTTTTGCCATCCTATTCACCCCAATCCTCACCCAAGCAACTTAATATTCTGTTTTCTGTCACTATAGATTAGTTTGCATTTTCTAGAATGTTACATAAATGGAATCATACAATATGTACTTGTTTGGACCTCACTTGTTTCACTCAGGATAAGTATTTTCAGAACCATTCCTTTCGTATCACGGATCAGTATTTCATTCCTTCTGATTCCAGAGCAGTGTTCCACTATGTGGTTATCACAGTTCATTAATTCATTCACCTGTGAATGGACATTTGGGTTGTTACCAGTTTTTTTTTTTTTTAAAGCCCATTACAAATGAAGTTGCTACAAATACTTGTGTATAAGCCTTGCTATGGATGTATGTTTTCCTTTCTGTTGATGTGTGGAATGTGGAGAAGGTCTACATCACATAGTAGGTGAATGTTAAACTTTTTAAAAAACTGTCAAACTTTTTACAAAATTGTTATACAATTTTACATTTCCACCAGTAGTGTCTGAGACTTCCAGTTTATTCACATCCTCACCAACACTTGGTACAGTCAGTCATTTTAGTTTTAGACATTCTTACAAGTTTGTAGAGGCATCATATTGTAATTTTAATTTGCATTTTCCTAATGAAGTTGAACATCTTTTCCTGTGCCTATTTGCTATCCATATGTCTTCTTTTTTGCAAGTGACTGTTCAAACCTTTTGATATTTTTAAACTGGATTTTTGCTGTCTTATTATTCATATATGAGTTCCTCATATATTCTGGAAATCATTCCTTTATCAGATAATATGATTTACAAATATTTTCTTCCAGTCTTGGTTTGTCTTCTAACAGTGTCTTTCAAAAAATAGAATTTTTCTATTTTGATGAGTTTAACTTAACAATTTAACTCAACAATGTAGTTTAACTACAACAATTAGTGTTATAACACAGGATTGCAAAGGCTTTCCTCTAATGATTTCTTCTGAAGTTTTAAAGTTTCAGGCTTCCATTTAGGCTGATGATCCATCTTGAGTTAAATTGTGTAGATTGTGTTAGATGGTTGAAATTCATTGTTTTGCATATGTTCCCAGTGTCACGGCACCATTTGTTTAAAAGGCTATCTAGCCTTTCTCAACAGAACTGTCTTTCCACCTCTGTCTAAACTGTCAATGTGTGAGTGGGTCTACTTCTTACTCTATTCTTTTCCAATGACTTACATATCTATCTTTATGCAGGCCAATAAAAACATTACTGTAGCTTCACAAGTCTTACAATTTCTTAAAATCAGGTGGTACTATTTGTCAAATTTTATCCTTTTTCAAAGGTGTTTAAGGCTATTCTATGTCCTTTGCATTTTCATATGAATTTTAGAATCAGCTTGTCAATTTCTATGGGAAAAAAATAGTCTGCTGGGGTTTTATTGGGATTAAGTTGAAACTATAGATTAATTTGGGAAGAATTGATATCTTAACCATATTGAGTGTTCTGACTCATGATCAGAGAATATCTCTCCACTTAAACAGGTCTTTAAAAAAGTTTGCACATCTTTATATTTACCCCTAGTGATTTCATATTTTCTGATGCTAATATACATGGAGTTTTTAAAATTCTGATTTCTGAATGTTAAAAATATATAAAAATCCAAAAGTTTTCATGTATATTGATGTTGTATCCTGCCATCTTGCTAAATTCACTCATTTTTTCTTGGAGCTTTTGTGTAGATTTCATTAAGTTTTCAATCATATCATTTATAAATAATGACAATTTTACTTTTCAAATCTGAATGTCTTTAATTTTGTTTTTGCCGTATTGGACTTGCTAAGTTCTTTCTCTTTGTTGTTTGTTTTGTTTTGTTTTGAGAGAGAGAGAGCGAGAGAGAGCAGAGGAGGGGCAGGGAGGGAGAGAGAGAATCTTAAGCAGGCTCCACACCCAGTGCCAAGACACACGTGAGGCTTGATATCATGACCCTGAGATCATGACCTGAGCTAAAAATCAAGAGTCAGACACTTAAACTGACTGAACCACTCTGGTGCCCCACGTTCTTTTTCTTTATAGTTTTTTCATCTCTGATACTTTGTTCCATAAATTCTAAGCACTCACCATGCCCATCTTTGATATATCTCTAAACTTATGGAGACCACGGGGCTTATATTTATATACATTTATGCTTACACTTACACACACACACACACACACACACACACACACACACACACGGCAGCATGCATTATAAAGCAATCCTGAGTTTAGGATACTCTAATCTTATACAGTATAGTTGGTGACTTGTCTATCCTCTTCTGGACAGAAAGAAGAGACCTTATCATTAATTTGGAAACACTTTCAGCTTTAGTATGTTAGAAAATCTCCTTATATAAACATCCCTTAATTTGGCTGTAAGTCCCTTCACTCAGAGGATCCATACTGTGCAGAAGAAATGTGAGATGTTTATGAAGAATTGTCTCCCAACAATAAAGCAATGAAGAGTTCCAGTTAATTAAAGGAAGATATTAACTTAAGGGAAGAAGATAAAGCTGACAACTAGAATTGCTCCTATTGAAGAAATTTAACTATTTTCACTAAACTACAATTATATCACTGTAAACTTACCAAAACTAAAATAACAATAACCTAAAACATAAAATGGTTAAAACTGGAGAAATAAATTGCTCTACTTTAAGAGAGCTGTCTCAGATTCTTGATCAAAATCTCAAAGAGGTGGGCATGATGAATGAAAAGGTAAGAGATTTGAAGGTTAAAATAAAGATTTCATTTTGTATGCATATGTCTAAACTCATCAAATTGCCTATATTAAATATGCACAATTTGTGCATCAACTATACTTCAATAATTATATATGATATATAGGTTCTGGGAATTAATACAGCTAAATCATGAAATAACTAAAAGAGAAAAATGTAGAAAGGATAAGGCAATAAAACAGATAACCTGGTATGCTTAAGTATGGGCAAAAAGGGAAAGCAACATAAAATAGTGAGGATTTAAAAAGAAAAGTAACCAAATACACATATTATAATAACTATGAGTTTATTATTTACATATTTATAAAAATGAAGAAAATTATGGAGGAAGTTGAAGAGTTTTAATCTCACTATAAATTACCAAAGTTAACTTGAGACAGGAGAGAAAATCTGAATAAAAAAGAACTCTAAATTTTAGCATTAATAAAAGCTCCAATGAGGAACAAGTTCACAGCTAAATTCTATATAACTTTAAAGGTTCAGATAATTCTTATATTATTTAAAATATTCTGGAACATATGAAAACAGAGAAATGTTCATAAAATCCTACAATTTTATTAAGACTTAATAAAATACAGCAAAAACATAAATCATTCTTGTGGATATATGTGCAAAGATATAAGTGGAGTTTAACAAATAGAATTTAATATTATAGCTAACAACCATGGATTTTTTTCTTTTAAGTAAGCTCTACACTCAACGTGGGTCTTGAACTCTCAACCCTGAGATCAAGAGTCACATATTCTACCAACTAAGCCACTTGGGCACCCAAAACCATAGGCCTTTAATTCCAGGAAATCAAGCATGATCCAAAAAAGCCAATCTATCATCATAATCCCCATTTCAGGAGAAAAAAGTCATATAAATATATGCTGAACAGTATTTAACAAAATTCCAGAATCATTCCTAATAAAAACTCTAAGAGGTAAGAATAGAAGAAACTTAGATATGATGAAGACTACCCCAAACCGATTTTAGATACTTAAAATCATTTGCTAAAATTATAGACAACAAGGAAGTCATTATCACTGTTGTATTTCAATATTTCAAAGTTATTCTAGCAAATGTCATAGATAAGAAAGTGAAATAATTAGTAGCAATATCAGAAAATAAAATATAAGATATGTATATAATTATAGCTGCATTTTATGGCTTATTATTTTGCTTTCTAATTACTAATGTTAAATGTTTGACTCATTTATTTTCAATCTTTCATAATTAATAAAATTAGTTAAACATAAATTTCCCCAAGACCATATCATTTGTTGTCTCCCATAATTAAGTAAGTTTCTTTTCATTGAGTCATCCGACTTGAAATGCAAGAATTCCATCAAGTTATCTAGGTAAGTCCTTCCATATTCAAAGATTCAAGTTTTTCTTCAAAATTCTTCTGCTAATTGCTTAATTATTGTTTTTACCTATTCTTTTTTCTTCTACCTTCTTTTAATATTGAATCTTTTAAAATATGCTCTTACAGGTTTATTGAGGTTTAAGTATACATATATAAATAGTTCCATGATTATGATTCATGGGTGTCTGCTGCTTTTACTGATGCTAATGACTTGCATTTAAACTTAGCATATATTTTCTCCCTTTATTCTGAAGCAATACTGAAGAACTTCAATAAGAT
Source organism: Ursus maritimus (assembly GCF_017311325.1). Lineage (NCBI taxonomy): Eukaryota > Metazoa > Chordata > Mammalia > Carnivora > Ursidae > Ursus > Ursus maritimus. The sequence continues at coordinate 41,115,269 of NW_024426552.1, read as the reverse complement.
TGAGGAAAACTTTGATAAAGTTATGGAATTTTGAATATAGACAAGCTTGTTCCATAAAATCTTAGGAAAACAGACGTGAAAGAGATATCAAAAGTTTTCTGCTTTAGTAATGATAATGGAATTATATTGAGCTATTTTTATTTTCTTGACCTATGTCTCTGATGATCAATGTAGCCTGTCGGTAAGGATACAAGATTAAATATAATTATCTGTAGAATAAGAACTGTCTATATGGATATCAAACCTGTAACTTTAACATGGATAGAGCTATACTAAAAGAGTTTAGTAGACTATGTAAAAGTTTTAATCTCCACGAATAGAAAGCTTGTCAGAAGTTATCAAAAACAAAATTCCATTAAAAAAAACTATCAGTTATGATTGACCAAAAGGTTCAGATTTGACCAAAAAAGAAACAAAAGAAAAGAAAAAAGAAAGAAAAAAGGAAAGGAAGAAAGAAAAATGAGATGGGATTCTCATGGAAAAGTCATCTTGTCCTTGCTCGGTTCAAACGCATTCATTCAAAAGTCACATATTAAGCATTAGAGTATTCCAAACACATGGTGACCAGGAGATGCAGGGGAGAAAGCTACCTGAAACTTCACATAGGAAAACGTCAAAGAAGTCAAGTGAAAGTTGTAAATAGTCATGTAGTTTCAGCCTCTCAATAGGGAAAGTTCAGAGAGTTTGGAAATCACTTGAAACTGAATTTCCACCTTTGAAATTACAAAACAAACAAACAAACAAAAACCCACTTCATCGAGGACAGCATCTGAAGATTCACAGTGGCTCCATAAAGGCAACTTGGATGGTTTTAACTTTTACATTTACATATAGAAATGGGTTTCGGAGGCATTTAACCAAGCACAAATATGAAAAGAACATGAGGCTGAGAGAACAGTGCCGGAAAACCAGAATGGACTGAGGTTTGTGAATAAACTGCATAAGGAAAATAAAACTCTTTAAAGGGACACTTATATCCAGAGCAAGAACAAAGACAGTTTACCTGTTACATGTCTAGTAGGATTTTATAAATTGAACATGTGACACAAAATGGCATTCTGAAATTTTTCTTTTACCTCCATAATCTCTGACCAGGAGAATCATTTTTAGCCTGGAGAAGGTAGAATAAATATCGGTAAAAGCAACTGAACCTCAAGATATGTAAAGAGATGAGAAGATAGCATTTAGCTTCTCTAAATGATTTTAAGTCTCCAGGCCTAAGAAGATTACATACCAGAGTATGGTAAAAACCTGCAGATGAGATAGTGAACTGCATGAACGGAAATTTCTTATCTTCCAGCCACCGGGGAAAATAGGAGATGTGACCAGGAATCCAGAGTTACAAACGTTTAGTCCTAACTTTCAAAGTGAAAGGAAAAGATAGTGTCTTAGAAGAATTTATTGTTATAATTTGTGTGTGTTCTCACTGTTCTAAACCAAGAACAAGGCCATTAATACCTCCTCACCTTTGAGATGGTTACAAGTAGAAAGCAGACAGGGCTTATGATCAGGGGCTCCTTCATTCTTTTGTGAAAACCTACATTTCTGGAAGAGAGGAGGTTGAGCTGCTGGTGCCACTAGTACTCATCAAATATTCAAAATATTCTCTATAATGCCTAGCCTCCTTAGCATTTAATTTGGAACTATGTGACAAGTTCAGGCTAATGAATTATGAGTGGAAGCAATATTTTTTATTTCTAGACCAAGACAGTTTAAAAGCCAGATTCCTCCTCTAACTTTCTCTTTCCCCGCCACAGATTGAGGCAGTGACATCCTAAGACGGAAAGAGACTCCCTGGTCGCCTGAGTCATTACAGAGAGGATAACCTCTGACAATTCACATCAGAAATTATGTGAATAAAATAGAGACTTCTGTTGTGTTAAACTACTTGTATTCCATGATATTCTACGGTAGCTAGCATTAAGATCCCTCCTCTCATATAATTACTCATATGACTAAAAATTTTAGAGATAGAAAAAGCCTTGGACATTGTTAGAGTAGAATTTTAATTTCATTTATAAGATGTTTTTAGCAATTCCGTGTTTTGGTTTCGTCCTCAGGCTGGTATCCCTCATAGTTGCAAAGTAGCGAAAAGCAGTTCCAGGCCTCACATCTGCCTATCTTATTACCCAGAACAAGAGAAAGAGATTTCCTTTTTCTCAACCTAACATTCTATCCTTTACTCTGAGTGGGCTGTCCATGAACCAAACACTGTGACATAGATTGTTAAAATATACTGATCAGCTTCGGCCAATCAGGGCCCAATTCTGACAGTGATGGATCAATCCTTCCCCAACCTCACTGTTTGCTATAGGTCAAGGGAAGTTGGAGTGGATCAATCCTGGGGAGAAAAACCCATGAAATATACTAATGAGGTCTCAAATATTTGTTAGATTTTTACTCTGTCTTGTTCAAAATGTTCATAATGATTTAATAGCATGCTTAGTGGAGTCATAAAGGTTGTCAAGAAAGTCAGGATGTTAGATAACACAAACAAGTTTCAAAATGTTAACAATGAGTTTGAATAATAGTTTAAGTCCAATGATGTAAATATTTCTTAAATAGAAATTTAAAAACCAGCATCTAAGATATACCTCCTAAGAACCTGGACTTGGATTTAAAAGAAGTAATCATATAATTATAGGAACAGGATTGATAAAAATTAGTACTAGCTCCTGTAAAATACTGAGGGGTTTTAGTTAACAGGAAACATAATCAATCAACAATGTGATGAGACCATCCAACAAGACAGAACTTTAAATTTTCAAATGGACATTAAAAAAAAAACCTACAATGATAGAGTGAAAAATCACATTTTTAATTTATGTAAATGAGACCACTCTTGGAATCTCTGGAAAATTATGGGAATCACAATTTAAGAGAAATACTGAAAAATCAGAATCTATCTGGAAAATAATGAACAAATTAATGAAGGAACTCAAAACTACATCAGTTTTGGAGTAATGGAAGAAATTGTGGATGCTTAGTCATGAGAAAGGGGCTTAAGAAGAATTTGCTTACTGTTGTCAGATTGTCTGACGTGCTGTCATGTTGAAAAATACACAACTCATTTAGAAGGAATCACTACGATAAAATGATTGAAATACAGAAACACAGATTTCAACACTATACCTAGAAGGGTTTTGTAACCCTCACAGATATGCACAAATGCAAGAGGCTGCCTCAGGGCAGAAAGCTTTCTCATCACTAGGGCGAGTTCAAGCAGAAGTAGGACTTTAACTTGTCAGAGATGATACAGAAAAGATACGAGCATCTGATGATAGTTGAACAAGATAATTTTTATAATCCCTTTAATGTCAGTGTTTCTAGGATAATATGAAATAAGCTAGATTTCACTACTCAGTAGAAGTAGTCTATTTTAATGCTTCATTCCCTAAAGATGCTGCAATTCCACCACTTGGTTTAAGAGAAAAAGAAAGAAAATGTCAACTTTAAATGATCTCTGCTTTTCTAGTTCATGAAAGATTTCATAAATTTTGTGATTCCTAAGGACACAGAGAACATGCATTATTTCCACTAAGAAAAAATTTCATGTAAGTTAGTATCAACTCATGAAATGCCATATTCTGCTCATTAACTGCAATGACAATTTGGTTAAAATACAGTGTTTTTAAGGAACTTTATGTCAATTGTTAAAGGCTAGAGTGTCTCCAAAGCCATTCACTCTGTTACTCAGAAAGATAAAACCAAGCCAAGGAGTGAATAATTTTTTCTTTGGCAGTGCATCCACCTTGCAAAGTCACAGGTCATTGTCTGATTTTTTTCAGCTATGACCAACCAGTTCAGAATAGATTTTTTCTTTTCTTTTCTTTTCTTTTTTTTAAAGATTTTATTTATTTATTTGTCAGTGAGAGAGAGAGAGGGAGAGCGAGCACATGGGCAGGGGGAGCGGCAGGCAGAGGGAGAAGCAGGCTCCTCACTGAGCAAGAAGCCTGATGCAGGACTCGATCCCAGGACCCCAGGATCACGACCTGAGCGGAAGGCAGATACTTAACCAATTGAGCCACCCAGGCATCCCAAAGTTTTATTTATTTGAGAGAGAGCGAGCGAGCGAGAGAAAGCACGTGTGCTCTCGGGCTGGGGAGGTGGCGGGGAGGGGCAGAGGGAGAGAGAAAATCTCAAGCAGACTCCCCGCTGAGCACAGAGTCCAAATGGGGGCTCAATCTCAGGACCCTGACATCACTACCTAAGTTGAAACCAAGAGTCAGACGCTCTACCAACTGCGCCACCCAGGCACCCCCGTAATTACTCCTTTTGTAAGGGTATTTTGCAGCTCTCTTTAGGTGTTCCTCCCTGGGCCCAGACTTAACCTTAATTGTGAGGCATAACCTTCAGTTGTATAAGCACAAATGACCAGAAAAACTTTCAGAATGAGTGAAACCACTTAGAACTTGACTTTCATATTGATATATGAATCTTCATATTCCATACTTGTTCTTCAAAATGATACTAGACAGATATTAGATTAGGCAACACCAAAAGGGTTGACCCACTCTAGTAAGAATGTATTCATGTTGGTTTTCACCTCAGTTTGCAAACAAGCATCATAAGACATAGGTAAATAAGGAACAACTTCCCTGTACCCCTCTACTAACTTAGTAAGCATGCCTGAAGGTTTAGTTGTTAATGAAGCCCCCAGAACAGTAAGAACTGACAGCAAAAGGCCAAAGCCCCAGGCTTGCTGTCTTTTCTTCCATTACACCAGAAAAAAACGTCTTGATTATAATGCTTGCTAAACCAGTTACCTTCCTCCATGTCTACTACAGGAATTATGGTAGTCCTAATTTCAACATGCAACAGAATTGTTGCATAAATGAGAATAACATCTTTTTTTTTAATGTTAAAGATTAAATTAATGAAATATATAGCAAGGACTAAAGGAGTTTAGAGAAAGAAACAGTTTTATTAGCTAGAGTGATCAAAAAAAAGCTTTGTCTGTAAGAGGGAACTCAAACTAGAACACGAGGGAAAGTCCTCTCATTACTTACAAAGAAAACACCACTTCCCATTCAGAGAATTGCATGAATTTGCTATTTGGTTGGGAGACATAGCTTAGGGGGGTGGAGGGACGGAGGGCTTTGTAAAGGAGTGTAATAAAAGTTTAGGCTGAAACAATGGACCAGGATCAGTATCAAAGTTTTGAATGCCAAATTTCAGGCTAAAAGTTCAAACTTTATTTAGGCTTTAAGTTTAGCCACCAGGACTTTCTGTAAAGAACTGGAAACAACTACAATTAAATTTAAATTTTCAGAAAATATGTAGTGAGCCACTTATCAGAGAGAGAATTTGAAATTTCTTTCCCAAACTGATTTGGCAAAAGCACACATCATTTGACCTTTAATGCAGACTGGAGGTCCATCTGCTCAGGCCAGCCCACCCAAAAGGGCATACTGAATACCACTGCTTCTTGGCACATCTGTGCCTTCTGAATCACTGTTAAAAAAAAAAAAAATGTATACTCGCAACTGTAAACTCCTATAAAGGCAGCATAAAAGACATCTTTTATAGAAAAATAACTATGCATATTTACATATAAAATCCACTCCGCATTTTTAATTAAACTCCATTTAACACATCAGACATCTTGTTTTTCAATGTAAAGAATTTTACATTGCAATGTAAGAATTTAATTTCTTAAATTCACAAAAGAAAAAAAAAAAGTATATACTAACCTGACAGATCTGGGGAGGAAAATAGTCTACCCAAAAGCATGCAATAAAGATTAAATTCTAATATAAGAATTATTATAGCTTGTCTGAGGAAATGCTCTTTATTCTTTGGTATCTATAAATGTATACCCAGAATTTATACATACACACACACACACACACAGACGGGACACATACACATCCGGATAACATAGGTGGTCTCAAACTACAGAGTTTCGACAAGAAAGTAGTATTGGACACAACATGCAGTGGGGGCTTAAAGAATAAAAACAATATATATTCCCACAGTGATGGAGAAGAGAACGTTAGAAAGCTCCGTTCCACCCACATGTACGTACATTCCATTCTCCGTTTTAAAGGAGATGCAGGCCATGGCAGGTGCTGTACATTTTCTCCTCAAGCAGAGTTAATTCAGATTTACACAGAAGAGATTTCTCTTTTAAATCTGTGGTGCATGTCAAGCTACATAGATCTTATTTTTGAAAGCGATGTTTTATGGATTTGCATACATATACACTGTTGATGTGTCTCCATTTGTTTGAGGTTATTTGGAGATCAAATTAGAATGTTGGTACCTATTGTTTCCTCAGTTCTTAGAACACCATCTAGAAGGGAACATGATCTCTCTGCCAACTGTATGTTACCTGCCATCTGCCTGTCACGTTATACTGGCTACTTAAACACTCCTTATATTTTAGTGCTGAATCTTGATCACGTTCTAAAATTAAGCATACTAAACTTCAGAAACCAGACATGGGGTGCTACAGATAGTTCCAGACCAGTTTCTCCTGCTTCCAGACTAATGCTTCTTCCCAACTAAATTCCCTAGTCAGCTTTTGGGAGGTAAATCCTAAAACCACTAATAATGGGAATTGAGTTGCTGTTTACTTTCATTAGCTTGAAGCACCATGAGTTGAGAGTTAAGGAATTCTAATTTATATAGGCTGACACACCCTGGGAAAGTAACTTAACCTTCTGAGCCTCAGGTCACCTAAATTAGGATTATAGTAGTAGATTGTCTTGATTCACTGGGGTACTCTTAGAATTAAGTGAGATACTGTACATAGAGTACCTGGCATAGACTAGGGACATATTATTATTAATTAATTAACTAAAAATAGATTTTAATAGATGTAAAAGCAATGTCCCAAAATATAAAAAAGACATTCTTTAGAATGAAGTTATTTAACATAATGTGATAACAGTTTGAACAGTTCCTAGAGGATAGTCCCCAGTCCGTTCATGTGGCAATTTAATGGAATTTGAACCAAATCCATTTTCCTTCAGGAAGGAGAACTTCACCAACTGTAAGATGGAAAGTATTTACTTGGTGAGTATTTACTAAGCTATTACCTTTTGCATAGCCTTGTATGGGAGAATTATCAGCAATATCCTCTTTCTTTAAAAATGTACATAATTTATTCTGATATGCACCCATAAAAATTAAACAGCAAATGACAAATGAAGAGAATATTTCAAAGGAAGGAAAGGAGAGAAGAAACTTATAACATAAATAAAGGAAAATGTGTTTTCCTGAATACTGAGCAGACCAGCACAACTGAAGGTTTGTCAAGGTTGAGGCTAGCTACACCCAAGGAGTCTAGATATAAAGATTAAGGGTCTGGATTTTATACTGTAAGAAATAGAGTGCTACTAAAGATCCAGAGCTTAACAGTGATGGACTCAATCTGACGTTTAGGAAGATTGATCTGCCGGTGATGCTTAGAGGCACTGAAGTGAGAAAAGACTAAAGACATGGAAATCAGATGGAAAACTGGTTTGTTCATCTGAGGAAGATATCATAAGGAACTAAAAAGGTTAGTGTCCATCAAAACGAAAATTTCCGAAGGATTATTTTGAAAAATCAATAACCTTAATAACTAGTTAGATGTGAAGGGAAAGAAAGAAATTACAGATGTCTGTTACTATCTTAAGGTGCCACGTGAATAAGTCAACTCGGATATGATGACCTTTGAAGGAAGTTATTAGTAAAAGCTAGCTCTTATCCAGCATATACTATGTGTCAGATACTCTTGTCACATATGGTAACTCATTTAGTCCTCACGATGATGCTCTGAGTTAAATATTGTCATAACATATCTTAGCTAAAATCTGAGACAGAGACAGAGGTTACATGAAAACACCAAAGCCACACAACTAGTAGGTGACAATGTCAGCTTTGAACCCAGGTGGTTTGGCTCCAGGGCACATGCCTTTACCTACCACACAGCCTGTCCCTTGCCATATCTATAGGAAAGACAACACATTGCTCTTATCAGGAGTGATCCTCACAAAAACTACTTCCCCCTGAAATTACTGGAGGATTTAAACAGTATTCCTTCATTCTAAGTTTCTACCTCAAAACTCAGTACCAAAAATCATTATCCATGAAATAAGATCAGTCAGAAATTGTATTTTACCCTTATCTTTTTCTTAAAATCTAGTCAAAGCCAAGGAGATGAAAAACTGCCAAATATTATAATTAGAAACTGTAGTCCGCAACTGACAGCATAATTACAGGAAGTTAGACATGTCAGATTTCTTGAGCGGTCTTAAATAGAAGACTCTCATGTAAAGACCTTTATTTTTTCCATATTTTATACCACAATGTTGACTTTTTATAATTTACTGTGTTTCAAAAAATAACTAGAGATTTAAAATTAGTGAGTTACCGGAGCCTTCTATAAAAAGGGCAGTGCTCCTGGCTGCAGAGTGCAGTTGTAGCCCACAAAGTATTCGCCATAAGCGATTAAGGAATAATTTTCTTGGAACTGCTACACCCCTGTTGGGGGAGGAGGTGGCAGTATGGTGTTTCATGTTATCACAGTGTCATGCAAATGGCATCTGATTTCAACTTGGGCTCCAGGTTGTCGTTGACATTTCCTAGTTTAGAATATTTCATCACCTTTGAATAGAACAGTTATGGCTTAAAATGCAAGGATGCAAGACAGAATAAATTAAAGACAGAGTTGAAGTGACGTGCAGAAATAAAGCAGGCAACCAATATTTTTTCAAGAACACTGGAAAACCATTTTGTGATCAAAATTGTAAATAACATCTATTCAATGCATACAATGTTTTACACACGCATGCACACAAGCACACATGCATTCCTATTTAACTCTCATAACATCCCTATGAGGTAGCTGCTATTATTACCACCATTTTATAAATAAGGAAACTGAAACACAGAAATATTAAGTAACCTTGCAAGGTTATGTAGTTTGTAAGTGGCAGAGTCGGGATGTACATGTAGGCAATTTGGCTTCGAAGTAGAAACTCTTAACCTTTCAACATAACCATTTATCAGCACACACCGGAACAAAGCAGACTTTTAAAATATAGTCCCAGAGCTTTCAGAAAGTACTCTTTGGACATTTGCAAATGAAAAAACTCAGAAATAACTGCCATTGGTATTAAGAGCTCTGAAAGCAGACATCCTAGGCCAGAACACTGTGAGATAAGATTTGAAAAACACAACAAAACTGGTATCAGAACTGAGGCAATGCAATAAGAAGGAAACCAAACTGTCCCAGACATATACCGCCCCACCTAATAGCACAGATTTGGAAAAATTACCTAAAGCTAGTGAGACAAAAATAGGAGTTCCCATTCCAGCATTTGGGGAAGGTATTCTCAATGAATCATTTTTAGTATTTCTGAATTCCCAAGTAAAAGAATCCTTGTAGAAACCAAGAGTATTTATCCCTTACCAAAATCTCTATTAACATAAATTAAGACTGTCTAGGTCTACTAAAGAATACACAAATAAATGAGTTAAGAATGTGATTTTATTCTAACTATAGAACACTGCAGAACACTAATCTTTGTACAGTTTTCAATAGGAATAGAAATTGGTCAATGTTCCATGCAAAAACCAACTATTATTTTTGGACATATTGGAACTGAGACCAAGCCCACCTGGTAGAGTCTAGCTTTTAACATTTTAAACAGGAAATTGAGAGATTGGTAGTAATCTGTGTCTTCTTGGAGAGAAATTGGAATTTGTCTTTAGAGTAGACTTTCCTTTGCACTAAGAGGTACTCTTTGGGCAGTCTTAAAGGTTGTGGAGAAGCTTCAGTGAGAAGTTACATCAAAGCTTAGCAATGCTTCAAAATACTAAGCTATGAAAGAGAGAAACAATTACTCGTTTGGGATACACATGTTTTGACTCTTTCCTGAGACCAGATTATTAGTTTGGCAGGCAGAACTGACCCTCTCTCTACTTCAAACTAAAGAACAAACTTTGAGCAGAGGCTTGACTGGACAACCACTCCTGGACATTTGGTATCCTCCATGTGATGTTATTTAAGATTTAATAGACCAGAAAACCAAAAACCTGGCATCAACTATTGTGACCGTCTTGTTCCAGCCACACGTCTAGTGCTGGAATGGGGATTTCCTTCTGAAAGGAGTGGATGTTCTCACTGTCCATCATGTTAGAATGTGTTTAATCCTAAGATAAGACTTTAAGCAACCTGTGACATATAAGGATACCTCTTTTCTCTTCAGTTGGGAGGACAGGAGTACAGAGGCTGAGGACAGGGATGGGACCAGGGCAGGTGACATATAGCAATGGTTTTGCAGAATCTCACTGGTGTGGGGCAAGTGGGTGAGCTTCCGCTATCTGGAGGCATATCTGGGGTAAAGCAAGAATTCGGATTTTGAATCTGAAGTTCTAATAATAATAAACACAAGTAAATAGCTTAAATTTGTACTGGTGACATTTAGTAATATCTTATAAGAAGTTGCAGCCTGTGCTCTGGAGAATAAGAAAAAACTGGTTTTTTCCCTCCCAGAGGCCAGATAGGCAGTGTCAGTGGAACTCACCATTGCGAGATAACTATGCCAACAGAGCAGTGATAGTAAAGGCAGAAGAGGTAACAACAGGGACCAGAATGAGGAGACTGGAGCAGAAGAACTGAGGGATGTTATGACCATCAGAAACCTGCGAAAAATCACAAAAACAGCTAGAACACTGTTGGAGGGATGCAACTTCTGTTAATTACGCTGGTGCTTGTAATGGAAGAATTTAATATAAACATAAAATTGTATTTTTCATTAGAGATTTGTGAAGCCAGTTTATATCAATGGTGATGTTAATGATGATGGTGGTGGTACCGATGTGGAAATGTAGATAAAATTAAATGTCCTTAGAACCTGCAGCCCACTGACAAATACCTGAGGCAGGCAGAGTAGGACATTCCTCCAGGAAACCAACTGTCTTGCTGGGAGGAAAAACAACCTTCTCTTGACTATAGGGAGGCCTCCAGGATCCTGTGAGCCTTTAGCATATGAAAGTCCTTTTGGAAACTTCCCTTTGTCTTTACTTTCCCCAACTCCAAAGTGTGTAATCAGCTGCTCCTCACAACCCCAGGGCAGCCCTTTCTGCCCAAGGTCCTGTCCCACTATCATAAAACCACCTTTTTGCACCGAAGACTTCTCAAGAATTCTTTCTTGGCTGTTGGCTCCGAACCCCAACACTTCCTACATCAGTATTAAAAAAGATTCCAGACTTCACCAAGTTTTAAGCTCACCTTCTCTAATGTTCAAAGCACGACAATTTCATCTGCAACCAGATTCCAATATTCTAATAGATTCCAATCTGTAAATGTTCTCGAGGATATATCTAAGGAATACTTAGGTGTTTTTCAGAATTACCCTGCTTTTCACAAATCATCTTAGCCAGACGTCAGGCTTGTGATCACCACTACCTCTTACAATCCACTTCCTGCTTTCTTGAGACTGGGGACCCACAAGCCAATGTTACTTTCCCTGTAACACATTGTCCCTCACACTGGCACTAGCCCTTCTTTGATTCTCCAGAATGACTGGTGACCAGGCTACAACCCATGTAAGGATTTTCCAGAGACTTGGTAATAAGACAAAAGAGTTACAAAGCTGAGGGCTTAAGCCTGTGCCCTAACTGTGGCATCCTCAGGTCTTCAGCCTTACGCCTCCATTAGGCATTTCTTCCTGTGTGGCACTCCCCCTATGACCTGGTGTCATCGTATGTATCATCCCTAGGGTAAGTGCACAGAAGTAGGTCTTCCTCCCCTTGGGATCCAAGCCCCAGCTACCTGAGTCCTGGAAGAAGGAAACAACTTCCCCTATGACCCCATTCTAAGGCTTGTAGCTCATGCTACCCATTTCTGCCCTAGGCCAGACTTCTTCCCTGGATGCTTGACAATATGAATGCGTATTTCTCCCTACCTTTAAACTATAAGTATTCACCTTGCTTAAAGTTGCTATGAGGGCAATTCATCAAAATCTAACATTCTTATATTGTTTCCCTAGCCAGGATACTTCATTCTTAAATACCATCTCAAAGAGTACTTTGACAGTCCAAAATAAACTGCAGAATCTCAAATTGTGCCCTTTAAGAGTCTCTCTAATTACATGATGTGAATATATGTCCCCATATCCTGGCTGCCATCTTTAGGTCTCCACTTCTGACAATGCTATGAGATGGGTTCCATTATTATACCTATAGATATAGACAGGTTATATAGCTTGCCCAAAGTCAAACAGTAAATGAGAAATCTGTGATTCATGCCCACGTAGAATGACTTCAGAACCTTCTCTCTCAACCACTATTTTGAAACTGCTTTAGAAAAGAATTCTTCAAGATGATACAGTCTAAATATCTATTTAGAAAAGAAATATTTCTTCCCAGAAGAAACAATCCATAGATATTGAACTCTGCCCATAAAGATAAACTTTTATTGTTACAGAGTAGTGACCATTTCCATTTTTTAAAATGTGACTTTTGCTTTACTTTTAGCCATAGAGGGATTTTTCCCAAAACAAAAGAGCAGTCTTCTCCCATGCCTGAGAGTTCAATCTTCCAACACTAGAGACAGAGAAAAACTGCTTGTGGCTTTAAAATGGAAGTCTGTTCTGCTTACAAATGATAATATATGCCATTTATCAAGTACAAACTATTTGCCAATCACTAAGCCCTATTTCTATATATATATATATATGTTTGTGCATGTGTGTGTTTTGAAAAAAAAATTAGAAGGCATTTACTCTTATCCCCATTCCACCCATGAGATACAGAAACATACAGATGACATGACTACCTTGAGACTACCTCAGGAGCTCAATGGATCTGGAAGCCAAATCTTATGATTCTTAGTTGAGTGCTCTTCCACTACATCCAACAGCCTTTGAGCCATGCAGAATAACTCTTATTAGTTTTAGATTCATTAAATGGCTTGGGTGGGCCTCTAATCATGGAAGGCACACTCTGTGAGTTACCCTGAGACATAGGCATACCCTTCAGCTGGAATGTTAGGGATGTACAATACATGTCTTGCTTTGCAAAATGTTGGAATAGATGATATCCTGGTTTTCATGTCTATCATTCTCCACTGAGGCAAGTGAAAATCATTAGCTTCTTTTAAGGAAAATCTTACACTGTCAGGACGAATAAAATGAGTACAAGAGCACTGGGGCTTTCGCTTAGATTTCCCCAACACCAGCTATCAGACTTGCCAAATCCTATCCTCACGTATGTGAAACAGAGAAAATGCCAGCCGCTTCTACTGCGCAGGTTCGCTTGGGGGCATAAATGAGATAAAATGCAAAAACGCACTGACAAACATGAAGTGCTTTAAAAGCACGACTTTTGCTTTTCTAGATACGTCACTGTAAGAGAACCCAAATGTGGTAAATTACAAAATAAAATAGAATGTCATTTCACATCATCATCCTAAAACTGGGATACAGCTATCATTTAACACAGCAACCTGATGTGTTCTTAGGAGGAATAGATGTTCCTAAAGTTAGAATTTAATATGGGTGACTATTTGTTCCAATGACTTCCATTATGTATTTTTAAAATTACTTTATGTCCTGAAATATATGGGTATATACATATAAAAGAGTTGTGTTTTTTTTGTTTTGTTTTTTTATAAATAAGGCTCAAAAATAAATACACAAATTTTGACGTTGGTTATCTTTGAAAAGTGAAATTATAAATTTGGGGGATAGTGCTAAGAAGTTATTCCATATATTTGTCAAAAAGCCTGCATTATCTGTGAAATTATAAGAAAATGTATTTGATAATACTTCTCTGCTACAGGAGAACTCCTAGAGTATTTGGTGTAAAAATATGGTTGCAAAATTAATGGCAGGAAAATAATAAGGTAAATGAGAGCAGTGATTAGAACCTTAACTCTATTGGTAGCAAAAAATACAGTTCAGTGACTTAAAATAAAAGAATTATTCCTTGTGATATATCTATGATAGGTTGCTCCGGATATACGAAATAACAGCTCCATTCACTCTCATTTAGAGACCTAGGCTCCATCATATGGAACTTCACTGGATACCATGACAGAAGAAAAGGGGATAAGCATACAGTTGCAGGAGATGTGATACATGTCACTTCTGTTCACATTTCACTGGCCAAAGCAAATTACATGGTGATTAAGCACTTAGGTCTATCACACACAGTTTTTCAGTGAATATTGGGGAAAAGAAAGATAAAACTGTCCTTATCCAAAGACTGGTCCCTTAGGCATTTTATTAAATTTTTCACAAAAAGTAGAACACAATTCTCAAATTTATGACTATGAACCACTTAAGAAACATGTAACCAACTGATTTTAGAAGCCAATAATAAAGTTACTAGCATCCTTCCTCTCTTCCTTCCTTCAAATCAATAAGCATAGATTGACACCTTCTATGCCAGGCTCTAGGAATACAAAAATGAAATGACCTATTATCTTTCCTTATGGTACTTTGTGGTCTAGAAGAAATAGAAAACATCCTCTCTCTCTGGAAGAAAATATCTCTGCTTCATGACAGAACTAGAAGTTAAAATCTGATTTGAAAATAATAAAACCTGGCTTTGTTCTCTTGGGCAAATTAAAGACTCTCCCTTCCCCCCACCCCAAGAAAAAGAACACATTGTAATCATTAACATCATCCTCCAATGAACAGAAACTATAGAATACCTGAAAGTAATCTCAGTGTCACCAAGAATCATCACCACTAGAGAGAGTGGCTAACTAAGAAGCATATGAAAAGTCCAGAAGGAAGAAATAATAAAGTACACTAAAGTTCTGGCCTGGTTATTGCCTATACTTTCTGCTTCCCAAAGAAATTACAGCTATAAGGCAGACCCATACATACACACTGTGTGGATTCTGTTAGCCTATGTTTGTTTCTATTGCCCTCCAAAAGTGTGCTTGTACTAGAGTAGATTAGCCCATCTCCAAAAGCAAAGATAACAGATAATAATACTAAAAGTGCAAATTCATTGCAAGATATTTGCAGTATGATCCCTTGGTATTGTTCACTACAACTTACGAGGTAAAATTTGCACACTGAATTACTGCACCACAAAATATCTGTCCTTGAACTATAATTCTCTCTGCCTTTCTTACTCCTATGCTGAATGCAAACTGTACCACTAAGATAGAAATCCATAATTTATATTCAGTTTCAATCTCAAATAGGCCAATAAAGATCGCTTATTATGTCATATGGCAAACCACACTGGTTATCTCTTCAGGGAGAACCAGTTTGAAAGTTGATCATGTCAGGGAACCCAACACACCTTTTTAATAGCCACATCTGGTATTGTCTTTCTACCTGGCTGAAGCAGTGAAGCATTAAAGGCAAACTACACAGTTAAGGAATACAATTAATACACTGTGTCTCCTCTCCATTCATCATACATCCTATCAGCACCTTGCCCCATGGGTCCTGTCAATCAGTACTCATGATTTCACCACAGGAATACAGAAGTCCATTGTCTGAGGTGTGCTTACATTTATAATATATGAGAAACATCTCATCTGTTCTAGATAAAGAAGCTTGGAATTGTGTTTCCAGTGTGATAACCATGCTCAGATAGCTTCTCTCTATGACCTTTGTATGGTGTTAACTAGGTCGAAGTTTTACAATTCTGGCTGTAGCAGCCAAAACTCTTGCAGTTAACACCTACACACTATCCTATAAATATTTGGAGAATTAAAAATAACAATAGCAACAAATACCCTGTTAGGTCAACTATATATCCATGGAATTATTAAATTAAAAGGGATCTTGCCTAGACATAGGGATTAGCCAACCCAACCCTGACAACAGGACACCCCCAAAACTGCCCTCATATTTAGCATCCAAAATACCATTTCTATAGTAAGTCAGTTTCTTTCACAACAAACTGTTGTTCTCTTGCAGAAACCAAACTCCTTAAGAAACCGCCACAGCAAAGGTTCTTAATAAATTCAGTGGTCATTATTGCAGTCAGTTTAAGGACTGTGTGCTATGTCTGTTTTCCTTGTTTCATTTATAAACTCAAAAAGGAGGTCCTTGAAAGAAGTTTAACTACATAACAGAGCATTAAAAAACTGGAATAACAAATTTAAAGAAAAAAAAAAAAACACCTAACTTTTGTCTTTGAGAACCAACATCTTTAATGATGTTCCATTTCTACCACATGAAGTCTAATTGTATTTTTCTCCATTGTACCAGAGCAACCTTGATTATTTTTAACATATCTATTTCAGTTAAAAGCATTATCTGACCTAGCTGCTGAGGAGAGGGTCAGAAGAAGTCATACTCAGATTTTTGTTGCTCTCTTTTTTAATTTTTCCCCCCCTTAAATGAACTATGTTCTTATCAATGAAACAACATGGAAAACATAGAGGACAAAGACACTTTTTCTCAAAATGGAAACCCAAAGGGTCAAACAATAAGTTAATCACATGTCTTTTGAATCATGGAATGACAATTAACAAGAAGGCAATAAGAGAAGGGCATCAAGAAAAGAAGAATAAGGGTTTTTTTTCAGTAGTATTATTAAATGAAACAGCGCTGACTCAGTGCAAAGCTCCCTATTAACGAAGATCAAAGCTAACCACTTAGTTTCACTGTGTTCTATGGCCTCTGCTTCATAGCCTGGTTAATGTTCCATGATTCCAACCTATGGGCCAGATTTGAGAATTGAACAAGGAAGTTACATCCATATTCATCATGTTTGTAAAATTTACTCTAATTTCACATTTTCCTTTTGATGGGTTAAATGTGTTCATTCATATTAGAGGAAATGTTTTGGAACTCCATATACATTAAGAAATGCCAAGTGTTTTCCTTAAAAGTACAACTATGTCAACTATACTTGAATAAAGATTATTTTCCTCTCCTACTCTGAACTGATGCCATATATCTAAAGAACAATAAAGTACAAGATTAGTTCTTTTATTACCAATAAAGTTGTAATAGTCACCATTTATTGAGCACTTAACAAAAACCAGGCTTATGCTTAGTACATGTCTTACCTTACTTAATACTCATGATAACTAGATGAAACATTATTATAATTCCCATAGCCATAAGTACTTTATGAGGTACAATTTATATTCAATAAACTACACATTTAAAGCATAAAATTTAATAAGTTTTGACTTATGTATATATCTGTGAAACTATCACCAGAATTGAGATAATGGACATTCATCCATCATCCCCCAAAGTTTTCCTGGCACTCATGTATAATCCATCCCTCCCTTCCCATCTCTCCTCTCTCCTCTTTTCCCTTAGCAGGCAACCACAGACTTTTCTTTACCATTGATTATAATGTTGAGGAACTAGAATTCTCATACACTGCTAGTGGGAAAGTAAGATGGTACACACACTTTGGAAAATAGTTTGGCAGCTTCTTCAAAAATTAAACACACATCTATGTTGTGATCTAGACATTTCACTCATAGGTATTTATCCAAGATAAATAAAAGTATATGTCCCTAGAAAGACACAAGCATGAATGTTCATAGAACTTTTAAATGACACGTGATATGGCTTATGTTTCAAAGAGATCCTTCTGAAAGCTTAATTTGGACTAGACTCCAGAAAAGTGAGTGGCAGAAGGAGGGAGACCAATTAGGAAGTGATTACAACAACGTGGCTTGGGATGACGATGGTTTAACCAGTGTGGTGTGATGATAAAGTGGTGAGAAACAGCAGATCCTACATACATTTTTGAGAGACATTAGTGTATTTCCTGGTATATTGGATGTATGTTGTAGAAAATGGAGAAGTATCAAGGATACATCCTAGGCATTTAGCCTAAGTGATTGGAAAAACGGAGCTTCTGTTAACTGAACAGTTAAAGAATCAGGAGGAACAACCTGGGGGAGGGAGAGATCAGAGGTTGGTGTGGGATATGTTAATATTGGGGTACCTGATAAGTGTACAGGGAGAGATGTCAAGAAGGCTGTCAAATGTAT
Source organism: Ursus maritimus (assembly GCF_017311325.1). Classification (NCBI taxonomy): domain Eukaryota; kingdom Metazoa; phylum Chordata; class Mammalia; order Carnivora; family Ursidae; genus Ursus; species Ursus maritimus. The sequence continues at coordinate 41,097,334 of NW_024426552.1, read as the reverse complement.
GTGTCCAGACCTGAACTGAGAAGGCAGGGCTGGAGATAAAAACTTGGGAAGTTTAAACAGATGGCGTTTAAATGTGGAATGTAGAAATAGAAAAGATGTAGTCTGAACTCTGAGTTCTAGGACTATCCATGGATGTGTCTAAGAGATAAGGAAGACCAAGCCATGCTGATTGAGAAGGAATAGCCAGGCATAAGGAGGAAAGACAGGAGAGTGTGACAACCTGGAGACAACTTTTTAAAAATTATTTATAGAAGGAGGGAGTAATACACCCTCTCAGATGCCGCTGGTAGAGTTACTAATATGAGAAGAGAAGGTGGGACATTCAATTTAGCAATATGGCCAATGGTGGCTTTGATAAGACCAAGAAAATTAGAATGATAGGCATTAACTTGGTATATTCAACAAAGAATAGGGAAAGAGGAGTTCGGAGACAGGGAGTATAAATGAATCTTTCTAGATTTTCTGTGAAGTAATGCAGAGAAAGGAAATGGTAGTTGGAGGAGGACACAGGATCAAGACAGGTATTTTGTTTTGATTTTTTTGTTTTATTTTGTTCCATTTTTTTGTTAGTCAACCTGGCAGTACAAGTTAATGTACTTGGTGGTCTTTGATAGGTTAAAATTTGACATATAACATTCATTGTGTGTATACTTTTTAACTTTGTTTTTTGAAATTATTATAAATTCACATAAATTTGCAAAAATAATGCAGAGGGGTCTTTAAACTTTTTACCCAGTTTTTCCCTTATATAACTATTATCCAATATCAAAACCAGGAAAGTAACTTTGGTATAATGTGTATACAGCTCTCTGTTATTTTACCACTCATGGAGATTCATGAAACCGCTACCAGATTGAAAATACAGAACTATTCCACCACCACGAACATCTCCCTTGTGCTACATCTTTATAGTCACAACCCTCCTCTTCCCTGCTATCATTCCTAACCACTGGCAACCATAATTTGTTCTCCATTTCTCTAATTTTGTTTTCTTGAATGTTATATAAAGGGAATTATACAGTTTGTGACCCCTTCCTATTGTTTTTTTTTTTTTTCACTCAACATAATACCCTTGAGATTCATCCAAGTTGCTGTGTGTTTCAATAATTTGTTCCATTTTATTTCTGAGTAGTATTCCAAGGTATGGATGTACCACAGTTGTTCAGCCATTTACCAATTTTAAGACACTTCAGAGATGTTTTACGTTGAGGAAACAATCCAGTACAAAGGGGGAACTTGGTGATGCAGAAGAGTGTGAGATTAGCATTGCAATGTCCTTGGGTGAACACGCAGAGCTCAAGTGGAGACCGTGGACATTCATCCAACGTAAAGCTAATGAGATCAGTTACAAGCAAGAATGCAAGCATATGGACGCTGTGGTGAGAGCTTGTGGAAGCTCTTTTTTGACAGCTTCCACTTTCTAAATAAATAAGCAAGCAAGGTCATCATTTGAAAGTAAAAGTGGTGGTTAGGTTGTTGCAAGTTTGAGGAGGAAAAAAAAATGTATTCACCACGCATCTGGGAGAGTGGAGAGCGGAGATCCAAAGATATGTAGAATGTTATGCTGCAGCATGAAAGGCCCACAGAGCTAAGAGCTGGGAATTTAAAGCCAAAGCGACCAACATGGCTCTGTGGGTTTGTTTGTTTGTTTTTTAACCTCATTTAGCTGCACAGATGCAGGTGCAAAGAATGTAGGAGAATAATGATTTAAGGTAGGCAGAAGAGAAATCAGCAAAATAAGAGAAAAAAACATCTAGAGTGTGGGAAAGCAGACTGTTTTTGTTTTCAGAACTGTAAGGCACATGTACCCAGTAGATGTTCTGAAAATGCAAACAGCTTGAAAGATGACAGGATGCCTTGAATTACACAGAGAAAGTCAATCCTCTTCGTCTTCACTATTAACCAATACCCCAGGTGTAAGCGCAGTAACAATTCGATTCTGTTGTCTGTTAAGGTGTTGACACTTAGCACTTAAACCTGCCCTTTCTCCAAGGAGGCTTTTAGCCACCTTTAGTCAGCTCTCTTGGACACTGGTACTTCGATATCTCCAGCCATTTAAATATCTGTAGGCCTCTGACTCTGTTTTATAAAACATCGTACCTTATCTTACGCAGGCATTCTGATAAACCATTGCTATTTTCCCACCTGTCAGTTCTGACTATCACACAGGGCAAAAGAAGTCTGGCAAAGGGCTTCTGTGGGAATTTCCATTTTCCTGACTGACTCACTTGGCTGGGGTATGGAAACACAGGAGCTTTGTAACTCCTCTCACACAATGAATATGATACAAAATATCTCAATGGCAATGCGGAGCACACTATGCTTCTTGCCGTGGGAGACAACAGCACATGAAACTGTCCAGTGTTGCGTGGTGTGCCCGAGGCAATCAGAGTGCGTGATTTCTCAAAGCAGGCTGCCACTTGGCTGAATACAAATAAGACATTTCTAGAAGCTCTGGGAAAAGGACACAGAAACAATGCCTCGGATCAGAGATCCTTCCTTTTCATGTTGATATAGCTTTTCCAGCCTGATGCATCTTCCAGTATCAGTTGTTGAAAACAGTGGTCAGCACTATGTCATTGGTACCTCTGCTTTTTAACAGGCTGGCAGCTAGATACCTAATTAATGTCATTTCTTTAAAATAAATTTCTGGTGTTCAGTTTGGTTATAGGTAACAAGGACCAAGAGCTTCTTAGGAAACAGAAAGCCACATCTGTAATTTGCTGAATCATCTTGCTTTGTTTTTGTGTACTCACATATACCCTCTCTCTTTCTTTCCCCCCTCCCCACTTCCCCCTCCTCTCCCCATGCACCACCCCTACCTCTCCCAGAAGATAAACAAGGAGTCACAGTACTTATCTGGGTCATGTTACTTTGTTACTCAAGCAAAATGGAATAACAAATGTTTTAAAGTCTGTCACTAGCAGGGGTCAGAAGGATGACAAATCAACTCTGTGGGCCTTTCATTAGGGGCCTTCATCTGGCTCTGCCTAATTACCTTAATTGTCCAAATTCCTCAAAGTCTGCACACAGTTCAAAACACAGCCTAAAATGCTCTTTCCCCAGCTATCAGCATATTTACTTTCACCTTTAAACACCAAAGACTACAAATATGACCTTCCATTGACCTGGCTGATCCATTTTAAGAGACTTAAAGCAAAACCGACAGAGCAAAGCAACCTTGTAGGGCTGCACAGCCAAGAGCAGATAAGCTCATCAAGCAGCAACAGCCCGTAAGGGAAAAATGTTCCAACAGAGAGCACTTCACAAAGCTTCTCTTGGTGTCCGCTTTGGTGACTGGAGAATAGAAACGCTTGCCCAGGGCTCACTGGAAATAAGAGGGACTCGGAAAAGAGTGGGTAGGTGACATTGAGGTATTGGACTAGTGCAGGCTCCGCCCCCGAAGATGCTCCTTGGGCCACAAGTCAACATGGCCCCATAAGGCACTATATAGAAAAAGAATTGGGAGTTTTGCCAGGTCTGTCTTCAGCATTGTTCCCACGACTCTTTGGCACCTTTGTGCACCTATTCAGTGACCTCTGCTGCCACCCCCCTCGGCCCCCCAGGCCACATCATCTCTCTACATATATTTCTCATTCCCATCCATGGTAACCGGTGCCTGCACTTTGCTACTGTCTTCTCAATTCCTTCAATGTGGAATTCCTTCAATTTCATATCAGAGCTTGAGCATGTTGCCTTAAACACTCTTCATTGGTTTGGCTCCTTCTCATTGGTTGGGTCTCAGCATAAACACAACCCTTTTCAAGAGAAGACTTCTCTAACAATGGACTCCAAATTAGGTCCTCAACCCATCACTACCCCTCATCACTCCATGGTCTGGTCCTTATTTGTCATAATTTGACTTCTTCTACTTATTTGTTCACAAACATTCAGAAAAAAATCCATTTTATTCACCATTGTATCAATACCTAGTACAGTGCCTGGCCCAGTGTAAATGTTGCCCTTTATAAATAACACTCAATTTTAACAGAGTTCTTTTCATTGCGTGCCTATTATAGAAAAAAAAGAAAAACTTCTTAATTAATTGTCCTCTTTTCTCCTCAGTAACCTGAACCTCCCAGGCTTCCCCACACTGTGCCCTGACCTTGAAATATATCTTCTCACTTAATAACCAACAGAGCAATGGAAGTATGTCATATTATACCCATTTCACAGAGAAGAAAACTGAATGAACAATAGTTATATGATTTTCCAAAATGTTTAGATATGCTAATGTCCAAATAAGAAGTTATATAAGCATTTCAAGCATTATAGCAGGCCAATAGGATCTCATCATTATGAGATACAAGCTATACAAGGACCCTTTTAAAGGACACTCTTTTAGTAACTTGTTTCTTTAGCAAGTCCAGGAGATACGGAATGAAGAGAAAGTATCAACGGCTAGGGTCATTCCTTTAAGTAAGTGTGGAGCACAGAAGGCCCTATTGGCGTCTAAGAGAATGTGAGGTATGTGATCAACAGAACTGTGGAAACATTGTACAGAATACTAATGCCAATAAAGGATGTCAACTCAACCTGTGAGTATACCAGCGTAATATTGCAGTTAACATTAAGAACTCAAGAACAGGACAGACTTGAGTTTTCACCCATGCTCTATTATTGGCTAATTTTAACTCATTTTCCCATCTGTCAAACAAATATAACAATTTCATCTCCCAACATTGGTGTGAAAACTAAATTATGTATTTAAATTGGTTTACACGAATGTCTGACACATAGTAAGGATTCAATAAATATTAATTTTTACTATGGTAATTATTATTAATGTTATTATTATCTTTAGCTTGAGTTGCCACTGTAAGACCAGAAATTTTAGCACCTGTCTCTGAAAGTGTACACGTTAGATCCTATGTGTTGGCGGGAGGTGAGGACATTCCTTATAAGTATGCTGTAGCAGCAGTCTCTTTTCTGTGTGAGAAATACCCCATAATAGCATATTTGTATCTCTATTTATCAAGATTGAAAAAAAACCTTTACTCTGAAAAAATGTCATTTGATGGTATATACCAAAACTTTCCCATTTACGTAAATATAAATGTAGTGGAATTTATAAATTTACGGTCATCAAAAAAAACTTACAATTTCACTTTTATTTTGGGGAGATGGTTTTAAATATATGCTAAGTACTTCCTTAAGTTCTGCAAAAAAGTTCCAGTTTTACTATATGCTACCTGACAATTGCCTCCCTTGGGGATTCATTTCTTATCATCCTAATTATCACTTTAAAGCATTTTGAACAATTACGCTCAGAACAATCTGCTCAACCACACCTTGTTTGGCCTACATTCAGATTTGACTCTGCTGACTATATAACTAAATCAATGCATTTGTACCTAAAACAAATTTGCAATTACCTCCACAGGCATTTTTAGAATCACTTCATGTGGTGAGTAGAAACATTAATCTGGGTGCTTAACTACTGCTTGGGTATTAATTGGTGCTCAGATAACATATATTGAAGAACATTGCATGGCATGACTTAATATAAAAATAAGTTCTGCTCAATAACTAGCTCCGATGGCTTATATTTAAATACAGAATGATGCTAATGATTGAAATTATCATTTGAACTATATTCACTGCATTAAAAATAAGCCTATAAGAGGTCATGAAGTTTAGAGCTTTGCTATTAGCCTTAAGGATTTTCTTCATTATGTAAGAAAAGCATAAATCACAGTTTTACTATTACGATGATATTCCAAAAACAAAATGTTATTGCTTTTAAAGAGATTTTAATGTAGATGGGATGATTAAAATCAATGCTTAGATATTTTTAACCCCAGGTATAGCTTCTATGCAAGATAAGTATTCATAATTTTATGCAATATTCTTTCCTAGAGAAGACTTTATTTTCCTTAGATATTTTGGGTGCATAAAACTAATAAAAAATAAATTGAGTTCTTTTCAAGGTGTGAAACGTAGTGTGACTGCCTAAGTAAAGAGAGAATATTAAAAAATGTCAATGCATGAATCAAATTTTCCCAAAACGACTACTGGAGTTAATGCCATTTTAGGTTTGTGATTCATTTATTCAATCACTCATTCATTTGTTTATCATTCATTTAGTGATTGCATTGATCATATTATGTTCCAGGCACTATTACAGCCATGGGAAACAAACTAAACAAAAATTCCTTCAGAGATCATCCATTCTAGTTGGTTATGGAAGATGGTCAATACACAGAATAAATAAGCAAATATATAGAATCTTGGATGGTGATAACTCTAATGGAATAAATAAAGCAGGAAAGGGGAATAGAAAATGTTGGGGATGGACTTGAAATTTTAAAGAGGAAGGTTACAGTAGGTCTTACTGAGTAGGTGACATTTAAAGAAAGACCTAACGGAGAGAATGGAGCAGATCTTGCAGAAATTTTTGAGGAAAAGGAATTATAGAAGAGTATTATGGATAAAGGCTCAGAGGTAAGAGAGTGGCTGGTGCTTGGGAGGAAAATCAAGAGTGACAATATGGCTGGAATGTCATTAGAGAGGAAGAGAGAAATGAGAGATGGAGATACAGAGGTTCCAGATATCAGATCTAGTAAAGCCTTGAAAACCACTGTAAGGACTTTTTCATTAAAGCTGAGTGACTTAGGGTGAGACCCAACCTATATCTGGATACATTTAAATCATCTTCTGTTTCCTATAAAAATGTTCATTTGGTAGTACATTAGAAGGCTCATGGTTGAACTCCAACTTTTAAAAAAATTCTTGTCACCAGCTGATCAATAATAAAGCTGAAATAAACCAGATTTTTAAATTAAATGCATTCCAAGGATGGAGAGAATTTTGCTAAAATAATTTGTCTTCAGTTAAATTTTTCAAACTGACAGAAACTGCTTGTGGTTCTCCAATGTCCTTCTCCCCCCTGGCTCATAATAGAACTCCCACAGGCCTTGTGACTCAGTATTGGCTAATGGGATGCAAGCAAAAGATACAGGAGCCAACTCTAGGTCCTAAGAGAGATTGCATGTTGCTATTTTGGCTCTTTCCCCTTTGTGACTGCCCACAAGTCAATGGGCACTGGAACAGAGATGGAAGTAACACATCAAAATGAGCAAAATTACACAACCCCCCGAGACTGCTTATATCTGGTCAGAAATATGACAAAGAGAAAGGTCTATCTTTTTACAGTCTATATTTTGGGGTCTTTGGTAGGTACCAGGTTAATCTGCACTCTCTATATATTAGCAAATATATTAGCAAAACAAGAAGCTAAATCAAACAGAACTCCTAAAACTCTAAATTATTTCATTATAACCTTTAACCCACTGATAATTCATTTTTAACTTCTTTACTACATCCCACAAGGAGAAATGAAACTATATTTCACTTCGGTTTTTTTTTTTTAAACATAAATAAGAAGTCCCCAGCCCTTTGAACTCTGATTTTCAATTCACGTTTGATGGAAAAGGAAAGAGAGGGACTTTGAAAATGATTTGAAGAGCTTCTCAAAGAAAAACTGGATTTCGTGGCATAAAAACATTTCCTTTTTTTGTTGTGTTTGCTAATTAAGAATGGTAGTTATATCAGATTTTTTTTTAGGACTATGTGGGTAATGAGAGTCACATATGGTACTGGGAAGCATTCACTGAACTTTGATATTTTAATATAGCTTGCTACAGAGAGAGAGAAAGAGAGAGAAGGGATAGATTGACAAAGATAGAGAAAATTAACCAAAAAAGGAAGATTGGGGTAGGGGAAACAGACTGAGAGATATGGGCTAAGGGCAGCCAAAGCAGAAAATTAGAGAGAGGCAAAGAGAACCAGACATGGCAGAGGACTTAAAAACTACGTATGGGAACCTATTTATTCTCAGGGAGTTTTTTTGTTTGTTTGTGTTTTGTTTCGTTTTTTTTTTTAAGCTAATGGCTGTGACAGATTCTCACTAAACTCAGAAAACAATGTAGAAGTGAGAACTAGCTGAGCTGCCTTGGGGGCGGGGCACGCTCCTCCCCCCGCCCCACCCCGTGGGGCAGCGGAGAGGGAGAGGGAGAGAGAGAATCCCAAGCAGGCTCTATGTCGGTATCTCACCACCCTGAGATCATGACCTGAGCTGAAATCAAGAGTCTGATACTTACTCAACTGAGTCACTCAGGGGCCCTGCTTTGGTTTGCTTTTTAAAGTTACCAAAGAAAATATCCCAAGGACTATCTTACAAGTATCTTTTAATGGATTGTATTCTACCTATGATTTTGTCAGAAGTACATTATTTATATGAATATGTCCAAGTTTGTTGATATTTCAATTTTTTTTTCTTGAGCTTTCCTACATGATTTTTTGTGTGTACTAATTGATCTATTTCCCATAATTGTTAGAATTAGAAACCCAGTAGGGTTGATGGAGGGGGGGAAGGAGAGAAAAAAAACCAAAGAACAAAACCTCACTGCATGCTCTTTTAGAGCACTTCAATGTCACTTATACAATTTTGAAGTCAATTGAAAGAGAAACTTAAGATAGAAGTACCTATTGAATTCAAAAAGCATTATTTTTTTTCAAAAAACATTTTTTAATATTTCTGATATCATATTTTTAAAAAAATCCAGCCCAAAGATAATTTTGGAGTACCTACTTGGAATGGTGAAAATAGCACCATGTAGATACCATCCAACATCTTACCTAATCTTTAGAAGGATGTTAAGAGGACTCTCAAAGGATAATCAGTTTAGTATTTAGTATATTATTATTTCCTCTTCTTTGTTAACTCCTAGGCAAACTTGTTTGTAAAAAGACAGTTTGGAGAACTTAGCATGAAAGAATATTTCTTAATTTCAAATAAATTAACTGCTTCATTTTTAATTCAAAACACAATATGAGGGGCGCCTGGGTGGCACAGCGGTTAAGCGTCTGCCTTCGGCTCAGGGCGTGATCCCGGCGTTATGGGATCGAGCCCCACATCAGGCTCCTCTGCTATGAGCCTGCTTCTTCCTCTCCCACTCCCCCTGCTTGTGTTCCCTCTCTCGCTGGCTGTCTCTATCTCTGTCAAATAAATAAATAAAATCTTAAAAAAAAAAAAAAAACACAATATGAGCTGATAAAATTATTTTTAAAAAATCCCAAGTAGGAGGCACAATCTGTTTATTAGATTGCTCATGCTTTTCCTTTTATAAAAAAAAAAGGAAGACATTAAAAAACAAAAAAGTCAAACTCATGATAACATGTAAGTGTGATAGAGCAAAGCTCATAAAATTTTAAAATGAACAACCAGCAACTGACTCCTACTCTGATTTGCATGTCGAGTGACTGAGATGAAGAGACAACTCCCAGAACCCAAAGTTCTACTCCTTTCTGTTATGATGATTCCAAACAGCGTATGCTATGTATCACTAATTATCCAATCAGCTTCGATGGTTCATTGGGCTAAATTAAATGATAATAAGTAACCAACCTAATTATTCTATCATCTAAGCAACAGATGAGCTTGCCATTTTTTTCATTTAATCTGCCAATATTAACTTCCTATATAATTTGGGTCTAGCACTATAAAATACAAGAAATTATAAACGAAGCCTTTGCCCGCAAGAAGTTAACAACCATCTGGAGAAAGAAGGAAACACCATCATCTCCCTCTAGAACTACTACAAAGGCATTGTGGTCTCTGTTAAATCCATTCTCCACAATGCATGGTAGGGTGATCTTCCCAAAGGGCACATCTCAGTATATCCTCACCCTCCCCTGCTTCCACCCCTAACTAAAGACTTGAAATGTTTCATTGAATTTCCAGTGTACTTCACTATAGACACAAAACTCCTTGCCAGAGTTTCTGGTGCTTGCTTTTGAAGCCTGGACTCTCCTGGGCTCCCTGCCTCTGCTTCAGCCACACTGGCCGTTGCTTCCTCTAACCACTGTCTCCGCAAAAGGTGGTTTTGCTTCATCAGGGTTTTGCTCCTACTTCAGATCTCAGCATAACTGTCATTTCCCTGACCTCCCTTTTTAGGTCAAATTCCTTATATATAAGATCTCATAGCACCCTGAACCTCTCCTCTGAGAACAGGGATTAGAGACAGCTCTGTGTTTTTGTTATTAACATCTATCCTCCTCTCCAGGCTATGAGCTCCAAAAGTAGAAAAATCATGTTCATTTCTCCTCACTCTCATAAAAGAAATGCTTTCCTAAAGAGCCTGCATTCTGTAATCCCTTAATAAACCTTAGGAGAATGACTCTTACTGTTAAGTGAAAAATGAAACTCAATTCAGTAATTCTATCAATGGAACTTCTGAAAATTCCCTGCTAATGTTAATAATGAGTTTCAATCTTCAGCTTAATCTACTCCGTGGGTTAGTTGATTGGATTTTATTTGTTTATTTCTTTGATTTTGAAAAATAAACCTTGAATGGCTCACATTAACAAAAAGAATGACTGCCTCTAACCATACTGTAAACATTTATTCTTTCATGTATTCAACAAACACAAAAAATATATGTGAATTCAAAGGTACTTCACAGGTTTCAATCACTCAAGAGCATGAATTATAGAATGTATTTGAAAATAAATGTAAATCAGATTACTTTTGAAAATTCCATTGGCTCACTATGCCCTATTTATGGCAGATCAAAACTGCACTTGATAAACTAAGTTAAGTTTGCACTTCTACGGCATAAACCAAACTTAGTGCTCCTTCATTTACCTGTACTTACATTTCCCTTCCCAATATGTCCTGTCCCTTGAGTGAAAAATTAGAAGGTTTGTTTGTTTTTGTTTTTTGGTTTTTTTTTTTTTTTTTTAGTTTTGACAAATTAAGTCACTTAACCCTACCAAGTATTCCTCTTTTCTACTGCTTTTATATTTTCTCTTGTTGATTAAACAAGTTTTTCACTAAATTACGAAGCACCTACAATGTGCTGGGCTCTAGGCAAAGTATCTGACATGCCCATTATCATTTATACAACACAACCATCCCTTAATGTAGAGATGATTATTGAATTCTTCTAATAACTAGAAAGAGAAGTTCAGGAAGTTGCCTCATCAACACCTGGTTAATAAAGGGGCCTGGCTGGGGTCTTAGACCAGTTCTTCCTCCTTCCCAAAAGGTTATAGCAAAGACAGGAAAAAGGGCACCATGTAGGAGAAAAACCCTATACTTGAGAGAGAGAGAGACCCAGAGAGAGAAGCCGTGACTTTGTGACCAACTGACAAGTCGTTAAACTTCTCTATAATCACCTTTAAAATAAGGAACATATATAATATCAGGGGCAAGGACTATTGTCTGCCAAGTGAAAGCTAATTGATTCTCTGCTTACCTCATCCCCCCTTTACCCAGCCCCAAAACTAAGACCACAGAAAGAATGATGAATGGCTTAATGATCAAGCATTGTACAAATAGACAGGAATGTAATCATATAGTCAGCATTTTTCATCTTCTAAACCATATGCTTATCTTCACAGAGTAGAATTTTTAGATTAGTAGCATTTTTTTAATGTGGTGTATATCATTAGGAGATAAGACTACTACCAGCTGTTTGAAGGAAATAGGAGTTTTAGTAAAAGAATCCACTGGAAGGAAGTGAATAAGACAGATTGGTGATAGGAGAGGAAATCAAGTCTAGCAGCTCCATTTCTTATCCCAATTCCCTATTTTTCTTACAAGTTGCAGTGACTTTTGTAAAAGATTTTAGTATCTTCATTTACATCTCTATAAACTGTTATAAGGTGGACATTTCTACTTACATAAAAATTCATGCTTGAGAAGTACTTTAAAATCCTTAGTATTTCAAGCATTTTAAACACGAGTCCAGATCATAATATAGTCTACTACATAAAATGTAGTAAAACAATGGTTTTTCAACAGTTGTTGAAGAAACCTTAACTAAACAGGCTAGACTCAAGAAGAAGGACAAAAGATCACAGTATTGATATAAGGCAGGTGGACTGAAGTTGTACAATATAAAAAACATTTACATCAGATTTAGATAATATGGGAGTAAATTCTACTTTTTCTATTTCTTGATTGTATCTTAAGACCATTAAAAAATAATCTATCATAAACTCACAAATTTTTAATCTCTCATGCAAAAGCAGGCTAATGAAAACTAAGTTCTTCTTATCTTATTCTTCTGTCATGCCTTTCTCGGTGTCTGCACTGGCTGCTCAAGCTCTGACCATCAGATCCCTATTACAGCTGGCCAAGAGGACAGAGAGAAAATGAGGTCATGTCCCTGCACATACACTGATACTGTATTTGCCAAACCTTAGCCACTGGTACAACGGAAGCTGGGAAATACAGTCTTTATTCACAGCCACGTACATAACCCAAACTCCAGGAATATATATTGATAGAAAACTAGCAGTCTCTGCCACAGTGATCTAATGCAAGTGATGTAAGATTCTAAACAACAAATCTGTCATCTGTAACAGGCATTTCAATATCTATGTCATCATAATGTAATGATGATGGTATGTTCTATTTGAAAGTATCACACCTGTAAAAAAAAATGTGTTTACATTTAAGTCCTATGTAGATGTAAGGCGTTATTTGTTCCTAAGAGTCTATGAATAGAAAAATCTGCAAATAGGATATTGTATTACCAATAAAGAGAACACTTTGGACAAATGTCAATGCATTTTTTTTTCTTAAAGATGTATTTATTTATTTGAGAGAGAGAGAGAACGTGTGCGCATGCACAAGTAGGGGAAGGTGCAGAGGGAGAGACTCTTCAAGCAGACTCCCCACAGAGCGTGGAGCCTGATACAGGGTTCAATCTCAGGACCCATGAGATCATGACCTGAGCTGAAGCCAAGAGTCAGACGCTTAACCGACTGAGCCACCCAGGTGCCCCATGTCAATGCATTTTTAAGGCATTACTTTTACAACATGATTTTAAAGATTCTGTTCATAACAAAGAAAAGACTTCAAGTATTCACTAGATTTAATGTACTTCTTTGCCACTTGTAGCTTTCTTAGTATCATTCTTTATATTTCTCTTTAGCAAGGATGGTTTTTCCTAATTCAAGAGCTCTGAAATTCTTCGAGTGCGGGCTGGGGTTAAGGTTTAACAAGAAGTAAGTGAAGCCAATCCTGTCAGATTGCTCTGTACCTTTTCAAAGCCACACATCGGAAATGCTCGGGAGGAATGACTGTATTTCAGTCACATTCCTGTGCACATACCACTCGCACCTTCTTCAGAAGTCTTTAATCGAAGCAGTCTCTTTTTACCAGTAATGCAACCTCTGTGGAGATGGATTACTTCTTTTTTTTTTTTTTTTTTTTATGGTGTGAGGTACCAGACAGACAAAAGACTGATATCTGAAAGCAAGGAAACTCCCACTTCCAGTGATGGGGGAAGTGGAAAGCAGCTGCAGATATAATAAAGAGAAGCCACTGAGTGCAAAGTTAAGCTTTGAATTCTTTTTAAGCAAACACGGGGGAAAAAAGTTGGATCATCTGTCCTCAAAGAAACTACCTCAGAACACTCAAGTTCCTCAGTGGATCCAAAGAAAGACTATTGCTGACAATTGGTAAAAAAGACACAATGAACCAGTTGTCAGACGCGCCTACTGAATGCCAATTTGTAAAATAAAACCCTTTTGAACAATCAGAGGATGTGGGATGTTTTAAAAGAAGCTGCTGATTCAAAATGAGTAACTTCACTTGGCTATGTTTTCTGCTCTTGTATGGATCATCATTACTACTTTTACTTTCTATTTGCAGCAGAAATTTGAGTTAACCTTTTGTTCCATCTGTAGCCCGCCTTCTGAAGCAGCACCACCTCCTTTTCATTATTCCTTTCAAAAGAACTGAAATTTGCAAAATGTGCCATTTCCCTCCCTCTCTCTGTGGAGGAGTAGCAGAGCCAGCTTTTCAAGCATGAAGATTCCTAATAATCAAAGGAACTTGAGGACTAAAATGAGTATGCAGAGCAGGTAATACCCAACACCAGAGCAGGTATGACTGGAGAGGCAACAAAAATAATCTTGCCCTAAAATGCATTCTTCAGAAGCCTGTCATAGCACCTGGAATTCACCACTGTGACTTGCTGCAGACTTCAAGCCTCTAATAACAATTAAAAGTATTTTCATGAAGATATTATTCACTAAACCACTACGGACCATAAATGTCTCAGTGCATACTGGTTTAGCTAATTATCCCTACCTGAGACCATTATTCTACCCTCCAAACCTTTTCCTGAATAAGGACACTGGTAAGACACTGGGGTGCTGACTCCCCAAATGATAGTATTTGTTCAGTACATTAGATAATTTTAGCATTTGAGAAAATAAAAGATAAAAATTTACCCTGAATTCACTGGCACCTTAAAATTTATTGTTTTTCCTATTCATGATAGTACATTTGTACTTCTGAAATATAGCTGTATGTTTGGCTGTACGTGCTTATGGAATACATATGTATCCAATCCTCAGAAAGTGTTCAAAGCAAATAAGTATTTCTGGCGCCTCACAGGAATGTCTCACCACTTCAGCCAGCTATGCTCTCTAGAAAGGCAGGCTATGCCTACCTGGCTGTGCCAGGCTGAGTGGTATCACAGGGAGAAGCCTTGGTTAGGGTGGGGGCATGTGGAAACTGAGCAAAGAAGGCTGATTCTAGCTCCACTATAAAGAAAGGTAAAAGAACAAGCCATTCACCAAAAATCTTGTCTTGCCAATTTATCCGTGATTAAGAATCTCCCACATAGATGTGGAAAGATACAGTAGATGATATAAATCTGTATTGTAGAATAGAAGTTAAGGACTGGAAGAGGCCTTGGAGGTCACATAATCTAATCATCAGTTGAGGAAAGGAAAGCCAAAGTGACTTACTACCTCATGTCTTATAACTAGTAATGGTTAGGGCAGGACCAGAGCACTCTTTCGATGAAACTATTGACATTAATTAAATGTGAGACAGAAAAATATTACCAAATGCAATGCTTGCAAATATGGTGATATTGTAGGCAATAAATACATGTACTACATAAAAGGATTCTACTGTGCATCCTTTAATGTCTTTTTTCACAGATAAGATACAGAACTACACATCAGAAGACTCATACACTAGTATTAGTCATAAATTGCATTGTTTTTTGGCATATGATCACACTCTGATGCATCTTTTTTTCTTCTGAAAAATATGGGGATTAAATTTTTTAAATCTTTGAAGTCCCTTCAAACTTCTGATTCTGGAAAAGTAAAAATTCTTCCCAAATGCAAAATATGTCCCCATAATTTCTCTGGATTACTGTCACATTCCCATTCTAGAAGAATATTAAAGGAGATTCATCTACATGTCTTTCTCTGGAAGAGGCAAAGTTAGGTAGATGGTGTGATTAATAATCAAAATTCTATTATTTAATTTTTTTTCAAAGGTACCATCTTTTCTTTAAAAGATTTTATTTGAGAGAGAGAGAGAGAGCATGCTAGTGAGGGGAAGGAAGGAGCAGGAGGGAGAGAATCTCAAGCAGACTCTGCACTGAGTGAGGAGCCCAACATGGGGCTGATCTCACAATCCCAAAATCATGACCTGAGCCAAAACCAAGAGTCCACGGTCAACCTACTGAGCCACCCAGGCTCCCCTCAATGGTACCATCTTGCTGATATACCCTAACAACCTTGAGAATAGTTATAGTGAGACTGAAATTATATAGTTGCATTAAAAATATAAAAGCTTGTCACTAGAGAGTGATGGCATTGCAAAGATATTGTGCTTTTTCAGATACCTTTGATAATAGTAACTAATAACTTGAGAAGCTGGCCCAACACTCGAGTGACAGGTTTTTTTGTTTGTTTGTTTGTTTGTTTTAAGATTTTATTTACTTATTTGACAGAGATAGAGACAGCCAGCGAGAGAGGGAACACAAGCAGGGGGAGTGGGAGAGGAAGAAGCAGGCTCATAGTGGAGGAGCCTGATGTGGGACTCGATCCCAGAACGCCGGGATCACGCCCTGAGCCGAAGGCAGACACTCAACCGCTGTGCCACCCAGGTGCCCCTCGAGTGACAGGTTTTTGTATTTGTACAAAGAGATAGTGATAATGTTAGGTTGATTTTAATCATTCTAAGTATTAAAGCCATATGAAATGTAATATTTTCTCTTTGTAAGCAATTAAGGCTGTATATCCGTGTCAGAATTGTAAAAATGAGAACAAAGAATATGTTTTTTGGCCCCAGTGTCCCAGATTGGCACATGTTTAGCCTCCTGCATCACTATTTAATTCCCTTTTATTGTTCAAGTGTAGCCCACTTGAGTAAAAGGATAAAGGGCATAGGAAATTAAAATTAACTCTCTATGAATTACATTTGACAGGAGAGAGAAATAAGTTAACACTTGGCCCTGAGGCTATTTCTATATAAAACTATCACCAACTACTGAGAAAAATTAATTAACCAAGCAGTAATTTTTGCTATGAATTACCCAATATTTTTACTGATTTTTCCCTCAGACAATAGGTTGTTCATATGGTATTACGTAAACAGAGCTTAAGAGAAGTTAAACACACTAAACTGAAATTCAAGTCCTGGTTTGTTTGGATTGTAGTAATGCAAATGTCCATCTCCTGTTTATTTTGTTTCTAAACATTTCTTGAATGTATAATATTAGAAAAATATCCTGTGTATATCTAAAACTTTTTCAATTAATCACTGCAAAGTTCACTATGCCCCAAAGGCACATTCAACTACAGTAAACATATTTAGTTATGTAAGAACATGGAGAAAAATGGTGGCATCGAATGTGACATAAAACCCATTATATCAGTAAGGTACAACAGAGGACTAGCCCTTTGAGTGTTGAAGGAAGTGGGCCAAAGAATAGGATAAATCACTGGAATCAAAAATAATATTAAATAGTACAATATGATGGTCGGATCCATCTGTATTGAACTCAAAGCATTACCCCAATGGGAACTATTATAATGTTGATTTTGTTTATTGGAGGGTTAGGGAACAGCACTGTTGCTGCAAGATTTAAAAGTTGTTGCTATTAAATTTGGGCTTCTGAAAAAAGTAGGAGATGATGACAAGTACCCAAGAACTATTAACTCTGAAGCATTTTGTATGCTTAGTTGTTAATCAAAAGAAAAAGGATTTGAATACTAGGAAAACTGTTCTTTCTCTTTTTCAAACTGTAAGGCATTTTATTGATTGATTGATTGATTGATTGATTGCCTGAATCAGTTACAAACCTCAAATTGCAATTAATAAAAATCAAACCATATTTTCAAGGGACTTATTTGGGGGGGGAAAAATAAAACAAAATGAGGGGGCTCTCACAAAATCCATAGGAGTGTATTGAACCAGGCTTAAAACAGATAGAAAATAGAAGCTAAGCCAACTCTTACCATGCGCAAAATAGAAAGCACTGCCAACAGAACAGTGTGGCCAGGATATCAGCTATTCCAGCTACTCTAGGACATATGACCACCACCTTCTGATGTGGCTACTGCACCACTGCTGGAAATACTTCTGCCATTTTACCATTTACCTCTGTGAATCTATTCTATTTAATGTCCTAGCATCACTCCCTGAAGTATCAAGGTTCTAGGTAGACGTATCTAACTGATCAGGAGCAGACATGTTTCTGAGAACTGGAGAACCACTGTATTAGTTACCTGAGGCTGCCATAAACAATTACCACAAACTCGGTAACTTAAAACAACAGAAATGTCTATTCTGGAGGTCAGACATATGAAATCAAGACATTGACAGGCCTGCACTCCCTCCAGCAGCTCTGGGGAGATTCCATCCCTCGCCTCTCCCAGCTTCTGGTGGTTGCCAGCATTCCTTTGGCTTGAGGCAACTCCAATTTTGGTTTCCACCTTCAGACCACTTCCTCCTCTTCTGTGTGTCTCTCAAAACTCGCTTTGCCTCCTTCTGATGAAGGCATTGGTGATGGCATGGAGGCCTCACCCAAATAATGTAGGTAATGTCCTCATCTCAAGATCTTTAACTACATCTGCTAAGTCCTTCTTCCAAATAAGGTAACGTACACGGTTTTTGAGATTAGGACCTGATGCCTTGGAGTGCTCATGTGTCAAGACCCTACCAACTGTTGGTGAGGATGTAGAGCGACAAGATGTCTCACACACTTCTAGTGATAACTATTTGGAGAAGCACTTGGCAGTTTTTGAAAAAGGTTACCCATATATTCACCATACAGTCTAGCCATTCCACTCCTAAATGGCTTCCAAGAAAAACTAAAGAATCCAACCATACAAAAAATTATACACAAATATTAATAGCAGCTTTATTTTTAGTAAGCAAAAGCTAGAAACAACCCAAATGTCCACCAACAGGTGAATGGATAAACATTGTGGCAGATCCATAGAACTGAATATGACTCAGAGGTAAAAAGGAACAAACTATAGACACATCCTACTACATGAATGATTCACAAAATGATTATTCTGAGCGAAAGAAGCCAAATAAAAAGTAATTCAGAATGTAGGATTCCATTTACATAAAATTCTAAGAAATTCAAACTAATGTGGAGTGACAGAAAGTAGATTACTGATTGTCTGGGAAGTGAGGGAGGAATTGGAGGGAGGCAGAGAAAGGGGCACAAGGAAACTTTTGGAGGTGATGAATGGGTACCTTATCTTGATTACGGGGATTGCTTCATGTATATACACATATGGCAAAACTTAGTTTGCACACTTTAAGTATGTGTGATTTATTGTATGATTATTCTTCAACGAAATTGGTAGAAAATAGCAGTAGAGAATAATGTCACACTAGGTCAAAGAAGCGAAACACAAGAAAAATAGGGCTGTATCTGAAAGAATGCTTTTAGCTGCAAGAAACAAAAGGCCAAATTTAAACCGCTTTTTAAAAGGAAAAATTAACTGGCTATAATTATAACACCAGACTAGGAAACTTTTTACCACAGGAAAAAGGAGTTGGTAAGGGAAAATTAACCAAAGTTAAATCAGCAGTGATAAAGCACAGGGAAAGAACAGGATAATAATCTGAAAGAGGATACTTTTAGTTCATTCATACTCGTGTGTAAGAAGCATACCTCCACACCACAAATCTGTTTTATTTACAGACTGCATCCTGTAACAACAGTATTCTGGTGAATGGCCAGGACTTATATAAAACTGAATAGGAAAGCCATGGAAATAAAAATAAGCTTTGATGAACATTCATTTATTGCACACCCTTACCATGTGCCAGACACACTATCAATAATGGTAAATAAAAACTCCTCAATCACCTAGGATTACCCATTTGATACTGATTATTTAGAAAACCAGTCCCCAAAGTTATGATGGAGAAAAGAGCTCAAATCTCACCCTATCTCCATATTTGTGTTTCTACAAGTAGCTGGTGAAACTCTGAAAAGTTACTTCACCTTTCTAGAGCTGCTAATGAGCTTTACTCCAATTCAAGGCAACATTCCTGAGTAAAATAATGCAACCTCTTTTATCTGTGCAGCACCACTCTGTTGTGTAACATCCACTGGATACAAGTCATTGATAAATATAGTGATAGGCAAAGGCCACTGCACAAACTGGAAGGAGAAAAAGAATTATGAGGAGGCTTGTTCAATAAACTGGGAACCTATTTGCACCTATTGACGTGATTTGCACAAAGGGAAGCTGTAAAAGTCTTTATTTTTATCAATTCTTTTTTTTTTTTTTTAGGATTGTATTTATTTGAGAGAGAGCATGAGAGCGTGTGCATGAGAAAGAGCACAAGCAGGGGGAGGGGCAGAGGGAGAGGAAGAAGCAAACTCCCTGCTGAGTGCGGAGCCCAGACACCTGCTGGATCCCAGGACCCTGAGATCATGACCTGAGCCGAAGGCAGATACTTAACCGACTGAGCCACCCAGACATCCCTATCAATTCTTTTTATTATTTGCAATCAAGACATTAGATAAATCTACATTATAGTCAAAATCCAATTGTGTGAGACTTTCCCATAAAAACGGTATTTTTCTAAAGGAACAAAACATTTGAATGTTTTACCATTAAGCCACTTATTGGTCTACAAATCAGAGATTCTGTGTTTCTATTTTAAATGCTCCTGACCCCACCTCTTATTCTGGCTGATGTTCCAATAACCCTTTCACTAACTTTGATATTGTTCACACAGGTGAAACTTCAGGTCATTGCTTCATAGCACTTGTCTTTAGGATTCTTCTAATGCCACAGCGTGGGATGTCTGCAGATACCTGCTCAGCATTTACACATGACCAATCTGGAAGTGGGGGAGAGTGAATGCCCAGGAGTCATCCTTAACCAATGTGAGATGAGAGCCAAAGGATAAATACCTCCTCCTTTCATCCCCCAGGCAGATTGTTCTAAGACACATTTCATAAAACACTCCATAAAGTGCAAAGAATTCAACCCACAATTTCTTATAATGATTGCCAGTTTAATGATGCATCTTTATTTTAGCTTTCCCTCCTTCCCTGTTTTATTCTCCCACCCCTCACTCCTGTTTGCTGCCATCCTTTGCCCCAGGCTCTGCTTTCTTGGGTACCCATGCTAAGACACTTGGTACTTGAACTGAGTCCACATAACCGATCTTCAGAATGGGCTTTGGAAGCTGGATCGAGCTCAGTCAGACAGGCGATGGTATGTGTGGTAGGTGTGTGTGATGGTATCTGTGATGCATACAAGAGCATCACAATTAGTAGTAATCTCAACATAGGTGGATTGGAATGGTATACACATGGAAAGTTCAAGTGTTGGTATCTGTGGCTATCAGAATACCATTTCGCAGGATGTAATTTTACAGAATGGATTAGGTGTCTTTAATTGATTGCTTTGGAAGCCCTGAAAAAATAAATGCCAAGCTCAGGTTGGCTTTTCATCAACATAAGGCATGCTTGAAAAGGAAGAACTCAAGAAGAGTGTTTGAAAAGATCCCCATCTCCTACAGCCACAGGGTACATCCTACTGAAAACCAGGCTCAAGATTTTATTGAGCTGCAAAAGGGCTCAGCATATGGCCTTGACAGATCTACTAAATCAAAATCAGAGCTCTGCTAAAAAATTAAAACATATGTATATGTTGATTTTTTAATTAAAAATAGGTGCTTTTTATATATATCACCTTGAAAACCTGAAGGTGGAATTTTTTGGTGGAAAATTCTAAGAATCTTGAACCAAAAGATATCCCTAAACCCTTCAAGGCAATAGAAGCAGGCTTCTCCCCCTTGATAAAGAAAGTAGTCTTCCCCTTCCTACCTACTCTGCAAAGACTCTAAGGCAGATGCCTAGCCAGATTTTACTTGTCCTCTTCACGATATATATCCACACCTCCTCATTGCTTTCAGACCAAAAAGCAAGGTTAGGTGTCAGTGTAGCCCAAACAGGGAAATGCAATTTCTTATACATTGAAAGAATAATAGGGGCTGCTAATATGTACAAGCAGAAACAGAAGAATATACATGTGAGTAGGCGGTCTTGAGGCTATACACTGATCAGAGGTCAGTGGGGGAATAAAGCAGAATATAAGGTTGAATAGAGGATAGTTTATTGGTTTGGAAACCTGTGACTCAGAGTTCAATGTCTTGGTAAGGACAACTGGTTTTGCTCCTAACACACCACAGGGATGGCTCTTTGAAGCTTGGTCTATATTAAATGAGATATAAATTATAAAATGTCCTTGGAATGGTACTGAGAAGGAGATCAGAAGACTTAAGGAAATAAAAATATTTAAATGAACTTACTATAACAGATTGAAAAACCTGATTATGTTCCCTGGGAGGACCTGGAGGACATGTCTTCATAAAGGTAGCAAGAAATGACATAGTGAGAGAGGCACTGGCATCTTCTGCAGGCAGGGAATGACAACAGGAGATACTTCCTACTGAACTCACTAATATCAGTAGCAGTTACAGAATTCCAGAATAGCAGTGGTGTAGTACTTACTGTTAGAGAAAGCCAGAGTGGCAGAGTACCTCAGTCCATAGAAATTAGTGGTGATGGTTGGCCAAGAGATTATATACTTCAAGAGGCATTACAGATGTACAGCTGATTATGAAGTTACTTTCCTCTATGAACCTAAAACAATACAATTAAGGTCTGGAAATAAGAGGGCTGAGATGAATTGCTATATTGCATAATGACAATCCTTTACTCAACTTCCAAAGCCAAGTCAGTCCACATACCCAGATCACATTAACTGAAGAGTCTATTATTTTGCTAGGGCTGCCCTAACAAGGTATCACAGACTGAGTGGCTTAAACAATGAAAATTTACTTTCTCACACTTCTGGAGGCTAGATATCTGAGACCAAGGTGTCGGCAGGGTTCATTTCTTCTGAGGCCTCTCCCCTTCATGTGTAGATGTCAATCTGCTCCTTATGTCTTCACTGATCTTCCCTCTGTTCCTGCCTGTGTCTCTTCTTATAAGGACACTGGTCATATTGGATTAGGGCCCCCCTTAATGACCTCATTTTAACTTAATTACCCATTTAGGGGCACTTAAGTGGCTCAGTTGGTTAAGCATCTAATAGCTTCAGGTCAGGTCATGATCTCGGGGTACTGGGATCGAGCCCCATGTTGGGCTCCCTGCGCAGTGCAGAGCCTGCTTCTCCCTCTCTGACTGTCCTTCCCTCCCCCCCACGCACATTTATGTGCTCTCTCTCTCTCTCTTTCTCTTCTGTGCTCTCTCTCTCAAATACATAAATAAAATCTTTAAAAAAAATTTAATTACCTTCTTAAAGATGCTATCTCCAAATAGTTACATTCTGAGGTTCCAGGGGTTAGAACTTTAACACATGAGCTTGAGAGGAACACAATGCAGCCCATAATAAAGAGGATGTTAGATTCCCTTGAGAAAAGGCCTTGAGAGCATATATGATAAAATGATAAACATTCCTTCTATAACTCCCTAAAGACATCCATGACCCAAACTGGGGAAAGTTTTGTTTTTGTTTTTTTGTTTTTAAGACACTGATACCAGAGGACATGAAACCCCATCAGGAGTCCTTTGATTTGTTAAAGGGTTTATAAAAACCAGGTAATAAAGATAATTTTGGTTCAACTCCATTTCACAATGGTCCCAAATTCCTACTGATTGATTCTGGTGTTAATTCTTCAGTCTCTAATTGCATAATTGACAGGATATATGAAGTAGCTGGCAGACTCTCACATTAGTTCTCCAAACGATGATGTAAGAGCCATATGGTAGGACGAGTAAGTGGAGCAATTTAACCTGCCGCTGAAGTCTGTCAGGATGGCAAAGAAAAAGCAGTATTTCAGTCCAGGAGGAATTTAGATACTACTCCCACTTTCCACAAACCTGTTTTTTAATTCACCTGCTTGTCTCTGAAAAAGCAGATGGATTGTAGCAAATGAAGAGGGACTATTATAAACTTAACCAAATGGTAGCCTTATTCACAGCTGCTTCTCTGCTGGAAGTCATTCTTTACTGAAACATATCAACAGAGCTCCTGGCACTTGTATGTGGTTATTGATCTACCGGATACATTCTTTCCAACCACTACCAGTACAGAAGAGAGACAGCAGTTCTCTTTTTCTTGGAAGAGAGAGCAGTACACATTCACTCTTTTCTCAAGACTGTTAACTACCCCATTCTCTGTCCTCAGGGAATGGTCTTATTACACAGGGAATTTGATCATCTTGACATTCTGCAGAACAACATTATTGGTCAATTATAACATAAAATACTGCTAATTGGCACTCAAGGGCAGTAAGTAGTCCAGTAAGACAGAATTCCCAGAGGGTAGAAAACAAATATCATGATAACTCAGGAATGTACTCTCTTGTGAAGTTTATAGATGTCCAGGGGTCGGAAGAATACTGAGAAGTTCGGTTTAAGATAAGGACAGTATGCTGCATTTTGTACTGTCTGTGATGAAAAAAGAAACATGTCAGTTTGTAGCCCTTTTTGATATGCGAAAGAAATCTGAAAATTCTGTTCTGAAGTATTTATCAAGTAACTTACCATGCTGACAGTTTTTAATAGTTCCTAGAGTAGGGGCACCTGGGTAGCTCATTCAGTTAAGCATCCACCTTTGGCTCAGGTCATGTACTCAGGTCATGGACCTGGGATTGAGCCCCACGTGGGGCTCCCTGCTCAGTGGGCAGTCTGCTTCTCCCTCTGCCCCTCTCCCTGCTTGTGTTCTCTCTCTCAAATAAATAAATAAAATCTTTTTTAAAAATAAAAATAAATAGTTCCCAGAGTAACAGAAGCCCCTACAGGAAGTCTCAGATGTGTGCAAGCTGTTCTGACACTCAGGTCATATGATCTAGCATGTCTGATGATGCTAGAAGTACACATAGTGGATTTAAAAAAAAAAAAAATCTTTGCAGCATCTGTGGTGAGCCAGGACAGAGCAGTCCCTGCACAAATTCTAAGGAGTTTGCAACAAGGCCATGTTTTCTGTGGCAGAACTACCAGCCCTTAAAAAATACCTCCTGTTGTATTAGTGAGTCTTAATAAAATCTTAAGATCTAATAGGAAATACCAAGTAACTGTGAATTGGAGCTGCCCATCCCCTGACAGAGCAGGCAGCAATCAACCAACCTCATGATAGGAATGACACATTCAGAATGATGCCTAAGCAGATCCAGAAAATGCAAGTAAATTACAAGAAAAAAAAAAAAAAAGACCCAGGCCCCATGTCAGCTAACTCAGATATACACTTGGTCTTTTTGGAGATGTGGCCTAGAACTAAATGAGCAAGAAGGAAAATTCTTAGACCTGGTTTACAGATGGACTGGCATTGGTACTGGCCACAGATTGAATGCTGCTACGCTATACTCTCATTCAGGGATGGCTGCAAATAACAATGGTGAAAGGAAAACCTCCAAGTAGCAAAGTTGTGAGAAGTACACTTGGTCATTAACTCTGCATGCAGAGGTTCTCATCCCGCAATAAGGCTCCTAAGAGTGTTTCCACTGCAGAGAAAAGATGGACCATTCAAACAGGCAGAATTACATGTCCCAAGAATGCTGGCGTTTTTTCCTCAGCCGCCTAATGCCGGAGAAATGATCCACGGATGCACCCGAGGGGGCTGCACATGGACCCAACAGCACGGGTTCCCTCTCAGCAAGAATGATCAGACCACTACCACTGCTAAATAGTCAACTTACCAGCAGCAAAAATGACACTATGCCTTCAATGTGGCATCATCCCTCAAGGAGAATAGCTATCCACTTTTTGGCACTTCGACTACATCTGACCTTTAATATCTTAGACGATGTGATGGAATCCTTACCCAACTCAATACTATTCTGGAATATGGATCTGTCCTTCCTTTCCCAAATGCTTCTTCCAGCACCACCACTCATTCACACTGTACGTTACACAGTAGTGTATGAGAGTAAGGGGCTTATTTATGACAGAAAGAGGTGTAACAATGGGGAAATGACAATGGATCCTCCAGTTTTATTACAAACCTTGCCACCCAGAACATTCAACCCAGTAGACACATGCTATGTATCCTGTTAAAGGCTCAGCTATGTTGCCAGCTGGGGGACAAGATCCTGTAGAGTCAGTGTCCTTATGTCCAGAATGAGTTAATGTGCTGAACCAAAAGCTAATATTGTGTCCCAATAATTAGAATACACAGGTCCATAAACCAAGGAGTTAAATATAATCAATACCCACTAATACACCTGCAGAATTTTTTATTCTTATTCCCATGTTAGTGTAGAACTCCTAGAGGAAAAAGAGGTCCTCCCACCAGGGAATACAGTAAAGGCTCCATTGAACTTAAAGCTATAACTATTATGTTGGAATCCTCACATCAAAGAATCAACAGACCAAAAAAAAAGAATGACTATACTAGGGGAGTCACTGACCATGATTACCACGAGGAGCGAGGACTGCCACTACCATAGTGAGTGAGTGAGGATTGTGTCGGGAAAACAAGTGATGCATGGGGGCACTTCTTGGTGCTTCTGTGCTCCCTAACAGCTGTGGACGGACACACGCAACAACTATGGCCCAATAAAACAATTCAATTAAAAAGTCAGCCCCTTTGAATCTGAGGGATCATTTCACTAGACAAGCAACATAGATAAGCTGAAATTCTGACTGAAGGTGAGATAAATCTAGAATGGAAATTTGTAGAGGTAGATAATGAATATCAATTAAGGCCCCAGGACAAGCTCTACGATTGGGAATACTACCTTGTTCAAATAATCCTGGGACTTAGAGTCTGAATAGATCTGAGTGCCACAAAGATTGGACTAGCGTATACATCTTTTGTGCTAATTTCAAATCTTCTCAGCGTCGCTCCTTACTCCAGCTGTGGTGACCAGACCTGTGGAAGCTACACCCAGCACCTCACCACAGACTCACCATGAATGTATAACGCCCACTTCCTTCATGAGGGTTTCTCCAATGGCACCATGTGGGATGCTAACGGGAACAGTCACTACTCACGCAGGTGTAACTTAGAAACATGAACGAGATACGGTCTACAGAATCATGTTTAACCAATAGGGGACAGGAGTTGACAAACATATGCCTTCCTTTTTGCAAAAGAGATCTAAAACACATTCTTTTTTGGACTCCTCAGAAAGTTACACTGTATACCCCTATCCATCATTCCTGCTCTGTGAGATCCTGTTCCCAAATAAACTATCTGTATGCAAAACCTTGCTTCAGCACTGCTTTGGGGGAATCTGGGCTGAGGCAGTGACTGTCCATTTACTCTTAAAAGCTTATATTCTAAGGATACATACTTAATATAAAACAGACATTTCCTCTTACAAATGTGCTACATTCTCATGCCTTTCAAACTCCCCCTCCCAAATGCCCTTCTTTTATAAGCGCAAAAAAAAAAAAAAAAAAAAAGTGTTTCTTAAACATAGAAGATTAATGTTTTCTATCTTTTAATGAAATTCAACCATCACGTCAAATATAATTGACCTACCTTAAAATGTAAAGACATCAGCTATTATTAATGAACTGTTTTAAGGCACGATTTGGAACATGATCACAGAATATATATGAAGTTCTATACAATAAAAGATTAACTTATTAACCTTGGAGCATTTTCTCTGCATCAGCAAAGTTTTAGAATATTAGAAGAGAAGCAATATATCAAATAATTTGTAAAACTTTTTTTAACAACACATCAAAGGGGAAAAATAGACAAGTTGGTTTCAAATAATGAAACCTGCTTCTCAAGAGAGCAAATTGCCTGAGAAGTAAAACCCTCTGGTTTACTCTCTTTGGCTGCTTATTACATCACCATCACCTATTATCTATCCCCTCTTTGACTTTGGAGAATTCTCTTTAAATGTGTTTACTAAGGCAAAGAGAAGTGTAAGGGAATTATCAAAGAGAGATGGGGCAGCATGGTGCACAGAGAAATAAGCATTGTGCTTATTTTTCCCCTTTATCTACGGATTTCCAGTATTTGGCTTATTCCCAATTTTAGATGTCCCTCCTTCCACCATGTACCTCTTGATCTACAACCGGTATTTCAATACCATACCCAGATTTTCTCCTTCATATTATTATTTCTTTATAAATCATTTATTTTCTGATACTGTAATTCTTAATTTCTTGGGTATACTTTTATTTCTTAACAGATTTGCATACAATTCTAAAATTCTTTGCAAACTCATCTCTACAACTTGAAGTACCTTTTTTTACATATCACTATGCTATTTTACAGTTTATCGATTCTAGATTTTCTGAAGTTGTGTTTTGCGCATTTTCTTAAATCTCAATGAGTTACTTGATTTTGTAAATATATTGCATTTTTAAAATCCTTTGTTGTCAACTGTATAAATTTACTGAATTATGTATTTAATAATAACAAAATATAAAGTAATAGTTAGGTAATTTTTAAGATATCATATTCTATACCGGTGAAATTACAGTAAGATGGGCACTCAAACGCTGCTGTTGAAAATTTGCTATAACCAACTCTGCAACACAAATCAGTCCTTTTAAAATGGTCATGCTTTTTTGATTGATAATGTATGTATCTCACCATCCTATGGAAATATCCAGAGATGCAGTCAAAAACTTCTTACGTGGCCATGAAAAAGTAATGAGATTTGCCATTTGCAACACAGATGGATCTGGGGGGTATTAGGCTAAGTGAAATAAGAGAAAAATACCATAGGGTTTCACTTATATGTGAAATCTAAAAAACAAAACAAATAAACAAACAAACAAAGTGAAACAAACCTAAATAAATACAGAGCACAAACCAGTGGTGGCCAGAGGGGAGAGGGTGGGGATACGGGCAAAATGGGTGAAGGGGAGTGGGAAACACAGGCTTCCGGTTGTGGAATGAATAAATCATGGAGCTAAAAGGTAAGGCATGGAGAATATAGTCAATGGTACTGTAATAGTGTGTACAGTGACAGCTGGTAGCTACACTCGTGGTGAGCATAGCATGGTGTATAAACTTGTCAAATCACTATACTGTACACCTGAAACTAATGTAACATTATGTATCAACTATATACTTCAAAAAAAGTAAATAAATAAATAAATTTGGCAAAAAAAAACTTGGGTATGTATTAATTTCAGCATTATATACACTAGTAGAAAATTATAAAGAGCTTAGAGAACTTACAGGATTGGTAAATAAAATATCATGCATCTATAAGATGGAATTAATGCTACCATTAAAAAAGCATATTTGAATCAAGTTTTAAGGTAATCTAGTAATGTAATTTTAAAATCCTTATGCTATAACATTAAACAGAAAACAAATACTAAATAGAATATTGAATATACAGTATTGAATAAATTTTAGAAAAAATAAAATGAGACATCGATTGTAAATGTATAAAAATCAGGTATAAGATAAAATACTATTAATAAAACTTTTTCAGAATGATGAGGTATCAGGTGTTCTTTTATTTATTTCTTAAATTTACCTGTATTTTATACACCTGCCCCTAATCAACACGTATTTTTACATAAATCAGAATAAAACTGTTTAAAAGATTAAAATCAAATTTCTGGGCTCTATTTCTTTTACAATTAGGAAGTAGACGGAGGCTTTGTCACCACAAAATTTAATCACCTAAGAGATGAACTGTTAATAAGATTTCTCTGAGCTCCTGATGATGGCATTGATTAAACAATTTTATTTCAAGTGACAGAAACTCAAAATATGTTATAAGGGCCCTGAGACATCTTATCAAACCTAATGAGTGGGAAACGGAGGTAGTCCCCAGAATCTTGCAGAGAAAGACATTTTCTACATATCTCATCTCTGCTTATTTCAGTCTTCATTTGTATACTTTAGAGTAGCTTGGGCAGAACACAGGCACATTATATGATCTTGAGCTTCCCATCTTACAGTATTGGCCATCTAGACAGAATATGATTCTCTGACTCAGTTGCAGAATTCAGAAAGATTCTGACCAACCTAGTTTGAATCAGTAGCAATTATCCGTGGCTAAAGGTAAATTAACAGGGAAGCTTCCACAAAACTACATTTATAGAGCTCAAAGTCAAAGAGGGCAATTCTCAGAAATGGGAATTTGTAGAAAATACAATGTGTCCAGTACAATAACCATAAATACATAAATTAATAAACTTCTAATTGTATTATTTCATTAATTTTTTAAATGGACTAAATGTTATAGTACTGTACAATGGTGATTTGATCATGTAGGCATATTCCTAGAAGTTTTTGAAAACCATTCCCCAGTGTGTATATCATATATCTATAATATACAGGATATCTTTATTGTCTAGACAATATATATTTTTAGAGAAGCTATTTCTAATATAAATATAATGTGAGCCACATATGTAATCTTAAATTATTTAGCACACATTTTTAAAAAGTGAACAGATGAAATTAATTTTAATAATATATTTAATTTCATCAAGTATACCCAAATCACTATTATTTCAATATGTTATATTAGCTACATTTCAAGCGCTCAACACCATCTCTGGCTAATGTGTACTCTATTAGATAGTGTAGATCTATATGGTCTACATATGAAAATGCATAGAATATATGCTCTCTTAAATAGATATATTAAATATGGAATATATTTATTCAAAAATTCTATATAAATATGAAATATATTTGTTCACACATTCTATAAAAGTATTGTATTGATTTAATATGGCATATTGTTAAACATACACAAACATTTTAAGTTATGGAACGATATGAATATAAGTTCTAGTGGCTTCGCTCACGTCCCAGGGCATTATGGGCAGTGCATATGACTTTAGCAACCAACATCGTAGAGATTCAATTCACTTCCAAAGGACATAGGGATCTAAGCACATTTGCATGAATCAATGAATATAGAAAATAATTTTATCAATAACAGAAAAATTATACAAAGAATGAGGCAGGTAATGGATGAAATTTTTAAAAATTTCTGATTACTCTTCACTTGAGTTTAATGATGACTCACTAAAGTTGTCTTATACCAGAGAAATGTTTCTTGTAAAATAGAATTTTCCAAAGAATGGTATCAAACAGAATTAAGGTGACTGGTTCAAGAGGACTTAGAACAAATATATTCTTTTCTTTTCGAGAAAACAAATTCAAAACTTTTACTCCGTAAAATGCTTCATAAGCAATGTTCATTAGTGGATCTGAACATCACTTGCCACTACAAGTAAAATTGGGAGGAGATCGTACAGTCAAATCAGAACTAACTACAAAATGATTTTCACTTTCTGTCTCTCTCTCTCTCTCTCTCTCTCTCTCTCTCTGTGTGTATGAATTCACAAGGGTGGAAGAAAAAACAACCTGAAAGCTCTGCTTTTATCTCAAAAAAGCATTGAATCCACTTTGGAAATGACTACACTCATTTCCAGGCAGGCTTTCATTTCCAGATTATCTGAGGAGAGTTTAGAGATGAGGAAACTGAGGCACAGGGAAGACGCAAAATAAGCTTCTAAAAGGACCTGGCTAAAAGCCACCAAGTCCTGTAAAACAGTGGCGGACATCAGGAGGGCTTATAAGGAGCACTGCATCTACCTACGCGAGCTCTGTCTTTTCTTTCCCAGTGCCAACTTAGGTGATTCTGTTGAGAAGGGGGTTTGGCTACCATGAACTGAGAGCAGGCAATTCCTCACTGCTGTCACTCATGCCATCTTTGCTCTCCTCCTCGTCACCGTCTAAGAGTGTTAAGAGTGCCTTTCGAATGGGAAGAAATAAATGTGCAGTGAGAGTCTCTACCCTACCATAGTTGGTCTAAGGATTAAACAGCTCTGGATTAAGGTGAGAAGGAGCAAACTGACCTCTGAACTCTCCCAAAAATCATCATCTTAAGTACGTTTTCTTTTCTCAACTATGTATTTGGAGGGCGCGCCTGGGTAGTTCAGTCAGTTAAGCATCTACTTTCGGCTCAGGTCATGATCCCAGGGTCCTAGGATGGAGCCCCACATCGGGCTCCCTGCTCCACTGGGAGCCTGCTTCTCCCTCTGCCTCTGCCCCTCCTCCTTGCTAGTGCTTGCTCTCTCTGTCAAATAAATAAATAAAATCTTTAAAAAGACAAAACTATGTAATTAGAGGAATGGCAACTGTTAGTACATAAGAGCAACAAATGCCCTTTAGGGTTGACAATTCTGTATTTGCCCCTTCGCTGTATCGGCCACGTAGGAATACAGACAAATAAATTCACAGTCTTTCTCCACCTTAGGAGTAACCAGACATTTTATGGAACCAATGAGATTTGGATATACATAAACATAACTTCAAGTAGTTAAGGTATTAAAAATTTCTTTGAGAAACATTAATGACACCCTATGGACCTTCTGAAGTTAGTAAATGCTTGACTTAAGAATAATAATAAATTCTCCCAATATAATAATATTGTGAGTTTAAATCAGACTTTAATAAACATCTTTGGCATGTATTAATTGCCAGGCATACAAGGGATCCTCAAAATAATTTATACCAACAGCCCCCTTATAAACGGGGAGTTAGTAAAATATTTTTTAAAAAATGACCTTGTCAGAGGACTATATTCGTTATCCTTCACATATTCTTTCTTTGACTATTTTGCGTGTGTATTGCTAAGAATTCGTGCACGCCTTTTGAATTTATGCAATTCCCCTTTCTTAGAGAACTAGGACTTACAGCTCTGATTGGAGCTTCTTACAAAATCACCTTTCCTTTTTCTCAGCAATGTTCCATCACAATCACCACAATTTTTTCCTTTTTCTGAGATGTTCCACACACTCTTCTCCTTCTGTCTATATCACATGCCGGTACATAATGTTCTCTCCAACTGCTTGGCTCTATTCCCGAAGCTTCCCCTGTTCTCACTATAAACACTCTCTCACTTACATGCACTCTCACAGAATTAAATTTTGTCCCCTTATGTTGTTCTTATGCATTCCGAACTCAAACCTTTTCTTTATGGAATCTGCCTGCCTTAGCCCCAACACAGCATCTTTTAAGTGGTGTCAGGCTACCCTATAGACACGGGCACCTCCCTCCCCAACCCAAGCAATCTGGACATTCAGGTCATTCATTTCTTTGAAAACATTTTCCCATTCTTTTCTTTTCTTTTTTTTTTTTTTCCAAATGAGGAAAGGAGCTCCTTACTTTTGAATGAAGCAGCATCATTTTAGATTAAGAAAACTGGCTTTTACGTTCACTATCACCAGAAGGACCATCACTTAAGGAACAGATATTTTCAAGTGTTCTTTTTCAAACTACATGAAAAATTTAAAATAAAATTCTTTCTCTGGATCCTTCAAACTGGTGAAACTGATTTTTTTTAAACAAATGTTTGCAACCCACTCTAGGTGAGTTACAAAAGCTCAGCATGCCCTGCTTTCTTACAATAAGGGCACAACAAGACACATTGAAAAGGATCTGGACTTTAATCATGTGTCCACAGATTTGGTTCCTTAATGAAGTTTTTAAAAATTTCATAACCTCAGTAAAACAGACATTGAAACAATACATAAAGATTTCTCTCTTTGAATAATGCTTGTAGTCAGGTACACACCTGATGCTTTTGTCTGATGAAGCATTGTATAAGAAGGGAATTAACTTTCTGGGCACTTGGGTGGCTCAGTCGGTTAAGCAGCCGGCTCTTGATTTCAGGTCAGGTATGATCTCTGGGTCCTAGGATTGGGCTCCATGCTCAGCAGAGAGTCTACTTAAGGATTCTCTCTCTCCCTCGCCCCTCCTCCCTCAACCCCCCCCACTCTCTCTCTTTCTCTCTAAAATAATTTTTTTTAAAAAGATAAAAGATAATTAAAAAAAAGAAAATAACTTTACAAGTGTGTGTTTTGTAAGTCAGACAGAAAAAGAAATACTGTGTATGTTCTCGCTTATATGAGAAATCTAAAAAAGCTGAACTCAGAAATAGAGAGTAGAAAGGTAGAGAAATGGGGATATGTTGGTCAATGGGTACAAACTTCTAGTTATAATATGAGTAAGTTTTGGGGAGCTAATGTGCAGCATAGTCACTATAGTTAACAATACTGTATTATATACTTGCAAGTTGCTAAGAGCAGATCTTAAATGTTATCACACACCCACACACAAAATAGAAATCATGTGCGGTGATGGAGGTATTAACTAACCCTACTGTGGTAATCATTTTGCAGTATACATGTGTATCAAATCATTACGTTGTACAGCTTAAATTTACACAATATTACATGTCAATTACATTTCAATAAGACTGGAGACAAAAAGAAAAAAGTCACTCAACGCCATGGCAGTTTGCAAAAACATTGCTCTTACATCAAAAACTACAAGCACAAAGTGGAATGCTAAAGCCATCTTTATTCCTTTGGGCCAATTCTTCCCATATTACCTATAGTCATTTGATAAATAGTTTATAAAGATGTGTATTTCGGTAGCATTCTGTACATTTAAAGTGCTTTTCCATGCAAATTTTATTTACCTTGATATGCCCATGAGGTTGTAGGACAGACACTGTTACCTCTTTTGAGAAATTAAGAAAGTGAAGCTAAGAGAAGCTACAGGAGCTTAGGTGACTTACCCAAGGTGACACGTTCATGAATGGTAGAGATAGAACTAGATTCCAGGTTTACTGTAGATTCAATCTCTCAATAAATCACCCTCTAGTTAGCCAGAATTTATGCATTCAACATAGAACTATTCAATTCTCACTCTGCATTAGGCATGATGCCAGAAGGGACAAGAAACATTGTACTCAAAGACAGTACAGTAGATAAGCACTGAGGAAAGTGTCCTTAATGTTACTTCCTGAGGGGAGTTAGGAAGGATGTCAAAGAGGAAGGAACGCTTTCACTCACATTTTGTACCCTAGGGATGGTATTCTGGATACACAGCCAGATAAGAGCAGTCCAGGAAGATAATATGTAAGGACAAAAAACAAAAAACAAAACAAAACAAAACAAAAAACGTGATGGACAATCATTTGTTTGATGTAGTTGGAATCCAGGCAAGTGAAGTAGTTAGAGTTGGGGGTGGAGAAGTAGAGATGGTGGGGGATGGTCGTGTTAGGAGATGAAATTTTAAAGGTGAGAAAACAGAATGTTTTTTTCTTTGACACTGCTCCCATTGAGAGGCAAGTCTACGTCCCCTCCCCTTGAATCTCCTGGACGCTGTGACTGCACAACCAACAAAACATGATGCAAGTGTTGCTTTGCTGCTTTACAGGTCTGGTCCCCAGGAGGCTTGCAGCTTGCACTTTCTGTCTCCACTTGTTCAGGGGACACAGCTGGAACCCTGTGCTGATGAAACTCACAATGCCCTGGGGAGAAGCCCAGGATGAACTCCCAGCCAACACCCAGCACCAAGTTCCCAACCATGGAAAACAGTCACTTGGAAGTGGACCCTCAGCCCTGTCTAGGCTTCCAGTGATCCTGCATGGAGCATTCATGAGCTATCTCTTTAGAGCAATAGACAATTGCAGATTCATGAGAAAAGTAAATAATTGCTGTTGCTCTAAGCCACTAGGTTTGGGGTGACTTGTATACAGCCATGGATCATTGGAATATGGGAGATTCATGATCAGCCTTAGAGAAAGGATTCCTATGTGTGCAGGATGGATTGGCTACTTCATATGATTAGATGAAGAGATGAAAAGGCAGGGGGAAATGATGAAATTTTCCACTAAATCAGATGACATTCATATTTTTGAGCTTGGGAGATAAAGCATGGATTTTAATGATTCCTAAAAGCATCAGAATTTTAGGAAAGTTCCATATTACCCTAAGTTGAGAATGTGCCTTAAAATAAGATTCACACTCTAAAAATGCTTTGCAATCATTGAATATCTTATCATAATGACAGGAAAAAAGTTATGCCCTGTATACAGGAATATGATCCTAAAATATGAAAATTTACTGCACCTTAAAGAGGTTCTTGAAATCTGAGAGTATTCCTTAAATCCCAGAATAGAAGCTAAAGCTGTTTGAGAGCTACCTATAATACCCATTATATATGATTGTTTTTAATTCTGAGTTTTCCTCAGGAACACACCATTTTTAATATAATGTATAGCATTTGATTAATATGCCTGAGTAACCTTTGGAGTCATAACACTTTTGCTTGCCCCACTATCATCTATCCTTTTTGAGAAGACTTGTGAATTGCTTGCTTTTTGTTTTGACTTGTGTTTTGTTTATTAAAGGTTCCTTCACTTCTATAAATGATGGCTTCATAAAAGGCTGTTATCTTTGAAATTCCTATTTTTCTCCATAATTACAGTGTTGAAAATTCACCAAATATTCCTGAAACAACTATTACCAAAGCAAGACCCTTCTCTAAATAGTATTGCTGGGCATGTCTAAGTGATCATTTATTGTCACATACATGTTATGTTTTAGGGGCAGTGATTTGACATGAGGATATTGAAATGTATTTTATAATAAGCCTATTGTCATGCTTCCTACATTCCTCCAATGATGCATTTAAGGGGAATTTCCAAAAGCCAATGGCAAAAGAAAAACAACCAGTTAAGCTCTAGGTAAAAGAAAAGAGAGTTGTTTATCAACTCACTAGGAAACTATCTTCTAGGACTTAGGGCAACATAAATCACACCTCGCTCTGCCTCTGAGAAGTTTGCTCTGGGCTAGGAACAAAGGATGCTGAGATAGTTATATAACTGTTGAATCGGGGACTATCTATACTGGAAAAAAAGACCGCATAAAAAGTTGAATCAGCAGCCATAATGTAAAAATCAGGAGTTTCCATATAAGATTTGGGTTTTCTAGTTTCTCTTGAAAACAGAATAACTGACAGGCCCAGGGCCCACGTTGCCCCGTGGCAGTCTTCAGCTAGGCAGCACAGTGCTGCCCATTTTAGAAGGGGGCAGGGAAGCCCCAGTCCCCACCTCTCTGGGCTTGCTGCCCTAAACCATCATGTCCAACTCCCATCTATCATCTCACTCAGCCCGTTTTCTTTTTTTCTTTTTTTTTTTTCTGTTTTTTTCTTCTAGTAGAATTATGAGAAAGTGAAATATTTTTGTATCCACATTTCTAACAAAAGCAAATAAAATTTAGTCGAAGAGGGCAAACGCTTCCAGGAATATTTCTTACATCGGATTACTCTGCTCATTTATTTAATCTATTCCCGGCCTTTAGAGGAATTTGAGTTTACTTCCCCTGACTTCAGTCAGGATGAATTATTTGAGCCAAAAGAAAACTGTTAACTCTGCTTCTCCAGGCCTGAGGAACTTGATAATATATCAATTTCCATTTTATTCTCTCTCGAAGAATCTACTCACCAAGAAAGTCAATCCAACTGTCCTTGCACTAGCCTCTGA
This sequence comes from Ursus maritimus, assembly GCF_017311325.1. Taxonomy (NCBI): domain Eukaryota; kingdom Metazoa; phylum Chordata; class Mammalia; order Carnivora; family Ursidae; genus Ursus; species Ursus maritimus. The sequence continues at coordinate 41,060,721 of NW_024426552.1, read as the reverse complement.
GCCACCTCACAACATAGTCATTTTTGGTTTTGGAGTTACTGGACCCCCTCAACAAAGATGCCAGTCTCAGCTCTATACTTCTCATGTATTTTAAATATTTCCCAAGCTTTGGGTTTCTCCTGCCTTTAGCAGATAGCTGTCTTACGGCCCGTTAACCCATTCAGCCATTCCCAAGTGTCATGAACAAAGCCAAGGGTAGTCAGTGGCATGTTTGTAATCCCACGAAATATGTTATTCTTGCATCCAACTGCAGTTCCCAGTCTCCTCGAACAGTCTCCTCATCCAAAGACAGCAATCCAACATAAGCTCTAAAAACAAAAATCTCCCCACCATTTAATAAAATGAATTTTAAAGCGAATTATTCAGGTAAATCCCTGAATTAATTTTGTTAATTAATTAATTAATTAATTAATTTTGTTTTGTCTGACCTGGTAAAAAATAATCTTGTAAACCTTGGGAGGAGGTGGGGATATAGAGTCATGCCTTGTGTCAGAAAATGATCACATGGGGTGCCTGGGTGGCTGAGTTGGTTAAGCGTCTGCCTTTGGCTACGGGCCGTGATCTCCAGGTCCTGGGATGGAGTCCCACACTGGGCTCCCTGCTCAGTGGGGAGTCTGCTTCTTACTCCTTCTCTCTCTCTCTCCCCCTCCCCATCACTCGCTCTCTCTCTCAAATAAATCAATAAAATCTTGAAAGAAAGAAAGAAAGAAAGAAAGAAAAAGAAAGAAAGAAAGAAAGAAAGAAAAAGAAAGAAAGAAAGAAAAAGAAAAAGAAAATGATCATGCCTACAAATCCAATGTGAGTGGCCACAAGTGCCTCTGCTCTCAGCAATGGTCTTGGGAAAGCAAGTGGCCCTAAGCAGTATCATCTATAATGAGGTAATGTTGATAATTTTAAAAAGTAAACAAACCCTACTATTAAAATAGATGCAGATACAGGTAGATATGGATATGGATACAGATCTAGAAATATACACCATTTTCCAGACATACAAGAACCAGCATAAAGCATTAGCAGACAACCAACAAAAGCCCAAGCAGTGATTAAGCTGTTTTGGGTCTCGGGCTGTACTGCGTGGTAATTAACATCTGCTTCCGGACTGCATAGGTAGAGGCAAGTTAATAGCATTGTGGCAGAGGCCTTACCTGCTTTCTTTTCTCAGTAGTAGTTATTCTGATTTCTAGGCCTAGAGGCAGAAGAGAAACTGGCACCTGTTTCTGAATCTCTATTGAAGCTTAAGATGGAAAATAATAGCCTAATTAAATGAAAGGATTTTCCTCCTGTCCTGGAGCTGCTGGGAAGAATGCAAACCATTCATCGGAGTGTTCAAGTTTTTGTGCAGCAAAACAGATGATGGATAAAAGTTCAGGTGCTCTGCAATTAGTGCTGGGCAAGTGCTTCTGGCAGACCTCCAATGCCCAAAGACTCAGCATTGCTACGGTCTGCCAGACTGAGTCCTTAGGAAACCTCATTTTCCATCCTTTCAAAAGTCTGAATTGTAATTGCTGTGTTCCGAGACAAATGAAAGAACAATCTGCCTCCTCGGCAGTGTGTGCCTCCAGAGGGGTTCCTCTCTGGGTATATCAAGGAGCCAGCTCTAATTCTCCCCCCCATCACTGAGGGCGGCAGTCGTTCCCACACCAAATGCACGAAATGCACCACCTGCTCATTATTTTTCAAGGGGAGATCTGTTGATCATTCACATCGGAACCATGGAGGGGAGTGAAGGGGTTAAAATGTAGATCCTGGGCCTCAGACCAGACCATAAAATCAAAATCTCCCCAGTGGAAATTCAGAGTCTGTATATTTTAGCAATTTCTGTGATTCTTATTCACATTAAAATTAGAGATCTACTAATCCTAGTGGATTCCACAAGAATCCTTTTAGGCTCATAGGTACTGTTTATTCAGTAGTGAAGGCCACAGACAATTTACACTCTCATCAGACCAACAGCCTTGCAAAATAGGAAATGAATAAGTAAACAAGCATATCTATTATTACAAATTCTGATCGTTACTATGAAGTAAAAAAGATGTATCACAGAGAGTCCGTGGGGAAGGCAGGAAACCAGCCAGATAAGGAGAGCCCTTTTTAAGGAGACCTCTTCTCCCCATCCCCCACCCCCAAAACGTCACTTTTCTGTAATATGCCAAACCCTAGTTTCCTTGCCATGGCCTTAGGAAAATGTAAAGTCAGTCCTAAGGAGGTTTGGAATAATATAGCTTTATTTTTGTCTGTAAATATCTGTGAATATTCTTTTATACTGGATCCTCATAGCAAGTCTATAAGGTCATAAAGCAAATATCATCATTCTCACTTACACATGAGGAAAACTATGGCATTGAATAACTTGGCCATGGTCATAAAACATATTAGTAGTGAACCTTCATTTTGATCATGGGTCTTTCAAGTTGACTTCACAGATGAAGAAGAGAAAATTCAAAAGCAACCCAAAGTAGATGCTGTGGGCCATCCCGGAAATGAGTTCCCTACCGTGGAAAGGTAAACCTGTCTCGATAGAGTAGAATGCCTGATGCCTATAAAATTATCACTAACATCAAAATGCCTTTCCCTTTATCTAGTCATGTGACAGTACTTTATCAACACCCCAGTTTTAGAAACCGCCCTGAATTCAATTTAGTTCTTAACTTTGTATTGAGAGGAGGATATTGTGCTATGCCTTACAAAAATGATTAATACATGGTACTATCTCTCATAGAACTTACAAACTAATGAGCAAGAAAAAGATACAACAGTTATGTAGAATAAAACCCCAAATTAAATAAGCACTAAGTATGAAGTTTGGCATGATTAACTTATTCAACAAATATTTAATGAATATCTACCATATGAGAGAGAAGCTCTTTATGACAAGCTAACCAAGTAAAGCATTTAAAGCAGGTGATGTTTGAACTGTGCTTTTAATGAGAAAAATGGAGATTGATGGGTAGAAAATTAGGAAAAAGAGATTCCATGCTGAGGGCAGAACACAGAACACAGACAAAATTAAGAGTGATAAAATCATAGGATATGTAGAAAAATATAAATATGGATTTGTTTAGCGTTTGTAAAATGATGTAGTAGAAGAAAATGGGAAGTTTGAGATTAGATGAGAGAAAATCTTTATTGATTTGGTACACATTTAGGACTTTATTCCAAGGCAAGGGGAAGCTATTGCAAGTTCAAAGAGTGGAGAAAAACACTGCAATCCATAATTGAGGAAGAAACACACCTGATTTGCAAAAGGACATGTAAAAAAATTAATACCTTATTTTTCTCTTTGGTTTTATAATTCTTTGTGTACAGATATATCAATATATGTAATATATATCCCCCAAATTGTAAATGTTTAAAGCTAGGAACTAGATACATATAATTCTCTTTGAAAATCACATTTTGTCAAGAACCAGTTCAGTTAATTATTACACAATCATGAGTTCTCTTCTCCAGGAGATGGACAGTGTGGATTGGAGATCTCATCTCATCATAAGCCTACGACCCAGCTTACCTGGGTAAGCACCGTGATTTCTCTGAACTTACTACAGTGCCTGGCACATAGCATTGATGTTTAATAAATGAATGAACACATAAATGATAGATCACAATGCTGGTATAACCAAGCTGGGAACTTTGATATTTTCAATTATTTTATACAAATGGCTTGCTGATATTTTTCTGAGCATTCCACTTGCAAACATGATGAATCTTCACCAGATTACATACTGTAAACAGCCTTCTCACTTGACTATGAACTATTTGAAAACAGAAGGATAAACTGAGAAAGTGGTCAATGTGTCTTTCCTCCCAGTCTTGCTAAAGATCAAGAGATATATATGGATAGATTAAAAAAAAAAAATAGACAATAGACACATGAAGACACAGATACATCTGCATGCACACATATACCTAATTTTCACCTTTAAGCTGTTTGTTCGATTAAAGAATATTAAGAAATACTTTTAACCAAAGGTAAGATAAAAACTTACTTTTACTTTGTCATCTTTTCCAGATTGAAATCAAGGCAAATAAAAGTATAGCATATTATAACTCATTTAAGCAGAATTTAACATAACTTTAGATAGTAATATAAAGTTATCTTATCGTAGGAGTCAAGTTTCTTCTTACTGAAACTTTTTTATATGGCAACTGCAGTGTCTTTAATTATCAGAATATCTGGAAATCACTTTCCTGAGTGAGGTTACTATTTTTCTTTTTTATGTGATGATTAAATCTCCCTAGAAACATATCACATTTTACTTCCAAAAATCTCCAAGACTAAAAAAAAATCATCACTAATTTGGGAAAAGAATAGAAAGGACATAAAAACTTGCCCATCTAAAAAATATTGGGAAGGAAAATGATTTGTGTTCAAAGAATGTCTATTACAACTGTTGGCAACTCTGCAAAGGAAGAAACACAAAGATGTTAAGCTATCAAATAGTTTTATTAGAAGGTTATACACTTTGAAATTACCATTATCAGCATGGAGCGGAATTCCATCCAGCTGCTCTTTCTTGCCAACATAGTGGGTGAACATTCTTTTTAAGGTACTTTTTTTTTTTTTTAGCTATCCAATTACCAGTTTTTGAGTTGAAAATACAATAATAAAGGGTTGAATATGTGTATGGGACAGCAGATATAGGATTTTTCTGTGCCCTTTTAGAAGTACATGGTCTAGAACCACAAATAGAATTTTAGATTGGGTTTTAATCACCATGGTTGACTAAATAAAAATGAAATACTTTGAATCAAGGAGATTTGATGATGTATTTAGCACTTTACCAGGTAGAATATGCAAGCATAACCATGACATCATGCCATATAATTTTGAGAGTCTTGTCACTCTCACTCTGAGCTTGCATATGATTTGTTTTGGACAATGGGATGTTAGAAATGTGACACAAGCAGAAGCTTAAAAAGTGCTTGTGGATTGGGAATTGTTCTCTTCCTACTTTTGGAAACCCTATTCCCATCACCATATGAACCAGCCCAGAGTAGCCTGCTAGGTGATGAAAGACTCCACAGACCAGAGATGAGCTGCCCCGGCCAAACTATCCTAGACCAGCAATCTATCGACTAATCCAGAAGCTGCCTGCAGATAACACAAGCAAGCCAGAGATCAGCTGAACCTGGCCCCATTAGCAGAAGCACCCAACTGAGCCCAGCACAAATTGCCAACAACCAGAATCATAAGTAAATTGCAGTGTTTTAAGCCACTAAATTTTAGGATGTTTTCTTTCAAAGAAAGTTAATTGATACATATGATCAAATGAGTTTTAACAATCTACTGATTTTTAAAATAAGTTCCAGATACTTGTACATCAATCCATCTAGTGATAATTGCCCTATAAACTGCAAAGGACTATACAAGTGTCAGCATTTTAATACAAATAAAATTCCATGGATCCCACAATAATTTTAAAATAATTTCCCCCATTCCACATCATAAAGAGGCCAAAAGGCTATGTTTTGCTGGAGTGAGGATCTTGAAAATCTGTATTTGAAATGTACACAATTTTAGGAGTAATATAGCTATGCAAGCTTCAATGTAATCTTTATCGAAATACGAATATATGCTTTTTGAGAGTTTTCTAAAACAGACAACTGGAGCGGCAAAGAATGCTATCAAAAGACTTCCATGAATCTTTGATACGTAGACTTCAAAAACTACCATTTAAGAACTGCAAGTAATGTTCGTTTTGTTTTGTTTTCTTGTTTATGGAAGAGACCTGAATGAAGTAAAGTGACCTGGATGTCGATACTTCATACTAAGAAAATTAACAGTCTGCCTGATAATTTCATTTGGGTATATATTTTAGCAGGATATTGACTCTGAAGACTGTGTTCCTTGGGGGAGAGGGGGAAGGCCCTTTTTACAGTAAGCATTTTGACAAATACATACATAAGATTTCTTTTTTCCTAAAGATATATGTGTGCATATGTCTGTAAGTGGTAGTTTGCAGGATATTGAGAGCTGAGATGGGAAAGACTACAGGTACCTACATGACCAATGTAAAAGGAATTGAATTGAATTGGGCAGTAGAACCTGGGTTGGGCTGTCATCTTAAGTGTAATGTTACCTAAGATTGATTACCCAAAATGGACTGCTGCAGAGCTATTTTATTTTATGGCTATGGTGCAAGGCCACAACACATGGATGATTTCTTTCAAATCAGTGGAAGTATCATGATTAATATTACTTGGCAGATGTCAATGAAGCAATGGAAATAAGTATTTGGGAGATGGATCTCTTAGTTAAAAGTAACAAGAGACCTTTTTTTTTCATTCTGGAGTCTTATGGTTGGATAGGGTCTCACATCAAGGTAGCATAGGCATGGTATTATAAACTCTCACTAAAGGCACGAAGGCCATCTGGCCCTCCCCAATGATATTAGATCAAGATCAGTGAGAAAAGCACATTTTGCAAGTGTTGCAAAGATAAACCTAGATTTAGCCTTGAGTTGTGTAAGTTACTCTATTATAATTTTTCCCAGGATCTACATATTCTTAATAAGTTGTTGCTTAAAACTGTAGTCTATTCTCTGCTTTCATTGTTAAGAATTTACAGTTGAATCTAAGGATGAAGGGCCACAAAGAAGACATTGACAGACAAAGGAGCAATGTGCTTCATGGGGAGGGTTGAGGTATGGCATAGAGCCCAAAGGATGGCTTGGGTAAGGACAAACTGCCAGGACAATTTTGTGGAACAGGCAAGCATTCTAAAATGTTCATAGAGTGTTTATGTTTACAAATATTATGGAGTGTTTACCATAACTACCTAGAAAAGGGAACTTAGGAAACAACTGGAATTCCTTGTGGAGACATTATTTTGAATCTGCTCTTAGTCCTTTTCATGTTTGAACTACTTTACAATACTGGCAAATTCCTTAAACTTTGATAACATTTACTGATGTATTTTTTAAATACTGTGACTCCTTACTTCCTATATGTTAATTGCCCTACTCAAACAGGTCCACCTTATTGATTGATGGTTTTGAAAAAATATCCTGGTCCTCACTTTGCAGAATATATTGTAACTACAATGTTAACTGTTCAATCCGTTTTCTTTACATATTTCAATCAGTCCCTTCCTGCCTAATGAATAATTTGGGAGGCCAGACATTTGTTATAATAGCTGTTGTTTCCTTTTTCTTCTCAATTTCTGCCTAGAAGGACAATTTCATTGTCTACATATCCCAATCTCCCACATACGGAGAAAATTTAACAAACTGTTGGATTCGTCATCATTACCTCGCTTTGTACATGAATCTGGAGATACTCCAGTACATTTAATTGTTAATCTCTCTGCCTTTCCTCCCTTAACTTCTTGTATAAATTGTATTGTTGAGCCTTCATAGTGGATGAGGCTTATTTGGATTCTTCCTAGGACTCCTTGCCTAATGACCCAAACCAAGGATCCGAAGAAAGATATTTGTAAAGAGAAAAATTTAAGACCATGTGACTTCAGCCAGTTGAATCATACTCTGCCTACAGATAACATTCTCAATTGCTCATACCCTTCAAACCCTTGGTTTAATTAATTTTGTAGGACTCCATAATTTGTGCTACCTTAAGGTTATTTTCCCTTGTATTTGGCAAGAGGACTTATGGGGAACACAGTATTTAATTCCCTATCAAACTAAAGGTCATCATACAATTGGATTATTAGTTACATTTATTTCATTATATAATTAATCAGAAATTCAACATTGGGCATCACGTCCAAATTTCCTTCACAGACTAAAAGCATGACACCGGTTGCATGCATAGTCCAAGGGTGTTTGATTCTGGTGGCGTCAACCTCAGTGAAGCTGCCAGGTTTGGAAGATTACTTTTTCCTTCTGTAGGCACTACAGCAAATGAATAGATGATCAGAAACTGTGAGAGAGAACTATGAGGAAGTGACATGGCTGGAGCCATTTTCAAATAGAGCCAGAGTGGCCACTGCAGAAAAACTGTCCTCCCCTTCTTTGTTAGAACTGGGCCAAAGCTTCTGGATAGGGCAAAACAGCAAGTATTTTATGCAATTGTTTGAGAAGTCAGTGGGGAGAACAAACCTCATGACCACAAGACTGATGGTGATGGACATTCTGCATTTAGAATCAGTAGTCAATATATAACCCAGAGGAGTTTAGCTTGTTGACAGCCATAGAAAACTTTGTATTCCTTTTTTTTTTCAACTCATGTAATTATTCCCCTTCCTTTTCCTCATAAAAACCCATTGCTTTTACCCTACAGGCAGGACACTAATTCGGTTTCTACTTGAATCTGAGCTTCCTGAATTGCAATCCTTTGATCCCAAATAAATGCTTGCTTGCTTCCCATTGCAGCTCTTTATTTTCAAAGGTTAACATTTAAATGTATCTTAATTTAATTTATAAAACTGGATCACATTTTTAAGTCATACTTAAAGCTACATTCTCTTTAGTTAATACCAAAAGCAAAAATAAACAAAATACATAAATAAAACAAAATACCACTGTTTCCTAATTATCATGAACAGTATGTTCCAAAAAACAAGTATGTTCGAGTATAATCCCATGACACCTGGCTAAATTCTTCCAATTTCAGTCCACAAAACCTCTTTAATCTTCCTGAGACCCAAGCCCAACTGGAATCCTACAGCCTAAGCCTGAACCCCCAAATCAGAATGCTCTAACCCTAAACTTTGTGCTGCTTTGAGCCCTAGACCTCCCTTCACTCAGATTCTGAAATGTGAGACTGAATTCCTAACAGACTTTTAATAACAAAGAGGATTATTTTATCAAAAAGGCAGAATGTCCCCAAATAAATCACAAAGCACTAGTGTGCCCTGAAACTGACAAAGACATTTTATCAGAACCAGCTTTTCCTTAGGGCTTGATTCATGTGGAAAAAGGAGATTGTCCAGGGCTGGGAAGTAGTGTTTAATGACAGAAACTCTATTTCCTTCCTATTTGAGTAAGTTTGGTTAACCTGGTCCTGAGAAATGCATCCTTTTTTAAAGTCCCAAACTGTAATCCAAATACATTATTAACCTCAGTGTGACCTCATTGCTAATTGTTTATGCATGCCTTTAGGGGCTATGCTTTTTAAGGAACAATTTGTGATCTTTTGATACGTTAATTTAATATGTTTGGTAATTTCCTTTTGTTAATGGTGTCCTTTTGTACATTGGAGTGCTAATTATTGTAATGGCTTTTTATTTAAGAGAATATTCTTCAGATGAGAAACAATTTAAATGAATATTTAAAGCCTGTACAGCTCTTTATCACTTTTCTAGAGGTCACTATTCCCTCCATCATTGAACTAAACAGCAGCGGTAATACCCAAAGGCATCACTTCATATTACAATAATTCTTTTTCGCAATTATGATCAAAACATCAAGAAAAAAGTAATTTTAAGAATAGTTTTAAAAGGCAGTGATATCAGAGGCCAAATAGTTTGGATTGCAATCTAAAACTTCTTGGATCTAATCTTTGTCCTGCGCCTAACGAAGACACTTAACGTTGACTAAGCCACGCAGTATCTCTGGATCTTACTGTCATCTCTATAAAATTAGCGTGTTATATATACTAAGATTACAATAACTCTGCTTCTAAAGTACTAGCGTTGTGGTCTAAGTTGTCAGCTCCTCAATCTCTAAGCAATAAAATCCTCTGAGTTCTACAGGGCACAGCAAAAGATTAGCAGAATTTCCAATAATTAAGTAGATCTCATTTATGGAAGTTTGGATCAAAGAAAGAGTAGTATACTTAGAAGATATGACTCTTCTTGCCCTGCAGCAGAGAATGGTGTTGTCTCCGGGTGGACTGGGGAGATCCCCAGGCCCAGAGGTCTCTACCCAGACTGTCCTTGGGGGCTCTGAGTCTGGTCACAAGGAAAGATTCAGGGACAGACCAGACATAACACGTTGAGTGGTGCTAGTGGGAAAGTTCGTTAAAGTGAGAGTTACACTCTCCAGATGTGAGAACTGGTGAGCTTAAAGGAGAGCTGTGCACCCCAGGGTTGGGGTTTCTCTCTTTTATTGACACTTGTCATCTGGGGGGTGGAATATTCATTACTTGGGGAGGTGGCCCACTTTTGCTGTAAATGTTCAGGCTATAATGTAAGTATTAGATTGCCCTCCTAAGTGGAGATCAAATTCCAAAATTCACCTATATTAGAAGGGTGAGGAGAAGTACTAATTCAATGCAGATTCCCTAAAACTGAATAAATTAGAACCAATAGGTTCTAGGCCTTGAGGAAAACTCTAAGTATGGCAACTTTCTAGAGTGAATACCCTCTCGTGCACTACATCCCAGAACTAGTCCAATCCTAAAAGCAAATCCAAATATTTTGATAGAAGTGACTAAAGAACCTTTCTTCTGAAACACTAAGTTGACCTACTAAATATAAATAACTTGAGTTATGTGGAAATTTTGAAATATTTTGCCTCGATTAACCAGAACATTCAGCAGTAGGCATGTGTGTGTGCCTCTCCTAGACATCGGATGCATGCACACTCTCAAAACCTAAAGCAATGAGTATTCAACAACTTATGGAAAGTTACCCACATTAGTCACTAAGAAAATGATTCTTAAAAATATGGATCTCTGGCATTTTTCTCAGGCTCATTCTGTAAACCTATACAGTAGATGTCAGAAAAATATTTTACTGTAAGTGATAGTCTTGTGAATAGAACTGTTAAATACAGGGATAATTGGTTCTAAGTTATCCACTTTATAATGTGATATAACTAACCAGAAAACTGTTAAAAGTCAATTCCAAAATCTCATTAATATTGAAATGTTATACTATTCTAAAGAAGAATAGTTCAAAGATTAAAACAAAACAAAACAAAACAAACCTTCACCAGAGTTCCTACTCTTGACATAACAACAAAGAAAATAAACAGAGCTTCACCTCTAAGCCCAAAGCAATCTTGCTGATTGAAAGTCCATAATGTTTGGTCAACGACCCAGGAATCTTACCCACATCTCCCAAATAATCCTCCCTCTGCACTGTTTTAATTGGAGTTTATCAACTGAACCAGAATTTATTTGAAATAATGATTTTATTACTACTTTAAAACTTCAATCTAAAGTTTGACTTTAATAATCTTTACTGTTGTAATAACTTTTAATGTTAATTTAATGCTGTTTAATGTGGCCACCTTCCATGACATTTTTCTAAAAATCTTTGACAGTTGGGGGATTCCTTACAATTGGAACACAGAGAAAAGTAATGTTTTGCTTAAATGCATTATGACCAAATAACTGAATACCACTTTTCAAGTGTCACAAAGCCCCAGATTTTGTGTGTATGTGTAGATATGTGCACTGTGTGTGTGTGTGTCACACACACCGCATGACTTCTCCTGGGTATTCTAAGGTCAGCTTCTACAGAGGCATCTCTCTTGGTGGAGGAAGGAATGGGAAATCCTGGTACCTTGCAGATGAGACAGTCAGGAGAAAAAAGTGTGTTTGTGTCTGTGTGTGTATGTGTGTGTTGGCAAGTAATAACAATAACAATAGTATATATTATTACTAGAGTTTCACTCACACACTACCGGTGTTTACAAACTAAAAAGAGCTGCTTTAGACAGCTGAATAAACACTGGATAAGTCAATCCATCTATATCAAGCGCTTATAGAATACTTTTGATGTGTAAGGTGGTGGACTGATAGTTAAAAGGTTCCATAACGAGTTCTATGGCCTTGATTCTGCCATAAATTCACTAAAGCACCTTGAACAAGAGATTAACCTTCACTGGGCTTTAGTTTCCTCAACCATGAAGGAAGAGGCCTGGGCCAACCAGCTTTAATGCCCCATGCACCTGTGCCTCTCCTGTGAACAAATGCACGGCTAACATAGCTGATATCCCAGCTTGAAAAGCAGACCAAACTCATATGAAATGGAAAACAATAATGCATGTAAAATTCTAAATTGAGTGACACAGTATGAGAAGAGCCAAGACTTGAAATGCCAGGAAACAAAAACACAAGTGCTATTGCAACAGACATGATAAGAGAAGACGTCCCATCAGGGTACACAGCATAAGAACAGGAGAACACTAAGGGTGGATGTACAGGGAGGGACAGGTTTCATTGCATCAAGGGAGGATATTTAAAAAGAATGTACTAATGGACTGATAATGCAACTTCTTGGTGAATTTTAGAGGTTCCAAAGCAATCACGTCAGGAATACTGGGGTATACCTTTGAAACCAGAAAAGCCACATTACTTTGAAAATCCTCATTTGAGATGAGTTGAATAGAAATATGGGACAAAGTAGAAGAGAAAAAGTTAGATATTTTAGAGAATCCTATTCATTTTACTTAAACAGACCTCTGAGTCAAATGCAAAGAAAGGGGGACCTTGAATCATCTCCAAATAATTATCTTTCTTGTTGAAAATTCCAGGTCTGTAGGGCCAAGCCATATAGACACAAATTTGGTTTATGTTCCTTTTGTTTTCCCTCACATGAAAAGGAACAACTTGCATGTACTACAAGGCAAAAATAATTACTCCAGGGCTAGTCTGAGCTGGCAACATGCACAACTGTCTTAGTCCCACCTATTCAGCTTACAGGGAATGGAGTGATTCCCCTAAAAGTAACATCAGAGTTCTATCAGCCCACTTCCTTAAAGCATCTTTGCCAGACTGTTAAGGGGCTTGAATTTGCACAAAAGATGATATTAAAGAGATAGAGCAAGGCAGCCTTGAGGCTTGAAGGTCCATTAGGTTGAAATACCTGAAATTGTTGGCTTCTACCACTGAATGGCTTTTGAGGCCAGGCAGAGGTTAAGCATCAACTTCTTGTTGCAGAGTAATACTTCCGCCCTGGGGCACAAGGCAGGTTATCACCTGTAAAATCTGTTCCAGTCCCCTAAAAAGGAGCCTGCTATTTAGAAAGCACTCATGCCAGAAATGTGCTCTAACATATGGGCTAAAGCACACTTAGGAGACAATTTTTATGGGCAGGCAAGCTAACTAGGGCAGGCTTCATGTCCCTCAGTGTAGTTTATATGATCGCTGCCCAAGAATCATTTGCGAATGAATGGCTGTACCATTTGCATGATTTGTCTGATTTTGTATTCTTACCCATGTTCTTCCTTTCAACCCCCCACCTACCTCCTTACTCACTGAATCCACAAATACTTAATTTAAACTACCCAATGGTGTCTAAAAGGAACGATTAGGATTCTTCAATCATTGTTATTAACACCAATTCTCTTTTGAAGGTATAAACGTTCAGTGTTTGGAGAGAAACACCTGCAAGACCAGAAGAAAGACTTCAGGCATGTTCCTCTAGGTTCTAGGATAGCAAATGAAGGCACCTGTGTCCAGGGCACCTACATCAATTCAGTGAAACACTACTACTGGTTTCTACTAAAGTGGAAGATGATACTGCACCGTGCTGGAAGCAGCACTGAACTGACAATAACAAAAAGTGAGTCGGAGTCCCAGTGTTGCCATGTACTAGCTATGACATGGGAAATTATAAAGGGACAGAATGCACCACCCCAGAATATGCTGCTTTGCCTTGTGAATTATCTCGAGCTGAAGACAATCGGGCCCAGCCAACTCAGGAGGAGCTTTCTATCTCTCCCTTAAAGGCCTAAAAGAATTGAGATAGGAAACCTGCATCAGGAAAAGAGTTATTACCAGAGATAACTTTTTGTATCAGAAAGACTTATGAGCAGGGCATGGCAAACATTGGTTTACCAAACATTTGCTCTTCTCATCTTCCTATGAATTGCCTTCCTTCCTTTTGAAGCTCCACACCCAAGCCCCTTCCCCCTTAGTCCAGGGCAGTATATAGGCTGCAACCACCTGACTATTGGGGAGTCTCATTTTTACGGGGCTCTCATGTGCATGAAATTTGTTTTTCTCCTGTTAAATCTGTCTTACATCAATCTGATTATTAGCCCAGCCAAAGAACTAAAAGGGAAGGAGGGAAACGTTCTCTGTCCCTAGAGTTATACTGAACTCTTGGTGCCATTTAATCTGCAAAATGACTAATAATATCTGTCCCACCACCTATCTCCCAGGAATGTTAAAAAGATCAAAATAAAATAATAAATATGAAACACATTGCAAACTTCTAAGATAGACAGACAGACAGTATTGTTATATTTAAGATTTTTCTAGGCCTGAACGTATCACTCCTTCACCTTAATTTCTAGGGAACTGGTCATTACCATTTATTCATTTAAAATTCATAGAATTGAATTCTAATGCTATGCTTTATTCATTTCATTAAAATAGATCAAAACCGTACCATGTGCCATATTCTAAGAGCAAGCTCCCACCTCGTGAAGCAGACAGTACTGGATCCAAACTTTATATTTTTAATTTTTCAGCTGTTTGTTTCTTAATCCTGTATCTATGGAGTAAGTGCCCAAATAAATAAATACTTCTTACCAGTAGTAAGAGCTTAATACATTTTAATTTGAACACATGATTTTGCCTGCTGTTCATCAGACTGTCAATTAGGCAACTGATGGCTATCAATAGGGATTACCTTAGCAGTAAATAAAGTAAAAGCTGTTGTGTTAGAGGCCTTCTCCAGGCTTGCTACCCTTGATTCCTGCTAGATTTCACATAATAGGAAAAATTCACTGATAGCACACACATACAGATTGGTCATACTTTCATGCCTGCAATGTATACGGAATGCCTAGTCACTATCATATGAACCATGGATAATGTAGCAAGAAAGTGCTGGTGTCAGAAACAAATTATTGCTGGCGCTAGATGATCAGAGAAGCTGGAACTACTTTTTGTAAATAGGTAGAAGTTTCAGGATAAGGTGGTTGAGGTAAAGGAAATTTGGGTAGCCCCTATCTGGAAGCTCTGGAGACTTGTTAGCACCACCTCCAGGCCAGGTGGTATACCATTTCCCACCAAAGCACACCTCCTTTGAGGAGAAAAGAAATCTTGTAAGCCAGGCCCCCTTCACTGCTGCCAACCTAAGTCCCCTGGTATCCCTACTGAAAATGTATCACTTGAGCTAATGGCAGTGAAACGTGACGTTTACAAGACTTGTGGCAGACAACTCATTTCTGCGGAGGCTAAACCCAGTCCCTAAAAGATTAACTCAGCAAAGGGAATGTGAATTGACAAAAATACTCCTCGGATAATACAAAGTAAACAGTAAGTCCAAAGACCTTCATATAATCCAGCATATTCACTCAGGCATTCATTCATCAAAAATTTTGAGTTTAGAGAACTTGCTAGAGGCAGGGAATAGAATGATGCAGGGTGTGCATGGTCTCCACCAAAATGAAGCCATCGTTTAGGGTTATTATAAAAATTTATATTTGGCACATATGAGATTATAGTTCCTAAAATACCTATACATGCTATAAACCTGGTCCTCTGTCAGGTTTGTATCTATATGTCATAAAGGGCAATGCTTGGAGAAAGAGAAGGTATATACAGGAATGTAGATATTTAATCCAGGTTGTGTCACTGAAGAACGCTTGGAAATCGTTTAATTCTTACCAAATCCAAGAGTTTTCTCATGTTTAGAATATGGACTACTGTGTCATGAAATTACAGGTAAAACTCCTGGTGCATAGTACTGCCTCAATAAACGACAGTTACTATTATCGAATGTCTGTATTCTAGATGTTCTGCACATCTTACCTTACTGAACCATTCCCTCAACACGTATACACACAAAAATACACTAATATGTAAGATTCGTGAAAGCAAAGGCGGTATCTTTCTTGTCTCCTGCTGGATCTCCTAATTCCTAGAAAGAGTCCTGGCACATAGCAGGACCAGGAAAATATTCTTTAGTGAGTGAATAAATGAGACATAGGATGCACTGACTCCACTTTGAAGCTAAGAAAATGAAGCATCCAAAGGTCATATGGTTAGATGCCAGTGATACAGAGAATCCCTCTGTATTTACTGCTCTATCCTGAGACTAGAAGGATGGGCTGACATGTGGCTTAGAAAATCCCCCTTCCGGGGAGCCTGGGTGGCACAGCGGTTAAGCGACTGCCTTCGGCTCAGGGCGTGATCCCAGCGTTATGGGATCAAGCCCCACATCAGGCTCCTCTGCTGGGAGCCTGCTTCTTCCTCTCCTACTCCCACTGCTTGTGTTCCCTCTCTCGCTGGCTGTCTCTCTCTTTGTCAAATAAAAATAAATAAAAAATCTTTAAAAAAAAATAAAATGTTGACTCCTTAAATCCTCCCAACAACCGAAGGAGGGAGGCACTGATTTAAAAAAAAAAAAAAAAAGAAAGAAAGAAAATCCCCCTTCCAGTTTCCCAGTCAGGAGGTGGCACACTGTGATATGTTCCTATGGACCTAATGTTTTATGCTTTATTTTCTTCTATTATCTGAAGTTCAATCCAACTTCTCCATGCTTTTAAATTAGCTTAAGGTCTGCTGTGCAAATAAGAAGCTATTACTGTAGAAGAACAAGTAGTCCACCACTTCTCAAGCACTGGCTTTGTCAACTTAGAGTATGTCTAAATACCCTGAGTAGCAGACAGGCAGGCATTATTTTCAAACACTTCAAAGAAAAAGAACAAAAGAAGAAAAGTATTCAAAACCATCTCTTCCTATCGATCCAAATAGAATTCACTATATTCTAACAACACGTATTCTCTTTTATACTCTGGAAATTTGAAAAGTGCTGCCATTGTTATAACTCATTGTCTATCCACTCCATCAGATGTTTAATAATAATCAGCCCATTTTACCGTTTTGCTCATTAAAACAAAACATTAATTTTAAACTGTTTAAATCTTTAATAGTGGTTACAACTCATTTATTCAACAGGGCTAGAATTTAATGAAATAATGGAATGGCCTTCTGGTTAACCCCACAGAGGAGATGAGTTAAAGGGGTGATCTCTCCTGCTCAGAGTGAACAATATAATACAGGACACCAGAAACACTTAGAAGATGATAGAGATAGCCTGTGATTAAAAGCCATAATGAGAGGATGTGATAATAAGTGAGGCATTCAGAGTATGGAGAGATCAGGGGTTGGAACGATCAGAAAGTGTAACAGTGGAGGAGGAACTTTAATGGGACTCTCAGAAGATCTGTAGACGCTCCCTGCTCTCCATACTCATTTTCTAATCATTACCCACAGTAATGAGCATGGTACATTGAGAGAACAGTAAGGAACCCTGCCTGGAAGACTGTTCAAACGCAGCTCTACAGGCACTCCCACCAGTTACCAACCCATCAGGCTGACAAAGCAAGCAGTTAACTCTTCTTACCTGAGATACAGACTTAGTACACTTCTTTCAATGCCAAGACCCTGCCAAAAGGCCAGGGTCACTGTTTGGGGGTTGCACTTCAGTTAGTATCATTTCACAGAGAATCCATATGGAAGCTATGATACACGTAATGGGAAATTTTTGACTACCTCAGCTTGTCCACTTGGAAGCAGTAAAATAAGAATTTTAATGAATAAGTTTATTATGAATATTAAATGGAGAATTACACATTAGAGTTGATACTCCTACAAAAGCCTAACACTTAGAGAGACTAATAATGTCCACATACATGCCTAGCAAGCTCCATGGACCAGAATATAGGCTAAATGAAGAACGAGCTTTCATCATCAGCCATTGTTAGGAAGAGTCATTATTCATCCTTTTGCAGAATTTGTCAATGCAGACATTGTCAGGTATTCATTTCCATAATGAACTGTATAAAATATAAAACCCGTAATGTCACTTAGCTGTGAGAATGGTTCCCATAAAATATTCTTGTGTTAATATCTGTCACCATTTGATATGAGGTCAATCAGGCCACAATCAAAACCAACCATTCTGACGTCAGTGCTGTTCTCTATTTGCTGCTGTAAGTAAGCAGCTTTTTTGGGGGGGAGGGGGTGTATTTTATTATCAACTTTCAGAATTCATTAAGTAAACTATACAGTAATTGATGTAGCACTTTGTAAGTTACACATTATAAGTAGAAAAAAAATAAATTAGTGACTAGGAATAAAATAATTTTGCACATTGTAAAAAATGTGCACAGGAAATATGTGAGAGGAAAGAAATTCTGAAGTAGGTTCATAAAAAGGACACAAACAGTTGTGACAGAAAGAATTTAACCAGCTGCTTATTTGACTTTCATGAAGAATCTGGCTAACTCGAGAACTGTCTCCAGATGTAAACTGAAGTCCTGTCATTATGATAGATATTTCACTTACAGTCAATGGGCAGAGAAAAAAAAAAAAAAAAAAAAAAAAAAAAAAACAAGGGAGAGTCAGGGAGTCTTCAAATCCCAAAGCAGGAGCCATGAGTTGTATGTGCTAATCTGTTGCCACTTAATCCTAATAAGTGCCTATACCAAATTTCCCCCAAATTGGTGGTGACTCATTCTCAAAAATCCCTAAATCTCCAGTTAGGTAATGTGCTTGATTTCCCCACACCATTTCCTCTTTTCTTTCTTCCATTATCTTATGCTGTTCTGCAACTCTTCTCTCCTC
This sequence comes from Ursus maritimus, assembly GCF_017311325.1. Classification (NCBI taxonomy): domain Eukaryota; kingdom Metazoa; phylum Chordata; class Mammalia; order Carnivora; family Ursidae; genus Ursus; species Ursus maritimus. The sequence continues at coordinate 41,042,286 of NW_024426552.1, read as the reverse complement.
TACTCTGCTGCCTATTCCAAGATGTGCATAAACAAAATGTCCCCAGCTTCCTAGAGGTTCCTCCTAATGCTTGAATCACACAAGCCATTCAGTCTCTTTGATTCATCTCCGGCAATTTCATGATAATGTCTGGACATGGAGCTCTGTGGCCCTGCGAAAATTTGAGAAAGCAGCGCTCGTCTTTGCACATGCCAGAGTTCCTTTTCTGCTGTGCAAGTCTCTTCTCCCATTCCTTGTTTCTCCTGTCTTGTCTACTTTTCCTGCAGTCAAAAGTCACTCCGAACAGAGAGTCAGTTATCAGTCATTCATACCTCTTTTAGAATTTAATTCAGAAAGATATATATCTCAGGATAATTACAATTGAACTCATCACCAATGCTATTTTTAAAGGCTTAGCATACAGATAAGAGATCTAAATGACAAGGAGTAGAAAAGATCTTTTCAGGGAATCCTTTCAGAAACCACATTTTCTATCCACCTGCTCCTGGTGGAAGATCCTGGGAAATTCACACAATCCTCCCTCCTATCTTTTCTCTACCCCCTGAGTTGGAATTACAGACTGCCTCCTCGTTTGCTGAGCTTTCACTTGCCTGTGTCTGTTCATAGCTGACACCTGTCTATCAAGCAAGTTCTGAACCCCTGAGAGGCATATCTAGAAGTTGGGAAGAGATTTATTCCAAAGGGATCATGCTCTTTATTAACGTCAATCAGTCAACATCTGAACACCATCCCTCACTGTGACTGTACAGGTTCCCTACTGGACATGTACCTACAATGCCTTGCTATGTCAGACTTTTCAGTCACAAAAGGAAGGAAGGAAGGGAGGGAGGGAAGGAGGGAAGAAAAGATGGAAAGAAAGAAATAGTACTCATACCCTCATAAACATTTCTTCTAGTACCTAATTATTTGTATCTGATGTGGTGCCTGCTGGAGGAAAAAAAGTCAAACATATAGAATGTGTATTTATGAGAAATGTGGGGGTTTTTTGTTAAGATTTATTTATTGGGGCACTTGGGTGCCTCAGTCGGTTAAGCGTCCAACTCTTGGTTTCAGCTCAGGTCATGACCTCAGGGTCCTGAGATCGAGCTCCACCCTGGGCTCTGTGCTCAGTGGGGAGTCTGCTTGAGATCCTCTCTCTCCTGCTCCTTCTGTCCCTCCCCCACCCACGTGCATGCTCTCTAACATAACAAATAAATCTTTTTTTTTTTTTTTAAGATTTATTTATTTTAGAGAAGAGGGAGGGGCAGAGGGAAAGAATCTGAAGCAGACTCATCCTGAGTGGGAGCCTGACGCTGGGCTGGATGTCACCACCCTGAGATCATGACCTGAGCCAAAAACCAAGTTTGGCTGCTTAACTGATGGAGCCACCCAGGCAGCCCAGAAATGTGGTGTTTTTTATAAGCTTGAAATATAGATGTGTCACTTTTAAAGTGATTTCCCTACATAGTAGTGAATGAAATAGAAAATCAAAGTAGAACCATTGGTATAAATTGTGAGCCTAGAGTATCTTCTAAAGAAATAATTAGTCTCTTTGTAATAGTTTAATCTGCATTATAGACATCTAGAAGTCAAATCCATTGTATTATTCATTTCCATTTCCCTAAACACATGTCACTTGGTCAAGGAAATTTCTTAATAAAAATTTCTTTGAAAATATAATTTTTAATGGAGAAACACTGTCTGAATCAGACAGGGCCATCCACTGAATCTCAAATTCTGTCTTTAGCTGTGATCATAGATAATCCACAGGCAAGTACTGTTGTTATTCATTACAACAGTCTCAAAATATTGAAATGGAATAATAAACATTCCTAGCTTATTCTTTAATAGCCCACTTTGGCCCAATTACCCATGCAGTTATCAAAACATACTTTCACTTTATGTTCAGAACCAATCATAGGTTATTCTATTTATTGAAAATGCTCTCACAATTCACCTATAATTCGGAGAAGATTTAGATGATACACATCAAAATCACATAAATTGCTTCATAAATTTTTCTAGTACATACATTCAATCTATATTCATAACCATTCAATATATACTCCAAGTTCAGAAAATATCTTTCCCACCATAGAATTTTTACAATTTCTAAATTGGTTTGTATTATATGATGAGAAAAATGAATTTCAAGAGCTAACAGTTCTGATGACCACAGTCAAATGATTTTAGAAATAGTGAATAAACCTGCATAAGGCAATATTAAGGATTTTTTAAAATTTTTAATTACTGGAAATAGACATTTATTTTGGTCTATGTTACTTATCTTATTCAAGGCATTCAACCTTTCAGAATAATTTGCATGCCAATTAAATATATAGAATACCAATCTCCTAAACTATTAGAAATAAACAGGGAATCATAGCATAAAATGAGTAAGAGAAGACAATACTGCATCGTTGAGAGTTGATATCTTTTTCTGAAAAATACCGTGTTCCCCCCATGCCCCAGGGTAAACATAATAAAGTCTCTATTCCCGTCTTCGTTTTTTCGAATGTCCAGTTATTTGTTCAATAAATAAATAAATACTAAGCACTTATTTTGTACTTGGCTGAGTAGAGGGACATGGTTATTTGTCTCAAGGTAATGACCTAGTGTCAGAGAAAATACACACACAGGAAGACCAGTCAGCAATAAAATGATGCAAGACATCACATGATGTGTCCTGATACAGTTATAAAAGCTGTTGATATTTCAAAGGCTAGAAAGTTCCTTCCATCCAGTGAATCAGGGAAGAACTTTTAAACCAACTCTAGGCATACACTCTAAGTAGGATTTCAAGAGCAATGAGGAGCATTTAAGTTAAGGGAATGAAAATGCAATGGCCTAGACACGGGAAAATACATATATGAAAATATGAGAAATGAGAGTAGGTAAGACATTGAAAACTTGACCCCTAAAGGGCCTTAAATGATATGGTTTTTTTTTTTTTTTAAGATTTTATTTATTTATTTGACAGCCAGCCAGCCAGCGAGAGAGGGAACACAAGCAGGGGGAGTGGGAGAGGAAGAAGCAGGCTCCCAGTAGAGAAGCCTGATGTGGGGCTCGATCCCGGAATGCCGGGATCACGCCCTGAGCCGAAGGCAGACGCTTAACGACTAAGCCATCCAGGCACCCCAAATGATATGCTTTTAACAACAGATTTTATTTGAAATGAAATGTTAGACTTTCGAACAAGTAAGTGGAACACTGGGAGCTGCCTTCAGGAGGAACACAGAACCAATGCTCCTGGACAAATTCTTCCCCATGATGCCTGGAAGATTGGGTCAAGGGTACATTCCTGCATCAATGACGTGCCAAACACACTAGGTACTGGACAGGCAATGCTTACATTCTAATGATGGAGAAAGACATTAATGAGTAGATAAACATAAGTAAACAATTTATTCAAGAGATGAGACACAGCCTTAACATTTTAACTGAAAAAAATTCTGTGAAGCTTTCAGCTCAGAATTTGGCATGAAGTCAACACATTGCTACAAAATTTTCTCTATCAATTAACTTGGGTACAAACAATCTATTCCTTTTCTTAAAGTTTGTTGTTTCATTACCCAGATTCAGAAAAACAATTCTTTGAATACTGTGAAGATGATACATAAAGATAGAAATTCTAGCACATAAAGATAGAAAGCAAACTGTGTACGAAAGGCACCCAAGTAAACACTTGGTCCTGCCTTTTCAGCCAAAACAACAACAATAAAAAGTGAATGATCTTTTTTGTCATCAAATAAAGGAAGCAGTCAGCTGATTTCACTCTTCCCCCCACACTTCCACAAGATGCTTTGTCAGACACAGCATAGTATTGTCTGTCTTTCTTTGATGGGAGTGGTTTCCAGGAAGTCGAGTTGTTGGTATGAAATGAAGAAATTTTCAAATGACAATCAACAACTGTTTTTCTCAAATATTGCCCTGCCTCTGAAGCCTGTTGACAGTTACCATCCGTCATTTGCCTCATCTCATCTGTGTCCAGGTTGGACAACAATATGCTGAGATACAAAACTCCGGGCCAAGGAGTCACTCTGGTGTTTCTCAGTGAAGAAAGGATGGAGGCAGGCTGACAATGCTCTCACTGTTCCAGGCTGTTACTGGGCAGAGGCATCTGTGATTTTTACAGCAGGATACGGAAGCTTAGTATAGTATCTGTGGTCTTTATAATGTTTTCTAGGGATTTGGGGCAAGCATTAGCTAGGGTAAAGTGCTATTTTTATTGAACTTTCTGTTACACTTTGATTAAAAACCAAATATAAACTGAATGTAATGAGTGAAAACATTTGAAGCCATTTCCCTGCAGGTAGACTATTAGCTGAGACTTTAGAAAAAGACCATATTGGGACAGGGAAAAAAAAGTAAATATGGATGAAGTAATACAATCAAAACATCAGGATATTTGTGTATTAGTGGTTCTTTAACTTCAAGATGCACAACAATCACCCCAGAGTCACAAATGCAACAGCCTGAGGAATGAGCCACCTAGGAATCTGTACTTTAAAAATCACCCCCACAAATTTAGCAATCACCTCCCAACTTCTTGTATAGGAGGTCTCCAAAACATACTCTGAGCTCCTAATACACACAGAGGGAAAAAATAGTTTAGGGAATTATAGTAAAAATACAATAATGCTTATTTCAAAATAGTAGGATTATAGATAATTGGCATTTGGTATATCTCTCTATATATTCTGATATATCTTTGAATTTTTTTCAGCAGTCATTTGTCATTTGAAAACTTAAAAAAAATAAAATAATTTATAAAGTGAAAGGGCTTTTTTTCTCCCCCCAACACATAGACTTTTACATTGGGAACCTAGAGTGATTACCTTAACATAAATACAAAATTAAGTCTTTGTGCTTTTTTTTTTTTTTTTTTGTCAATAGCAACTGTGTCTTAGCCTTTTCTGTATTCCAAAATTTTGTTTAGTTCAGAACATGATTAAATATTTGAAGGTGACAGAAGAAGATACATGTATGGCTGGATGAAGGGGAAAAAAAAAACATTTTGATGGCTAGATGGAAGAACGGATGGATAGATGAGAAGGAGCAATAAATGGAGAAAAGGAATGTGTTTCCAAAAAGAGGAAGAAGGACCAATAGAAAGACCCAGAGGGCTTGATGGAGAACCATTTATGTGCACAATTCAGGAAGAAAGGTAGTAGTTTGAATCTCTGATTAATATCTGTACATAACCTATATTTTTCTAGATTACAGTAGAGATGGAAGACTTGGTCTTAAGAGGCTACCTAACCTATGGAGGAGTTATAAACAGAAATTTCATCAGACACAGATCCAGGAACTGATCTGGTTTCATGGAATATGGGAGTCTCACCTGACAGAGGAGTGAGAACATACACACAGCAAAGCTGACCGCCTTCCAGAGCACCCATGACGGTATGTCTGAAGGATGAATTTTCCATTGTGACACTCTAGTGGAGTGTAACTTTCTGGCTTACTCATATTCTTTGGTAACAGTTAAGAGTCACAAGAGTCTTATTCTCACTTAATTTTCATCAACCATTAAAGAAATTGCTATAATAATAAATACAAGATTTTGTCATATTCAGCTCTACTATTCACTCCATCTGGGAACATCAGAGGAGCACTTCACTTATTAGAACTACGGAACTCCATCTCTAAATAGAAGGCTAGAAGATGTCAGATAATTTTTGTGAATTTTCAGGGGGCTGAGCCTCAGGAGTAATTGGTTTGTTTCACAAGCACTTCAGGTGACCAGAAGGTTATGTGTTGATAAGTAATAAAAAGGATGACTCTTCAGTCTACTTCGAGCTCTCAAATTGTATGCCTTTTCCTTTCCTGGCAGGTAACTAGTTGTGCCAAGCAATGTAAGAAACTCAGTTTACATATTTCCACGTGAAGGTACCATCTAGCCAGAAATCAGAGAGGATTTCTCATCCAATTTGCAATCATCCTGGATTAGTTTAAAAATACTTCAGGACATTCATACACAACTTCTGATCTCTAGTTCTATAAAGCTGAAGAAGGTGAAACTGAGGTATAAGTCAGGTCACACACAGAATGAGGGACTCACTAAACTCCCTGAGAGATTTTCAGATGGAGAACTTTCAAAAAGATCACAGGTATTTCTAAAACATTGGAAGATTAAAATTTCAGAGTTGTTTCATCACAATGAACCACTGACTTTTTCAAATGCATTTTTTTCAGACCTTTGGTCATTTTGATGGTGGATTTTGTGTATCAACCTGACTGTGCTAGGAGTGATCAGATTAAACATTATTTCTTAGAGGCTCTATAGGGAGGGCATTTCCAGATGAGACTGGCATTTGAATCAGTGGATGGGCATTCATCTAATCATTAAGGGCCTGATTAGAACAAAAGGCCAAGGAAGGAAGGGCCTTCCCCTAGGGCTCCTTGCTAGCCTGCTTGAGTTGGAACTCCAATCTTTTCCCTGCCTTTGAAGTGGGATTTATACCACTGGTTTCCCTGGTTCTCAGGTTTTCAGACTTGCACTAAAATTATACCACTGGCTTTCCTGGGTCTCTGACTTGTACACAGGGAACCATGAAACTTCTCAGCTTTCCTCATCGCATGAGCTAATTTCTCATAATGAATGAATGAGTGAATGAGTGAGTGAATGAATGAATGACCTACTGCTTCTGACCTACTGGTTCTGTTTTTCTGGAGAAACTTCACTGCCATCATCCACCATTACCTCTTAGAATCCCCATCTCCCCTGTCCATCTGGCAAGTCCCTACACATAAACTTTAAGACTCAATTTGATGTTCAGCTTTTCCCTGAACTCTGAGTAAAGAAAACATGGTCGTCCCATTCCCTAAATTCCCACGGTACTTTACATATGCCTTCACCAGAGCACTTGCTATGTTTTATTATACCTACCAGTTTAAATATCACATCTCCTACCTACAGTACTTAGAGTGAAAGAGAAGAAAAAGAAAGGTAAGACAAGGGTAGAAGAAACAAAAGGACGCTACCAGGAACATCCCAAGATGGCATAACATTTATTTACTTCAATTATAAATATTGAAAAGGCTGAGAGACCTTACATTTAACTTGTTGAAACAACCAAGACACCATTCAAGATCGAGTGTTTAATAAATACTTTGATGATGTTGCTATGGATCAAAACATTTCCCACACTTTTCTTTGTTTGCTTTGAACACAAGAAATGCAGAGAAAGAATAAAAAATATCTTTGGCCAAAAACAATTTAGCATATTTGAAATTACTTATTTCAAAGTGTAGACCTAGTAAGGAGAATTTGAAATAAATGCTTTAAAACGGTGTCATCTTATGATTTGAGAACTACATCCTGACTATCGAATCTTCCCCAGTTGCCTCTTGATTTCAGTGGTCTTTCCTAGTTATTCTGAGAGCAGAAAAGGATGCACCTCAGTACATCCAAAAGCAAGAAAGTAACTGAAAAGCAACAGGGCGGAAGTCTCTGTAGGAGCAAAGATCCCTGAGCGATAGCCCTGTCTGAAGAGAACAAAGTCAGGGAGTAATCCAGTCAAGGGCCCACCTAAGAAATGGGTCAGGTTCTGCATGGAGAGTAAAAATGGATGCTAAACGGAGACTCTGACACACAGAGCAGGCAAGATAATGAGAAGTCAGTGGAGAATTCCACAACCGAGGCCTCAAGTATTTTCTGTCAATGGGTCAAAGTAAAAAGAGCATTTCAGAGGCTGTCTGCAAATGAGAACACAGAGCAGAAAGAAATCCTTTAGGTGACCTGGAAGAAAGTTCCTATTAAGCTCCTTCTTCTAAAAGTGGGCTGGTTAAGCCACTATAAAAGAGTAGGAATGGGACCCAAAACCTATAATTTAATCTTTACCTTAGGAAGAGGCTTGTTCCCACCACCCCCCTTTTCTGATGCCAACACCCATAGTTATTTGATAGTGTTCAACACCATGTGATTCAGAGCATAACTACTTCTGTGGAGAAGTGAGTCCTTGAACTTGAGGAGGCAAAGTACGTTAAAGAAAGATGAGCTGGTATGTACTGCCCCCCATTCATCTCTACGAACTCAAGCATTTATTGTGCAGTGTGGTATGGGTGACAGATTGAGTGAGGTGTTTCCACACACTTCACCTCCTTATGTAATCCTCCTAAAACCCTCAAAAAATGATCTTCCATTGTACAGATGGGGGAAATGAAGACCTGGAGATTTATTAACTTGTCTAAGTTGACAGAGCCAATAAGGAAAATTTCTAGGATTCAAACTCACATATAAAAGCTACAAAATTCATCAACCCATGCTGAAAGAAGAGGCCAAACTCACATCCATTTTGTATTCACATAAAATGAATCCTTGGTTAAATTTTATTAGCATTTCCTTCATTCAGCATTACCTACATATAACATCATAAACTTTAAGCCTGCTGGAAAATGTAATAAGGAAGAGAAGTTTTATCACATTTTAAATATTAAAAAGGAAGAAAAAATTACTTTGATTTTTGATAAGTGATGAATTTGCTGCAGTCAAAATCCTGCCACAGGATTAGGAATTGATTTAGTCTTTCAAAATATCTGACCTTCTGTTAACTCATAAAGGTAAGCAAAAAATTAAGTAGGAATGCCACAACACATCAAAGCGTGTTATAAAAACTGAACCAAATATGGTGTCTTGGCAAAATACCTACTTGTGTAGAAAACTAAAATATGAACTCATGCATTTTTTAGTTTTGGCTTCATCCTTACTATATTCAAAGCATGCTGGCCTTATTTCTGTCCCATGAGTATATCAAGCTCATTCCTGTTTAAGAGTCTTCTCATTGATTGCACTTTTTGTCTGTCCTGTCTCAAATGTTACATCTCATCTTCAACATTACTTCCTCAAAGATACTTTTACTGAACATCTTAGCTAAAGTAGCACCCTCTCCCGAACCATCCAAACTCTATAAGCATATGAAATTAAATTATTCAATTATTTTTATGTGTTTATTTTCTTTTTCCTGACACAACATGTTAGCTCCATGAGGGAGTATATTTATTTCTATATGACCAGAATCTGGAACTATGCATGACACATATTTATGAACTGACTGACAAAATATTAAAGTTGTCATTTGCAAGAGGATACTATTTTTTTGCTGTCTTGTGATAACTAAAGGTTCTGGAACCCTTGAAACATATTATAAGTGGTTTCTTATTATCTTTCTTTTACAAATAAACACGACTAAAAGCAGATGAGAGAGAAGCCATATATATCTGAGAAAATAGTCAAGTGTGAAAGCCCTTTAGTAGTTCAAAATAAATTACAGTTTTCATCTTAAGTCTTCTGTTACACCATTAAAGAACAGAGCATGGTGTAGGTTCATAAATCGATCAAAAGCAGCAAGTCGAATCAAGGAGAGAAACAAAACAAAAACTGGGTCTGGTTTAGCACTAAGTTTGGGATCTTAGATGAAGCAAGCAAGGCAAATAAAAATTAAAATAAGAAACACAGGAACTCAAATCAAAAAATGGACAGAAGACATGAACAGACACTTTTCCAATGAAGACATACAAATGGCTAACAGACACATGAAAAAATGTTCAACATCATTAGCCATCAGGGAAATTCAAATCAAAACCACATTGAGATACCACCTTATGCCAGTTAGGATGGCAAAAATGGACAAGGCAAGAAACAACAAATGCTGGAGAGGATGTGCAGAAAGGGGATCCCTCTTACACTGTTGGTGGGAATGCAAGTTGGTACAGCCACTTTGGAAAACGGTATGGAGGTCCCTCAAAAAGTTAAAAATAGAGCTACCCTATGACCCAGAAATTGCACTACTGGGTATTTACCCCAAAGATACAGATGTAGTGAAGAGAAGGGCCATATGCACCCCAGTGTTTATAGCAGCATTGTCCACAATAGCTAAATTGTGGCAGGAGCCAAGATGGCTTCAACAGACGAATGGATAAAGAAGATGTGGTCCATATATACAATGGAATATTACTCAGCCATCAGAAAGAACGATTACCCAACATTTGCAGCAACATGGATAGGACTGGAGGAGATTATGCTAAGTGAAATAAGTCAAGAAGAGGAAGACAATTATCATATGGTTTCATTCATTTATGGAACATAAGAAATAGCAGGGAGATTGGTAGGAAAAGGAAGGGAAGAATGAAGGGGGGTAAACAGAAGGGGGAATGAACCACGAGAGACTATGGACTCTGGGAAACAAACTGAGGGTGTCAGAGGGGAGGGGGATGGGGGGATTGGGATAGGCCAGTGATGGGTATTAAGGAGGGCACATATTGCATGGAGCCCTGGGTGTTATATGCAAACAATGAATCATGGAACACTACATCAAAAACAAACGATGTACTGTATGGTGACTAACATAGCACAATAAAAAATTTAAAAATAAAAAATAAAATTAAAAAAAGAGAAAAGCACCAAAAAAAATAAATAAAAGAAAGAAAAGAAAAAGAAACACAGGAACTACAGCTCTAGTTTATCAAATCAAGATGAGATACACAGAGGTGAGAGTCAAACCCATACTCATGTCCAGAAAGGCAAACACCCTTGGGCAAAATGAGGAAAAACACCCAAGAATGGTTTCACTAAGCAGGGCTCCTGCCATAATCCGAGGCTAGCATACCTGTTTAAGGCCAGTTTCTCAATTTGAAGTAGCTACTGTCTTTCCTCACTATCTCACTACCTCCTCCCTATCCACTCTTCTGCCTATTCCAGTTTTATTCATCCCTCATTTCCCATTTTATTCAAGGCCTATCTTTAAACATCCAGTAAATCCAACCCCTAGAACTTTTTTCCTTCCTGAATACCTATTCCTATGTCTATAGTTAGTACCATCATGGTTGCCATTTAATTATTCTTGAAATAAAAAACTCCTTGAATTTTTTCTAGAAATGCTTCTTAGGAAGGAACAGTTTCTTTTCTACATCTTACTATAGGAACACAACAAAAAAATGTTGATGAGAGAATTCGCTCACACTTCCTATAAACAAAACTATTCCTATTATCCATAAGTGTACACAAAAATCACGGAACACTTCCTGCCCTTGGAAATGCCAAGGACAGGTGGGTTCAAGGTAGCAACATTTTGAACTCAAGCAGATCAAAATATACCAAAATAAATAAATAAATTAATTAATTAAATACTCTGCAAGAGCTTCAAACACTGGGAAGTGAGAGAAATGTCATTGTAAAGAGAAAGAAAAAAAAGGGGCTCACAATTGTAAGATAACTAAAAAAAAAAAAGTCTTTAAGAGAGTTTAATGTGAGAGTGGGTGGAAAAGGAAGCTGAATGAAAGTTTTAAATACAGATCAAATATCTACTATGATTGGAAACTAGGTAAGATATTAACACATGGAAAGGAGTAATTTGTGATATTACAGAGGGTTTTATAGTCTAATAGGAAAGAACGGCAAATGAAAGAAGAAACCACATTTTTAAAATAAGATAGTTAATTTTATCGATTATCCAGTTTTAATCCTTACACCTACTTGCATTTAATATTTGGCTATTAAAGGGAAAG
>NW_024426552.1:40954432-41030794 GCF_017311325.1 Ursus maritimus | reverse complement strand
TACAATGCATGGAATCAAAGCGAAGAAAGTCAGCAAGAGAATGCAAGAACACGTTGCTTTCATAGCAAGCCATGTGTTGCTCTCAATAAAGATGATGTATGACTAACCTGGAATCAATATGAATGCAGATAAAACTTACTCTTTTCACTGGGTTATTCTATAACTGATACATACCTTGCTGAATATTTATCATTTGAATGCAGAATACTGTTCTGCCAATGCACAACGTACAAACAATAAATATAAACATTGCCTCCCTCACTATTTTTCTCTTGTTGTTGCTCTGGCTTTTCCAGGACGAGGATAAATGAATAGTAAAGACCTACCTCACAGTTCACGAAACATGGTAAAGGAAGCATAAATCCCCAAGATAGCATTGCTAACAATCTCTAAAAGAAGTAAATGGCCCATGGATCCTTTAAATGTTCCAAGTACAGCAGTTGAATGAATATGAGTCATACATTAAGTGGGATCATTTGGAAGGATGAATGGATCTTTAAGGTGAAAGGGTTTCTTGTCCAAAGCCGACAGAGGTATGCAAATATCTTCGCCTTTCACACTTTGCAATATGAATACAGTCGTAAATGTGTCACAGCTCATTTCAATGTGGCCCCCAGGAATTTATAAAATGAAATCCTCAAAATCAACCATCTCCTCAAGGGTCATGAAGCAAATTGACTTTCCATTGGTGGTCCCTGTAAAGCCAGAGCCTTTTTTTGTTTGTTTGTTGTTGTTGTTGTTGTTAGATATTTCAGTAGCAGGACTGGAGGCAATAGAAATATAAAAATATCAAGCACTACAAATGCTTTTTCTTGAACAAAGATGGAGCCAAAGCTTCTGTCCTCCCAGAATCCTTCTTTTCCCTTTCTACGAACAACATCTAAGGAATCTCCAAGTCCTGTATCTTTCATATCTCCACATTACCTTTGAAACTCATCTGTTTATCTCTTTCACTATTGTCACTGCCCTGCCTCACAGGACCAGTCTCTGTGCCCCAAAAGACACTTAGTTGGATTTCCTGTTTCAAGACTTGCTCCCTCCTGAATATTTTCCCTATGTATCAGAATAATATTGTTCCCCTCTAATCATTTCATTCTATAGTTCACAAACTCTTTCAGGGGCGCCTGGATGGCTCGGTTATTAACCGTCTGCCTTCCGCTCAGGTCATGATCCCGGTGTTCTGGGATTGAGCCCCACATCGGGCTCCCTGCTCAGCGGGAAGCCTGCTTTTGCCTCTCCCACTCACCCTGCTTGTGTTCCCTCTCTAGCTGCCTCTCTGTCAAATAAATAAATAAAATCTTTAAAAAAACACCCCTCTCAAGTGTTTCCTATTGTCTTGTGGAATGTCCAGACTCCTCAACATGGCATTAAAAAGGCCCTTAAAATTGTAATTCTAATTACCCTTCAAATTCACGTCTACCATTATTACTCTGTCACAGTCAGTCCAAGATTATTGCAAACGCTTTGTTTATCCTTCTCATCCTTCTCCCTTTGACCACCCCCACTCCACCCTACTCCATATCAATCTTTCAAAAGATCCCAACTTAGAATTTCCAATAGAGCCAGGTAATACCTGTCTTGTTCATTGTGGCATCCTCACCACTGAGTAGCACCTGGGTCAATACATTTTGTTGAACTGAACTGTGCTACTGCAAGCCAAGATGGGTAAACTCTGAGTCTGGGATTTTAGGGCAAAGATTGGAGAAGGGAAAAAATAATTTTAAATCTCTACAGTGACCCTATTTGAAGCATTGAATTCTACCCATATTTGAAGCATCTCTGCACTGTTCAAAACATACACTTCTGATGTCTTCCCTGACACCTCGATACAAGGTAATTTTTCCTTCCTCTGAACCATGATGAATATACTTTACATGGCATTCAGCTTCCCCAGGATCATTTCAAGTCATGTCAGGTCACTTGTGAAGCATTTATTTGATCAACCAAACAAGAAGAAAGTCATCTTGGATTTGTTTTTATCTGAGGCCATGACTTATCTGACAAACCTGAGTCTGACTGACCTCCCACTCTCTGAGGACAATGTCATATACTCTGTGAGGAATGTAAACTTTCTGCAGAAGTCAGAAAGTATTTCTCAATTCTTGCTATATACTCATATTAGGTAGGAAGCTCTAAGCCCCTCACCAGACCAACTGAATTCAAATCCTTAAATATGGGGTCTAGACTTCTGTACTTTTTCAAAAGATCTCCAAGAATTCTGTGAAGTCTGCAAACCATTGGGTTAGAGTAATGGGTCAGCAAATTATTTGTAAAAAGGGTCAAATAGTTAATATTTTAGGCCATATGATATCTGTTACAACTACTCAACCATACCGTTACAGCTTAAGTGCATAGACAATAGACAAACTAATGGTAGTATACATGTTCCAATAAAACTTTCTTTACAAAAACATGTAGTGGACTGGGCTTAGCATACAGATCATAGTTGTCAACCTCTGAATTAGAAAATTCTGTATCTTCTCCCCAGCTAAATGACTATTTATATTGTTTTACTTCCCATTTTGCTACTGATAAGACATATGCCTGTTTCATTTTTTTAAAAAAATAGCCAAAAATAGAGCCTACTAAAATTTGACAAAGAACTTTTGTAATATGATTAAGAACCATCATGGAGAACATTCAACTTACAAATGTATTTGTAATTTATGAAAATATGCTAAACTATCATACTATTTTTATAGCATCTTTCATTCAAAGCAACTACACACTCTTTACATTTACCCTAATTATTTATTGGGAAGGAAAATTAAAAGGAATATTGGTGTTCTCATCTTTATTTATGTATTCCAAATGACAACAGTAAAACACAGCTGTTGCTGGGATGGAGACAGCAGTGAAAGCTCAAGCAGAACTGAAACAGCCTATTACCTGCAAAATCATGTCCATACAGGCGTCTCAGAAGACTGATTTCAGCAACACCAATGGACTGTGAACTACATTGTTGTATTACAGCCCAGGTTCATAAAGTTTTATAGTGCGGATGAAGAAAAACATGAAATAATGCAGCAGATGGGATACACAGAAATTCCATTTGCCTACCCACTTTTACAGTCTTAAGAAAGAAATCTGAAATTGGTTTCTAGGACTGAAATTTTAATAATGACTGCTAATGATTCACACAGGTTGCAAAAAGGGCAACCCAAGGTAACCATGATGTAAAATAATCACTTTGTATATTTATTTTGATGACAACTGGTTGTTTGCAACTTTTGGAAACTGTACAATAATGCACAATGAGATTAGATTTCATCTGACTTCTTTAAGGACTGGAACAAACACTACTCCACTGAACGCAATTTGACATAAGTATTCTGTAAAGATAGGTGACCACTGGACTACTTTTAAAGAAGCAACTTTAAAATGATGTCTACCCAAGTGTGGGCTCCAACAACTGGGGTCCTTCTTACGACAAATTCCTGAGTCTCACCCAGATCTGAGAGACTGTCCAGTGATTCCCTAGTGAATATTATATACCAACATTTAAGAATCACAGCTTTCACACATGAAAAAATGCTCAACATCGCTACCATCAGGGAAATACAAATCAAAACCATAATGAGATACCACCTTACGCCAGTTAGAATGGCAAAAACAAAAAAGACAGGAAACAACAAATGCTGGCAAGGATGTGGAGGAAGGGGAACCCTCTTACAGTGCTGGTAGGAATGCAAGCTGGTACAGCCACTCTGGAAAACAGTGTGGCGGTTCCTCAAGATGTTAAGAATAGAGCTACCCTATGACCCAGCAATTGCACTACTAGGTATTTACCCCAAAGATACAGATGTAGTGAAAAGAAGGGGCATTTGCACCCCAATGTTCATAGCAGCAATGTCCACAATAGCCAAACTGTGGTAGGAGCCAAGATGCCCTTCAACAGATGAATGGATAAAGAATATGGTTCATATATACAATGGAATATTATTCAGCCATCAGAAAGGATGAATACCCACCATTTGCATTGACATGGATGGAGCTGCAGGGGATTATGCTAAGTAAAATAAGTCAAGCAGAGAAAGACAATTATCATATGGTTTCACTTACATGTGGAACATATGGAATAGCAGGGAAGACATTAGGAGAAAGAAGGGAAAAATGAAGGGGGGGAATCAGAGGGGGAGATGAACCATGAGAGACTATGGACTCTGGGAAACAAACTGAGGGTGTCAGAGGGGAGGGGGTGGGGGGATGAGTTAGTCCCGTGATGGTATTAAGGAGGGCACATATTGCATGGAGCACTGGGTGTTATACGTGAACAATGAATCATGGAACACTACATCAAAAACTAATGATATACTGTACGGTGACTAACATAATTTAAAAAAAAAAAAGAATCACAGCTTTCAGAAACAGTATACTATTGCGCAAAGAAACTCAGTCAAACACCTGGGTTCTAATTCTTGATCTTTTATTAACTACCTGAGGGAATATAGACAAGTCATTTAACCTTCTAGGTATCTATCTTATCCCTGAGAACCTTGTGAATTCGACCCTGTGATTTTACAGAACAGAGATAGGCCTATATTTATAGCTGGAATGAGTTGCAGTTAAGAAGGCCTCTAAGTGGCTGGTGGGGAAACTAACAAAGAATGAAAGTTCACTTGTTTCAGGTTATGATCTGTATTTTATCTTTTCTACTGAAGAGGTTGAACCATTTCACTTTCCCTTTTGCTATCTCTCAAAATACTTAGTTATGTAAAATACTAAGTGTAATCTTACAAAATACGTAGGTAATATTTACCAATGTACACCACAAGGAGTTAAATTACCTTGTAGCCTAATCACAGCATAAAGTTTCATTCCAGGAAATACCAATCAAAAAAAAAAAAACTGAGAATAATTTAAAAGCAAATAAAATGATCTCTTAAAGAAAATTAACACATGGTAAAATTTCATGAAATTCATTTTCTTCTGACTGTATCAAACCTATAGTAAATGATACTTAGCACCACCTTCTCAACTGCAGTGTTTCTCCTCATCAACCTGGATTTATTATTCAAAGAAGTTATAGTAGCAGATACAAGAAATACTTCTTCCTTTCAAAAAGGAGATAAACACTAATAATTTGATATCTCTCTTGTCCCGTGAGAATGTCAGATTTGAATTCTTACAATGACGACTGCTACTTACTTTAAATCATTTCTTCTGGGAGATTACATTTGTAATTTTAAGAAATATACTCAAGCTATTTTTTCTTTAGTTATTAGACTGAGACACTATCCATTTATCATTCCTTAGTACAGAAGGTAGGTAGATGGGAATTCCTAAACTTCCTTCTCACAATCTATTGATTTTCATTTATTATTTCCACATTTTCAAGGTTTATAAATTTGTATTCAGTTTTTTAACCATAATTTTCATTTTTACTTGGCATTAGTTTTGTCTTAAACAGGCTCAGTGCTCACTACCAGCCCATTTATAACTCATCTTCATCATTCCTAAACCCTTCACTTTTGTTATCTCTGGACTTCATTATCAAACATATAAGATACGTTCTTTTAATCAATTGGAATATAGACCCACCTTGAAATTTACAGTCCTGGTGATATGAAACAATGGGAGAAATGGAGAACTAGAGACACTGTATTGAACAATGAATAGTGCCCGAAGGGAGCCAAGAGCAATAATCAATATCTACCTTAACAGAAAGTTCCCTTCCCTTGTACCCCTGCAGCTGCTATCAATGTAGTGAAGGTGGCTGAGGAATCAGAGAAGGTTCACAAGTGATGTAATTCAAGGGGTTACAGAGAAGATTAAGATGTTTTAAGAGATAGGGAAAGGGGGGAAAATGACACAATGAAATGAAGAAAAGTAAGCATACACCAGATTACTTAAGAGCAATATTGGATGCTAAAAGACCGTGAGACCAAGCATCGAAAATTGAGAGGAAAAATAATTTTCAACCCAGAATAGCCCATCCAGCTAAAGCATTAGTCAAGCATACAGGGAAAATAAAAACATTTTCACATAAACAAATAGCGTTTAACTATGGCCAAATCCCCTAGTAATAAAATAAAACAAGAAAGCGTTAAGCAGACCTTGAATGCTGATATAGTCCATCCTACCAAGCAAATGGAATAAAAAGCAGCAAGCATCCAGTTCATAGTAGTTATGACCTTAACGTTTGTCTACTATGTGCAGGGTGTATTGACCACAGAAGTTGGAACACAATTTGGTCTACTAACACTCTCATTTATGTCTCATCTATTTTTGCAATATTGTTTACTGGTTTAGTATAAATTAAAGTAAAAGTAATTTGAGCCAAATCCAAGTAATCTTTCTCTCCAGTCTTAAGCCTAGGTAAGCCCTATGATGTGGCCTAATTCAGAAAGCCTAAAAATATTAACTTCCTCTCCAGAAAGCTAAAGAATGTTTACAACCAAATGAAGAACTAAGCCAAGAAAGAGGAAGAAATAAGATTCAAGAAATGGGATATCTAACGAAGGAAAGAAATTAAGGCAAACAACAAGATGACATTTGTGCATTGCTTCTAGAGAGGAATTCTTCCAGATTAGAGCAGATGGATAGAGATTTGGGAGAGATTTTTCAAGAAAATGAAATGGAACTGATAGATTATTTAATAAATTGGAGTGTTTAGAAATATGATCATTAGTATTTACTAGATTGCATTGGAAAATTAGGGGAAAATTTTTGATCATAGGTATATACAAAACGGAGTAAATGGAAAAATTAGACAATTATTAATTAAAGGGAAAACAGGTGAGTGGGATGAGAAGTTATAAGCTCGATCATTGTAAAATGATGACACCTCAACATCTTAGTAAGTAGCAGACAAATGCTGCCTAAAGCTGGTGTTTTCTTTTTTTTTTTTTTTTAAGATTTTATTTATTTACTTACAGAACAAGAGAGAGAGCATGAGTGAGAGTTGAGAGGGAGAAGGAGAGAGAGAATCTCAAGCAGACTCCACCCTGAGCAGAGCTGGCTGAGGGGCTGGATCTCACCACCCTGAGATCCTGACCAGAGCTGAAATCAAGAGTTGGACACTTAATCAACCAAGCCACCCAGTTGCCCTTAAAGTTGGTATTTTCTAAAACCAAACAGACATATTAAAGAGCTATTAAAATAAATAATAAAAGTTATTGCTTTAGAGTTTGAAAAATACAACTTCTGGGGATTGAATTTACAAAGTTGGAGAGGCAGGAGTGCAGGAGATTGCTATTTTTCCATGTAATAATTTAAATAATTTATTTAAATCAAGATAATAGTTTATGTTCACAAGATAATGCTTTATGTTCACAATATCACTTTGGTTTAAAAAAATCTTATTTTAAAATGATGTGTATAAGATAATGTCTGTAAAAGTATTTTTTAAATCACAAAGCACTTTGTTTCAGCCTCAGTCCTCTACAGAGCAGAGCCTGTAGCAAAGATTAAGGGAAAAATGCTTTATGTGGGGCCATGGAAGCGAGCAGGGGAGGTGAGGGTGGGGAAAAGAAGGAAAGGAGGCAGGCGGAGACATCAACCAATGTGATGTAATACAGTGCCCTACTGGTGACCACTTCACCAGAGCCACAGAGAGACAAAACGTCAACCATTCTCATGGCACATCTTCTGAAAGGCTACAAGAACGCACTTCAGCATCTAACCTTATATTGCCCGCCCCCCCCCACCTTCCTGTTTCACATCCTGGGTCTCATTTCCACTACCCAACATCACATTTTCAAATATATGACTTGCACTTAAGCTGTCATTTCATGTTCTGGGTTTTTTAGGGCTAAGAAACCCACCAAAATATAGAAAGGGAAAAAAATAAAAATAAACAACAGGTCATCAAATAAATAAGCTAGAGTTCAAACTAGAGTTTATAGACATGGTCCAGTAAAACAAGAGGAATACTAGTTTCAAGGCTTTGTTGGAGACAATTTCCCATAAACTTCTTGAATTACTACATATTCTAAATCTTTGAATAAAGGGCATGCTTGAATATGGAAGCCAGAGATGGTGTATTCCACCAGAGAAATTTAGGGACATTCCAGGAGACTAAAGATCAAGGACTTTTCTTTCCTTCCTGGAGATACTTGCTTATAAACCAGGGTTGTAGATCCTGACATGCCTTCCTTTGCTACCCTGCAAGAGATTTTTTTACATTCCAGGTTAAGAAGTAATCTCTCTCCAGAATGGAGAATGGGGACATCAGCAACTGCCCCTATGAAAGCTCAGGGTCTCCTTAGTTTGGGGTTCTTCTCATGTGGTGCAACCTCCTGCACATGCAGATAACTCTCTGCAACTTACCATCTTGCCCTGTGCGAATTAGAACATGAGATGCTGGTGCAAGTTATTGCTGTGGCTGCTACTTTTTGCTAAAAGCAAAAAAAAAAAAAAAAAAAAAAAAAAAAAAAAAAAATTTCTCTGACCCAGAGAACTTTTGCTCGTGTGTGTGTGTGTGTGTGTGTGTGTGTGTGTGTAAAGTGTGGCGGACTAACTTGTTAATTTGCAAGAAGAGTAAAATAGCAGACCCTTCAGTTTCTGACTTAACATGTTGGCACCCCTCTTCTTACTTTTAAATGGACTCACTTCCCCTACTTAATAATAGAAATATTTTAACTACAGAAAGTCTATGTGAGTTCCCTTACATAGAAAACCTATTCAACTGAAGGCTAATCTCAGGTTTGACTATTGCTGACCACTGATGTATTTATTGACAAGAAGTAGACTTCTTCAAGACTGATAATTGAACCGTTTTGTCTCTAAAGTGATGTAATGTGAAGAGCATGATCTTTTAAGTTACATATTCACATATCTGAAATATATTTCCAGCATGAAATAGCTGTGTATGCTCGAACACTTTGCTTAACTTCTCTGAGCCCCAGTGTCCTAGCAGGTAAAATGTATCATGGAATTATGGAAAGGGTAAAAAAATTTCATGTGTGTAGAGCAACTGGCAATTTCCAGGCAGTCAATACTTTAAAAATGTTAATTCCTTTCCCTTTGTGTACTACCACTAGGTTTTTAAAGTCAAACTGTATATTCCATAAATTCTTTGGTATTTTAAATTATTCACAAAAATAAAAAGTTCAAGGGAATTATTTAATACTGGTCAGAAAGAATCTCTTGGAATTATCACTGCTATAATCATTTGAGTACAATAGAGCATTATTTGTTTTTTGTTGTTGTTTTGGGTTTCTTTAGTTTCAGTTTTGATTTCGGTTTTGGTTTTAGTTTTCTTCCATAGACAGAGTTACCAAAATATAGAGGAGGGTAAATTCTTTGGTAAAGGAAAAGACACATTAATATGAATGATAGCTTTTCTGCAGCTATCATTTTCTATATTATTTTAAAAAATATAGAAAACTTCTGGTGATAATATAATTAGAATTAAAAGTAGTATCCACAGAAACAACTTTCCATATACTATGAACTCAGCCACCTCCTCCTTTCTGATCCTGCACCTGTTCCTTACAGAAGGATAAATCAATAAACACCCGTTAAATAAAGAAGATGCTTTCAAAAGTTATGTATTAGTACTGTATGTAATTTACAGATTTTTCAGCTTACTAGACTCTTATAAACTTACATACTTTAAATAAGGAAAACATGTTAATCAACTCATACCAGCCTTTTCATCTTAAATATTTTTAATTCCTCTAAAATGATGTTATTTTCATAAATTATGAGAATTAATTCTGCCATGGGAAAGACAGTATGAGCAAAACTTTTCCAACACAATAAAGCAATCAGTATTAGAATAAATTAAGCTATTGAAAGCATTTCATTTATGAATTAAAACTCTGGATCAAAGAAAAAGTTTCTTTAAAGAAAATACTTCTGATTTTTATTCTATCATTACTCTATAATAATTTAGAAACCTATTATTATTGGTTTTAATTAATGTAAAACTTAACCTTCTTTTTGTTAAACCTGCAATTACCTAATATGAACTCAGGAGAGTTCCCAGCATTGACTTGACATCATTACAGATTGGAAGGGAAAAAAAAAAAAAAAACCAATGAATTCTCGATTTATTCCCAGACAACAGTAAAGCTTCCTCATTAATTCAAATGCTATCAATGATGTAATTCTGTATATGATTTTTTTCAGTTATATTTATTATCTGAAGGGAAAGTGATAATGTTTATGGGCCATATTGGCTACGGAAACATATTCTTCATTAGAAATCAATTGTCTCCTCTGTTAGAACCTGTGGTTATAGATGAGCAAAACAAGTGTTAGCAAATTAGAAGCATGATCTAAAGCATGATCTGTGCCTCAGAATTATACCTTTTCCCTAACTGTTCAAGGATCTTCTGTCATGGGGAAGCAAACTTCTAGGATAGCTCCAGAAAATGTGTTTGCCGCTGTATAGGTCTTTAGGGAAAATTAGAAAGCACCTTTCTGTGACTTTCTGGTAGGCGTTGTTCATTATAAACAGAGAGAATGACAGTCTTTTCTTCAATCTAATGATGTTACATTTTATGAGATTTCAAGTCAATGGAATTATCTTTGATGCCAGATGTTACTTATGAAGCAATGGGTGATCTATCTTCATCACAGATTAGTCATCTATGAAAGTATGATATCTTTCCAATGATGTTCCCCATAATAAGAACTAAGACACTGAGAAATAAATGAAATCCAAGATAAATAGCCATCCTGGATCAGAAACTACATTCATTAACACATAAGAGAAAAGGATGGGAAAAAACCACAGGCAGGAATATATGTGGTGTGTCCTAGCTGGTTCCAATCCCCAGCAAGGAGCAGATACACCGCACCTCTCATACATGAATTCTTGAATGCTTGGGTGTAAATTTTACTTAATTTACACACAACCTTTAATATCCTACAATGTAATTGCCACAAAATAACGTGATTCATTTATCATTAGTCTTTTTGCCTTCCTCATAGTGCGAAATTCTCTCATTTACTGACTCAACTTTTAAACATTTTCCAAAGCAAAACATAAAACGGGCAAAAAAAGTAGCAGAAACACAACCAGTGCCCAATTTATGAGGAATGGGAACCCAAGTTTATTTATACATCAATGATTTGGATGCACTACTATGTTTATTCTGCATACACAATGATCACATTCCCAAACTGGCTCATAAAACCCTAATTCCCAAATGAAGTTTTGTAATCATTACCTTTTGCTCTTTTATTAAGGAATAATAGAGAGTGACCACTTCATCCTCTAAGTTTCCAGCATGTATGTGTTTTGATCACTTTTAGAATACTTTCCCCATCCTTGCTCCTAGTTGTTTGTGTACATGCCATCTTTCCTTGGACAATGAAATATCTTACAATATTCAAGGTCAAGGGAAACTGAAAAATACCTTTTGAATAAAAAAAAAAAGCTGCTAAATTAGTTATACACAGGATGAACACAAAATGATCTTTGAGAAGCTCTTTTTGACCTTTAAATCCTAATCAGCCTTTAGATTAAGCAGTCAATTATATAAGCAGCTATTTCCCCAGGGAAGTGTAAAACAAGACCCTGTGTGGTCTGACAAAATCTGCCTCTTGCAAGCATTTTGATTCAGATTTGGTTCTTAAGGGAAGTTTATATAGGGGTCAAGGTGACTTTGGGAAAAGAAATCACATCTTGGACACTAATTTCCAAGTTAATATTAGCTCTGATGGATCGAGATGGTCTCCAAAGAGGACTGCTAATGGGAAAAAGAAACACAGGGCTCCAAACAAAACCATAACAGAAGAAAGGGGAATTCAGGACCAGGGACTCAGGCTCAACACCAAAGCCAAGCAGTTGATACAGAAAGGTCAATTCCATCCGGCTGAGAAAGTGGTCAGTGTTTGGGAACTACGCATTAGTAAAGAGTTTCATATACTTCAGAACCCAACAGGCTGTAATTATTCAGACCTGTGCAGTAATTTGAGCCTCAAGGTATTTTTGTTTTGGTTTGGGTTTTTTTGCTTTGTTTTTAAATCACAGAGTAGACAAGGTTGTGTTTATCTATAAAGTTTAAGTTTTCAACCATGTTAGAAGCAAAGGGCCACCTAATATTTGAAAGCAGCACTGACTTCTTTGACTGGATAAGTACCTTGTTTGTTTGGACAACTTGAAAGAGGAGAGCTTCAAAAAGGACGTGAGAGATTCTCCTGATAGGGTCAAAAGTATGTGCCAAATCACTGGGGCAGGGAGGAAGAGAGAGAAATGTAATAAAATTCTGGTCCCATACCTTAAACGATATTTTTTTATTTAATTTGTATTTGCTCTTATAATTTTACTTTTTTATTTTTAAGGATTTATTTGAGAGAAAGAGAGAAGGCGAGTTGGGTGAGAGGCAGAGGGAGAGAGAATCTCAAGCAGACTCCCCACTGAGCCTGGTGCCCGACATGGGGTTCGGTCTCATTACCCTGTGATCATGACCTGAGCCAAAACCAAAAGTCAGACACTTAACTCACTGAGCCACCCAGGCACCCCATAATTCTACTTTTTAACCTTTTTTGATTAAATGCTGTTTAAAAAACAAGTTAAATTTAAGAAGGGAGGATTATTTGATTTGCAGAGATTCAGACTGAGAAAGTTTAGGAATTTTAAGGAGACTTTATTTGATGGTTATAGTGATTTATTTTGATATTTTGTTGCATTCTAGAACTCACAGTTGGTTTTTTCGCCCTCACTGGTGTATTTTCAATACTATCACTATGCTTATCCCTAACCACTTGGGCAGGGACATTATAACTCTCATATGAAACAGTAACTAGAGATGATTTTTCTGAAGTAAGTCATTAGGGGCTAAAATTCGGGGCCAGAGGAAGGAAAATGAAGGTAAAAGTCTACATGTACATGTAAGAAAGAAATGTTTAGAACAAAACACTTTGCAAGTGAAAGAGGAGTTGGCAGTATGTAAAACAGCCCAACAGATTCCCTAAGAATGAATGATTACTAGCTTTCCCACACATGGCTGTGGTGACTGGTATTTTTATACCAACCTTCCCACTGAGAACATTTGGAGAAGCTAAATATAATATTTTAAAATGAGTTTGAAGACATTAGCAGCTATCATAGCAGAAGAATTTAGGACCCAAAATCCAGGGGAAAAAGAAGCACGGAAGACTAGTATTTGTCATTGCTTTTCCCTAGTAAGCATGTGCTGATTCATAAGCTGTGGCCTGTGTTGAAGTTGCAGAAAACAGTGGCCAAGGATCTAAGCAGATGTGGGGCAATCTCGTGAAAGGATGAACACCACTGAGGTTCAGGAGGCACCAAGGAGGACCACCTGGTCAACACCCTCAAGCTCTCTGCTGGGATTCCTGAATGATTGCAGATATAAAGCTAATTGAAAATAGTTCTGCCTTTAGAAAACCTGAAATAAGGTTATCTGCATCTTCCCTAATAGTTTGCCAAAAGCAACGAGTCTTCCCTGGAGGAACAGAGATCATTCAGAGGCATAAACACCACCAAAATTTATTGATCACAATGTCCAACATTTAACAAAAATTACCCATCATACCAGGCAATAAAACCAAAATACTAAAAAAAGATAATAAAAATATTCCCACAGAAGGAAGATCCAGATATTGGAATTATTAACTATAGAATTTTAAATATATGTTAATATATTCAAGAAAATAAAATAGTGGTTGGAAAATCAGCAGAAATGTAGAGTCTATAAAAAAGAACAAAATGAAGATTCTAAAACTAAAATTCTAATAACTGAAATTAAATACTCAAAAATTAATTTAATACCAAATTAGACAGACATAGCTAAAGTGAGGATTAGTGAAATAAAAACTAGACTAGTGGAAACTATTTACACTGATGCAGAAAAAGATGGAATATACAAAAAGATCACAAAAGAAATATGAAATATGGTGAAAAGTTCTAACATACGTGCAGTTAGAATCCAAAAAGCTATATTTGAAAGATTGGACCAAATATTTTCCAAAATTGCAGATATAAAGCATCAGATTCAAGAATTACTTTTAAATTAATTTTCTTGATAAAGTATCTTGCATTCACAAAATTATTTTTTAAATTATACTTCTATAATAATAACAATTTTAGTAGTGATCTCTATTCTATAGACTTTATACATATTAACTCATTTAATGCTCACAAAGTAATATGACTGGTTCTCTGTGCTGTTGTAAATGTTGGATCTAACTTCTATACAGTAAAACTTACATTCTCTTTTCATGTTCTCTTCTCCAATGAGTTTGTTTAGCAGGATAAAGAGGTAAGATCAGTGAGAATACTATACATCAAGCCACATCATTATGTGATAATAATTACAGAATATTACATATTTGTATAAAGTAAACATCTGTATGGTTGGAGTTTTCCCAAAGTATGCAAGCATTCTTCAATATTGAGAAACTGGATTGTATGGCAACTCTAGGAATATACATAATTTTTTGGAAAGAGAGGGAGATAAAGAGTATTGATCGTATTAGTGTCTTTTTTATTGGCCATATAAGTTCCAAGATTGTCTCAATTTTCTAATCTTCCTAAGACTTGAGTGGTTAGCTCTGCCATTGACTCCATTAGCTACCACAGCATCCTTTTAACAAATTCCTCAAAGTAGTTAATTTACCCTACTTTCATGAAGGGGAAAAATGAATCAAAGATAGAAGAAACTTTGAATAAGTCACCTGACACCTTTGAATCTTTTTTTCCTTATCACTAAATTGAAGGATGATAAATGCACAAAAAAATCAAAACAATAATAATCTCCAGTTATTGAGTACTAACTATATGACAATCAATTTACAACCGTTAGTTAATTTAATGCACAGAACACAAACAAGAACTCAACTAAAAGAGCAGAGGGACCCATGCTCACTGGTTGAGAAATGAATTGGCTGGTTGGAGGTGCAGTTTTGGACAGGTCCAGAACCAGGCCAGGGTATATGCCAGCATTAAGTGACTTACACAACAAGAAAGTTATCTGAAACTTATTTAATTAAATATAATTTCTATTTATGGGAATAAGTGATTAATATAGTGATGTTCCAAGGTACCTAAATAGCAAATTCAATAGACACCAGTTAAAATTTATTGTCCTTATTCACAGCACTAGAAAGTATGCTAAAGCATTTTATGTATTTCATATCAATTGAATCTTCACAACAACCATGAGAGGAAGGGGTTAGCATCCATATTTTACAGATTAAAAAGCTGAGGATCAGTGAAATTAAGACGCTTTCTCTAATGATTATGGATACAGATGCAGTTAGATTCATTGCTATTGATATAACTTTTTTCCCCGTTAGGAGATTTGTTGTTTATACTAATTAGAGCACAGCTAAGCTACTGTAAGAGACATAAATAAAATTGATTAATAAGATCAAAGTTTATTTCTCAGTCATGTAGAAACCGAAGCTAAAAGGGGGTCTTCTACCCTCTCAACACACGATTCCATCTCTAGGTCCCCAGGTGTATTATAATGTTCACCTTTGCCCAAAGAGAAGAGAGCACTTACCTTTCAAGACACAACCTAAAAGTCATACACACAAATCTGTGGCACATAATGTGGAAGAGCAATTACTAAAACATTATGTACATATTTCATTTTGCAGTAGGCAAGGCCATGCATATACGCAAAGCATGTGAGTAAGCTTTTTGCTCTGTGCAGTATAAGGGAGAAGTGCCTGATGTCTTTTTGTATGGTTTATTACTAGAAAATGTGCTACAGGGAGTAATATTTTTCTTTTGTAGTGTACACTAGAAAATATGTGCTGGGATTAATTTTAACAGAGCAGCATTTCTGTGTCTTACAAGGAAAAGCACCACTCCACAATTAAGAAAGAAAGAAA
This sequence comes from Ursus maritimus, assembly GCF_017311325.1. NCBI lineage: Eukaryota > Metazoa > Chordata > Mammalia > Carnivora > Ursidae > Ursus > Ursus maritimus. Next base: position 41,015,035 of record NW_024426552.1, on the reverse strand, counting down.
GAAAGAAAGAAAGAAAGAAAGAAAGAAAGAGAAAAAAGTTTATACCTGAATGTCAATCCAGCACATTGTCATATACACAGAGAAAAAAATAGTCAAAACTTTCATTATAATCACATTTCATCTACTGAGCATATATGATTTTCAGCACGTTGTGTGAAGAAATTGGCGATAAATACGTGACTAATTTTCCTCATTGAAGTATAACAGCAGTCAAGGGAAAATACATTCACCAAATTCAAAATAGGGTATGAGATGAAAAACACTACTTCATGACAACAACAATGCCTGGCAGAACCATTTACATGATTACATACGACTTGCTTTATTGGCACAACCCAATGAAATGTTTAATATCTTAAAGAGCCTAAAGCTATCATTTTGGCATCAAAATACTGCGATTTGTCTGCTGAAGACAAAAACAATACAGAAGAATTTCAATGAAATCAGTAAGTTTCACTCTTTCTTAGCATTTTTTTTCCATTGATTGAAGAGGAAATAGATTTTAAAACAATTATTGGGCACATTTACAAACAACATCCAAAAACAACAATAACAGACTTTGCAGAATTGAAAGTAAACAAAGAATAGATCAAGGATGAATGGATCTGGCTTCTGAATGAAAAAGCTTCATTGACTTAAAAGGAAATTTGATTTGAATACTCAGAATGATCTAACAATTAGAGCCATTCATAATGCCCTTATTGTAAGATAAGATTTTCTACTTCAGTTAAAAGAAAAAAAGACAAAAAATTGACTGGATGAAGAATATAATCTATGGCTCAAGTGAAAAATTATCAAACTTAATATATATATCTTAGTGAAAGGTTGCAAGCAACATCATCCTTCTAACAAATACAGAGTTGGTAAAACTACCGATTTTAAATACTATGTAAATGTTAAAATTTATAATTAATCTAAAATTGATGGTTTACGTTTATGCTGAATGTTCTTAGGAGCTTTAGTTGAGAAAAAAAGTCCTTTTTACCATTATTCCCATTATTCAGGGAGGATTTACAACATGAATAAAACTCCCACTTGGCATTTAATTCAACATCTAAAGCAGAAATGACAGAAATGTGAAAAAGTGGAAAAACCATACAATGAACTTCAGAAAGGTGTACATTTGAATATAACTATTTTATTCCTACTCTGTCGATACCATCAATTTTCATCAAAGGATATGCTAATCATACATTATCATAATGTCAGTTTTTTAATTCAATATTCCTCATTATTTGAACTGTTTTCCTTTTGACATTTACGCTATTTTTATTGATCCTCTCATTGATTCTCTAACTAGTTTTATGTCCTTCCAACAGTGAATAAAGAGAATCACCATTTAACCACGTATCCTTTGTTTAATATGTGTAACAGTTTTCCTTTATCTACCACATCCAGCACTGCATTGTACAGATGATTGAACGAGTTTCAAATTTGTTTTGTATAAAACTACAATACCTTCTATTTTTGAGAAAAGCAAGTTGATTTTTCATTTGTAGGACAAAACTGGTGGGGGGGTTTTCCATACTTTCATCCATATTATATTTTAATATTTTCTGGACCCACACACCAATTAGAAAAATAACAAGAGGACTCAGCCTCTTCTTTGACTTTCCCTACTTGATTCCTCCTATTTTCAAAACAATCATGTAGCAGAGATCCAAGGCTGCAAAACAAGATGGATTGCGCGGAAGATCATTAGAAGGAACAATGTGGCACTCATCATTTTGTGCTGTCACAACACCATCTGTGTCGCACCAGACCAGAGTAACTTTGACATGACAAATAAACCTCTTAGGGGAAATGGGGATTCTATTAATTGTCCCACTGTCTGGCCAAGCACTGATGATATACTCTCCTCTAATGCAGCACCATACACCATTGCTATTATGGAATTAACAATAGCAATGAATTATAATTTTTAAAATAACATTTATTTCTTCTGGATGAAAAATAAGATGTAAAGTGTTACACTCTCACTGGGGTGGTGTAAATATATTTATGCAGCCTTGTAATTATATTTATACCTCACCTGGGGGACTGACTCCAGAAATACTGTTTTCTTTACCCTGCTAATAAATATTGTTTGGTGAAATTACATCATGTGTCCTCACGGCAGCCATTTCCCTCAACTGCAAAAAGTGCTGAGATTAGTGGTTCAAATAACTTTTGATCTACAGGCACTGACCTTCTCCTGAACATTACTATTATTAACAACAACGACGACAGCTAATATCTATTGATGTTTATATGTGTCAGCTGCCTTGCTAACTATTTATGCGGATTATTTCACTAAACCTTGCAACAATCCTGTGAGCTAGAGCCTTTTATTAACCCTATAATTCTCTAGATCAGGAGTTGGCCAGCATTTTTGGTAAAAAGCCAGAGTGTAAATATCGAAAGACTTGCCAGCCTTACAGTCTGTCACAGCTCTTCAATTGCTAGTGTGGTACAAAAGCTGTGCAGACAATACACAACCAAATAAGTGTAACTGTGTTCCAGTAAAAGTTTATTTACAAAAAAAGCAGGGGGCGGACTGGATTTTGCCTGTAGGCAACTGTTTGCCTACCCCGTTCCAGATGATGAAATTGAGGTTTAGCAAGGTTAAATAACTCACCCAGGGTCGCTAAGTAATAAGGCCAACAGTTAAAAAGAGACAAACTGTGGGGCACCTGGGTGGCTCAGTCAGCTAAGCCTCTGACTCTTGGGTTTGGCTCAGGTCATGGATCTCAGGGTCTTGAGATCAAGCCTTGCATCAGGCTCCCTGCTGGCAGGGAGTCTGCCTGAGATCGATCAATCTCTCTCTTTCTCTCTCCCTCCCCCGCCCCTCTTCCCCCCAAAAACAGACGGACTACAAATCTGCATCCCTAACTACTACGCTACACTGCCTTCAGGATTCTGTAATGTCTCACATTCTCAGTGATGAAAGGGAAGATTGAGGAAATGAGAAAATTGTAAGGTCTTAACAACTGGCTCTGGAATTTCTCTTAGAGAAGGAATTCATTTGTGCTAAAGGAGTCTTCATAAGTCACTTGGGGAAAGTTGAGAACCGGAAGACAACTGTCAGCAGGCCTCAAGGTAAGGAAAAAAACACAAACAGCCACCCTGATCTGCAGCACAGGCGAGCAGATAGGAAGAGAACCGCTGAATGTGCTACAGGTGATATAGCCCGAATTATAGGGGAAAAAAAACCCAACAGATATGAATGATTTTTTTTAAAGAGGGGATTGAGAATTTTTAACATTCTGTTACTTACGCTACAAGTAATAGCACTACTCTAACAGGCTTAAAAAATATAGAAAGACAGTTTCTCACATAACCTAAATCAAAAAGTGGGATGGGCTCTAGATGTAGTATATTCACGGATCCGGCTCTGTTTCTCCGCCATTACCTCAGCTTTCCCTTCTTCTATGTGTCAGCTCTGTTATTAGGAAGGCGTTCTCCATGACAGCAAGATAACTGCCTCCAGCAAATGTGGCTCGTGCTTCCTTGTTCATGCATGGTGAGGAAGATTGGGAAAAAATCCCATCTCCCAACAATGGGAAAAATATTCTCTCTCCCCATCTGATTAGGCTGAATCCCCTCAATTAGTAATTACCCTGCCCCCCCCCCAAATAGTCCTGAGTGCTCAGGGTTTAATTATGGATTCTCAAACCATTCCATTGGAAAAAGGATGAGTTTCCTAAGAGTGTCCTAGACTAATCATCACATGGCCATGTGGCTGCAAACGTATGCATTTCACTTGAGTCATGGGGGCTGCAGGGGGATGTATGACTATCTGAACAAAAATGGGATTCTTTTACAACATAGAAGATATACATCTCTAACTCATGATGAAATCCTTATATTGCTCAGGAATAAGTCTGACTTAAAACAACAAATCAACAAAAAGAAACAGGGCTTGCCATGAGCATGGAGCTTCTGTTTTAAGAAACTATCACATTGCAGTGTAAGTCAACAACCCTGAGGTTTTACTTTATGCTAGGCAATGTGACAGAACTAGGATACAAAGAAAAATTGACAGTCATTTTCGGGAGACAGCATACAAACAAACATTTTTTTTTTTTTTAAGATTTTATTTATTTATCTGACAGAGATAGAGACAGCCAGCGAGAGGGGGAACACAAGCAGGGGGAGTGGGAGAGGAAGAAGCAGGCTCATAGCGGAGGAGCCTGATGTGGGGCTCGATCCCATAACGCCAGGATCACACCCTGAGCCGAAGGCAGACGCTTAACCGCTGTGCCACCCAGGCGCCCCACAAACAAACATTTTGAAACAATCTGCTAAATGGATTAATAGTGGCATACCTGGAGTGCTATGGGAATGCTCCAGACTAAGGGAGTCAGGGAAATCTTCTAAAAGACATGGTTTCATTCTCCTTTATTAATTTCTATATAGAAATTAAGGCTATATTACACATTACACACACACACACAAACACATCCAATAATAAAATGCTTTCCTTACAAAAAGTATAGATAGGGGGCACCTGGGTGGCTCAGTCAGTTGGCCATCTGCTTTGGGCTCAGGTCATGATGTGCAGGCCCTGGGATCCAGCCTCTCAGTGGGCTTCCTGCCCCGCAGGGAGTCTGCTTCTCCCTCTCCCCACCCCTTGCTGGTGCACACACTCTCTCTCTCTCTCTCTCTAATGAATAAATGAAACCTTTTAAAAAAGTAAAGATATAGCCAAGTATCCTTCACAATATCACAACATTCCTTGAGAGGCACTATGCTAGGTACCAGTAAAGGTCAGAAGTGATATGTGCATAAACTATACACAAATATAGAGACATACATATAGGTAACTCAAACAGCACCCCTAGAGAGCATGAGTATTTGCATGCATTTGCATCCCCTTATACATGTAGAAATTAAGCTTAGGTATTAGAAGTGAAAGTATATGGTGAACATAGAAGTAGAATTTTGATTTGTACAGAAGAAACATATTTGGAAAATTGCTGCAGCATCATTTAAATGTGTAATTTATTTTGAAATGGGAACATATTTTATCTACAGGGTATTCATTTTCTTAATAACTGAATCTGGCATTACTTGCTGAGAAGACAGCTTGCACTTAAGGGAAGCACTCATGGTTATAGGTAGTTGAACATTTTAGAAGGGAAATCATTTAATCTACTCAATTTAGAGCTTTAGAAAGAATACATTAATGTGTAAAAGAAAGAAGACCAAAGCACAAATGCTTTTAAATTATCTTTTCCTTAGATAAAAATTATAGTACCATGGCTTTCAAGCATACATTAAAAATTCAACAATATAGTCTTTTTCTTAGAATTATTTTAAGACAGGTTTCCTCAACCACAGCACTATTGAGATTTTGGGCTGGATGACTCTTTGTCATTGGGTCTGTCCTGGGCATCGTGCGCTGCGTAGCAGCACCCCTGGCCTCTATCAACTAGATGCCAGGAGCATTTCCTGGCCGTGACAATCCAAAACAAAGTCTCCAGACACTGTCAAATATCCTCTGGGGGACAAAATTGACCCTGGCTGAGAACCACTGTCTTAATAAATATTTTTACTATAAAACTACAGTTTAATAATATTATGTAATGATTAAATTCCTATTATTAGTTTTCAATGTGTAAATCATCATTTGTGAAAAATGAGAAAGCTGCTTCCAAAGGTAAATTATGAAAGAACTTCAAAATCTGTATAAACCAGGGAAACTTCTTAAGGGTAATGAAAATCAGAGGGTCAACAGAGATAAATCAATTCATGGCAATTCCAAAATTGATTATAACATGAATATGTCACTTCTGGTCATGGACTTATGATCTATACACATGCGTGCACGCGCGCACACACACACACACACACACACACACACACACACACTGGCCTGCATCATCCAAAAAATGTGATAAATGATGAGGGAATAAACAAGGCAAAGTTTAGGACTTAGGAGCAATTAAAAAGCAGTGGTAAATAGAGGTTTCAAATCAAGACTTAAAAGCAGAGGTTAGAGGAGCAGGGCATCTCAGGGAGTCAAGCACTAAGTAATAACCAGGAACATCCTCTCTACTTATTTTGTGCATTGGCTTAGGGACCCAGAGAAATTAAAAGGCCAGAAACCAGTCTGGCTTGAAGAATCCTAGGAGACATTTTTTTACCATCTTATAAAGAAATATCATTACATGGGGCCACATCTCTCTTTTTTTTTTTTCCAACTAACATCTTAATTTTTTTAATTTAAATTCACTTAGCCAACATATAGTACATCATTAGTTTTTGATGTACTGTTCAATAATTCATGAGTTACATATAATACCCAGTGCTCATCACATCACGTGCCCTCCTTAATGCCCATCACCCAGTTTTCCCATCCCCCCCACCCACCTCCCTTTATGCAGACCTCAGTTTGTTTCCCGGAGTCAAGAGTTTCTCATGGTTTGTCTCCCTCTCTAATTTCTCCCCATTCAGTTTTCCCTCCCTTCCTCTATGATCCTCTGCACTATTTCTTATATTCCACATATGAGTGAAACTATATGCTAATTGTCTTTCTCTGCTTGACTTATTTCACTTAGCATAATACCCTGTAGTTCCATCCACGTCGATGTGAATGGTGGGTATTTATCCTTTCTGATGGCTGAGTAATATTCCATTGTATACATGAACCACATCTTCTTTATCCACTCATTTGTTGGAGGACATCTCAGCTCCTTCCACAATTTGGCTATTGTGGACACTGCCGCTATGAACACTGGGGTGCAGTTGCCCCTTCTTTTCACTATATCTGTATCTTTGGGGTAAATATCCAGTAGTGCAATTGCTAGATTGTAGGGTAGCTCTATTTTTAACATCTTGAGGAATCTCCATACTGTTTTCCAGAGTGGTTGTACTTCTTAAGCCTGATTCAAATGTTTCTGACATACAAATTAATGTATACGTATTCCCCTATGTATACCATCATCTCCTTCAACCTGCTCTCCATTTGAAATGTCAAGCACATTGCCTGCCACATAGTAGGCACAAATAAATATTTTAATAAATGACTATTTGATAGATAGCTTCTGTTTCTTCTGGCACCATAAAAACTAACATTCCTTAAAGAACAGCTTTTAGCAAGAAAGTCCCTCTCTGAGGAATATTTACCTTTTTTTTTTTTGACATCCCATTGTCAATGTTTGATACCCCCCAAAAGCCATCCCGATTCCAAAACCTTCAACTTTTCATGACTTCATAGTATCCACAACAGCACTTTTAATACCCTGGTCCTCTCAAGTAACCTATGCATATGTTAGATAAGGGAAAATTAGTTTCTTATCTGGAGAGCCAAAACCAATATCGTAGAGGGAAATAAATGTTATAAGATATGATATATAGCATTGCAAAGCACTTACCTGTGACATAAAAGAACAATCATACATTAATAAAATATATTCAAATAATTAAATATGAATCAAAGTAAATTAACATACTTCAGTTTTGAGTAACTGAGTCTCCAGGCACTCCTTTGGCTAGGTGACAGAGAAGGTCCACAGGAGATTTCAAGTGCTGCCCGACAGCAACACTTTCTTAAATTCCCTTCATATTTTAAGACTCCATGGGCTTAAATGTTAGGACTCCCTGACATGAGGTCCCTAAACAAAGTAATGATAATATTCAGAACCCAGGGATCTCTTAGATCCTGAGGTGAGAATGCAGCAGGAAGTTGAAGTCAGATACACCCTCAAAAGGACAAAAACATATTCTTTTGCATGTTCCTACAGGACATAAAGAGATCAGTAGTTTTCAGCTCTGCTCGCGTATCATAATCACCTGTAGAGCTCAACACAGTACTGCTGTCCAGATGCCATCCTCAGAAATTCAGATTTAATTAGTCTGGGTTGGGGCCAGAGCCTCAATATTTCTTAAGAGCCCCACGGGTCATTCCAGTATGCAAACACTGAGATACAGGTATAATGAAAAGCCAAGTAAGCAGTGTCAGGAATAAGGAATTAGATATTTTAAAAAGATATCATCTAAACTTTTATTATTTGCTAGTATAGTTAGTATAGTTCAGTAGATGTATCACAGTCAGAAGCCACAAGGCAAATTTGTCAGTATATGCCAGTATTTGCAACAGTAAAAACACAGAGATGAGAATTTGGTTGCTTCGTAGCAACGTGAATTACAAATATCTTCCCCTTCCTCTCACTAAACCCTTTGTTAGCACTGTCAAAATCTTAAGACGTTCTTCAATATTAAAAGGTATAATACTTTATTGTGGAAACCCATATAGTTCTCTTGGTGAAAAGATTTCCCCTCCTCTAAAGCTGATGGCACAAATATGTAGAGAAGGACCCGGCTAATACCAGTAAAATCAGTGGTCAGAGTATTCATAGTACTACAAAGTACTCTAGTACTATAGTACTATAAAGAGATGATGACGTGAAATGATCAAAAGATTTCTCAAGAAAATTAAGAGCTTAAAAGCAAATGCCGGGGATGCCTGGGTGGCTCAGTCATTAAGCGTCTGCCTTCGGCTCAGGGCGTGATCCCAGAGTTCTGGGATCGAGCCCCACATTGGGCTCCTCCACTGGGAGCCTGCTTCTTCCTCTCCCACTCCCCCCGCTTGTGTTCCCTCTCTCACTGGCTGTCTCTCTGTCAAATAAATAAACAAAATCTTTGAAAAAAAAAAAAAGCAAATGCCTGTCTTTTATCTGAATTTGATCATTATATAAAATGATCTAAAAATTAACTATATAGCTTTTGATAACACTGATAAAGCAAAAATCTTTTTAAGTGCAATTTCATCAAAACAACTGCACAAACTTGGAATGGGGTTGCACCAGTCGTAGGTATTTTAACGACCAATGGTCAAATGAGATTTCATATGAAATACATTTACATGAAACTTAACAGATCACACAACGGTTTACACATACACTCTCTGAGTCTGCAGTAAATGAAAGAAAACTATTTTTAAAAAATAAATCAGTAAAAAAGCATAAAAATCCAAGGACAAATACAATGGGACACAACAGCAACATTTGGAGAGCTGGAAAACAATTTGAAAGAGCTCAAAACTAAGCCCGGAATGGGAGCATCAAGTCTTAGAAAGCAGAGGCACTAATTATCTCCCAGAGCTAAAAAGAGACTATTGTTCCTTCCCAAACTCCGTAGAAGAGGAGAGTTTTACTCAGTAGAGAGGTGGATCCAGAGAGACCCAAACCTGGCCATTGATAGTATCACTCCTATACCCCAATGTAACTGATTCAGGGGTGGGGCCTTCCAAGATTTTCTTGAATAGACCTATTAGAGAAAAATCATCCTTTCTTCAAGTTAGGAATTTGAAAAGACCTAAACCAGGAGGTACTAGGGATTATGTACACTACCACGTAAAGGAATCTGAATGACTACAATAACCAATAGAGAAGCTGTAATAAGAATTAGACAGATGATCTCATTGAAATAGATTTTAAAGCTTTAGGGAATCAGAAAGTGCCTGTTTTTACTGCACCTTGATCTCAGAGGTTGGCACATAGTAGTTCCTCAGTTAAAATTTGTGAAATAAATGAATCAAGTCTGATTTCTGCTTCTGATACCCTGAGGTTTTTCCTGTCTGCCTCCTGCAGCTCTCCAAGCAGTCATCTATCAAAAAAATTATATATATATATATACACACACACACAAAATATACACACATACATCTCTTTTTGCTGAAACTACTTGAATTAGGTTTGTCACTTGCAAATAAATAATTTCAATAAATAAATAAAATTATATCAAAAGAAGAGAGTGAAAAGTTATAAAGTTATAAGCCAAAAACACAGAAGTAGCTATTCAAGTTGGACTAGGGGATAGTGGATACCCTTTCATCCCAGGATGGGAAAAACAACTGCTTCTAAACCAGTGAAGCAGTTCATTAAGCAATTTGTCTCAAATATGTACCTGCCTAAACTCAATCTCTAATGGTAGAAAAACATTAGAATATTGGAATGCTGGCTTCCTTTCCCAGGGTTAGTAAGGTCCTACATGTGAGAGACAAGTTTTAACCCAAGCTTCTCCATCTGGGAACAGAAAGACCACTGCTAATTTAAACAACTTTTTAAAAGAGGTACATTTTCTCCCCTTAGCTATTAAACTGTAATTTCAAAAACTCCTATCTAATGCATCCTAAAGAACTGCAACAGTTGAATTCTCTGCCTTGTATTAAAAGTTGTGTTTGCAAAGTTTAGGAAGGAAGAAATGCTACCACAGCTAAGACTAGGATCCAGAAAGAACTAGTCCTATTCAGGCTACTCTCAAACATCTCTTGTTCTGAACTCCCTACTTGGCAAAGGTACTCACTTTTCCCTAAAATTAGCATCCAATTTGTCACTTGCAAATAAGAGATGCAGGTTTCTGAGCATTGGGGAAGCTCTGTCTTACCACTCCAGCCTATTTCTTTATCCTGATTCAGACAGTGGCTTAAGCCAAAGGCATTGAGCTGAGACCTGAGAAACTGAGAAGGTAGAAGACCCGTTGCTAAGAAACAGAGCCTGCAAAGCAGAGGTCCAGATACAAAGTTCCTGACCTCACAATTTCTACTTTTATTTACTGCTAAATCATTGTCATCAAATGAAATTTATAGGCAACTATATGAGAGAGAGAGACAGAGAGAGAGAAGGGAGGGAGGAAGGAACAAGTGGAGGAGGAGGAAAGGAGGAGAGGGAGGGAGGCGGAAAAAAGGAAGAGGAAGGAAGGGATGAAGGAGAAAGGAAGATCCTCAGGGAAAGAAAAACCCCAAGCTTGGTAAACAGTGGTGCATGAATATTTAACTGCAGAGGCAATCCACACGGTCATGATAGAATTGTTCTCTAGAGGTAGACTATTCCGAAGTTGGTGAAGCCTCATTAATAGCCCTTCAGGTATGTCTGTAAAGAACTCTGGACAATGGACTTTTTCCCATGGGCAGAATAAGGACAACTAAATATCCGATCAAGAAACTCACTCCATTGCCTGGAAAGTCAACATGTGGATGCAACTTAATGTTCCTACTTAGCCAGATGAGAATGATAATAGCCACCATTAGTGGAAACGTCTCTTATTATGTGCAGGCACTGTGCTAAAAGCTCACTGAATCCTCAAAACAACCTTATGAGATTGTTCCTATCATTATGTTGGTTTTGTGAAAAACAAACAGGCTTACAGAAGGTAAGTCCCTTGCCCACAGTTAGGAAACTTGGAAGTAAAAATCTAGACACAAAGAACCTGACTTCAGGCCCAGTGATTGTAACTACTCCCCTCCAATGAGTATACAATAGTGGTTTTGGACCATTGACAACTCTCATGTTGCATCCCATTCTCCTCTTATTTCAGTGGTTAACTGTGGGTGATTTTGCCCCTTAGAAGACGTTCGGCAAACTGTAGAGACATTTTTGAGCACCTCAAACTTGGGTGGGTTGGTGCTACTGACATCTAGTGGGTAGAGGCCAGGAATGCTGCTGAACATCCTACGATGCACAGAACAGCCTCCAAAAGAATTATTCAACCCAGAATGTCGACAGTGGCACTGCTGAGAAACCCTCCCTGACCTGGACGGAAATACTTTTTTGTTTCTTCATTGTATGTTGTGAGTAGCACAGGTGGTCAAATGTACCACTCACTACATAAATTGCTGGCTGATGAGAAGCCATATTGGGGCTTGAATGAGAGGATATCTCATTGCCCAAAGATTCTAGATTTGGGGCAGGATTCAGTCACCCATGACTGTCCCCCACCATGTGGAAAAGAAAAGAGAGTTTCCGATTATACACGAAACAATTGGATGTAATACAGGAGTTCTCTAAAAATTATACATGTAGAAAAACAGATGTAGGTACTGTGCATTCACAGAGTTTACCCCTGTGGGCATTTATTATTATTGCTACCTATAATTATTCCCCTCCCCTTAGTGTCTGAAACTGTGTTTCTAAATGAATTGTCAATTATAGTGGCCTACTCGTCTAGCCAAAGATGTGAACACATGATTCACACACAGTTGTACCTCATTCTCCTGGCCCTGAGATTATTCCAGAGATGGTTACATGTCAATGCCAGTCCAGTAATAAATTATTACTTTTCTAAATGAATATTTTGAAGACAATTTCTCTTCCTCTTTAGTCTTTAATCTGGAGAAATACTTTCATACAGAAAAATTTTAAATACTGAAACCTACACCCAAAGAAAGGTAGAAATAAGATTCTAAGAGGAAAGACCCTGGCAACATTGCGTCTTCAGATCCAGAGTGTAAGAGCTGCAGGATAGCCCTTTTTTTCTTAGAATTTCTTAGAATTACATCATTTTCATTCCAATCATTTTTTTCTTTCCTTAAGTTAGATTCCTGCCCACTATTACTCAAAGAATATTGATGAATACAACAGCCCATGGGTATGGCTTTTCACAGATCACTAATACAACAACTTGGAAGTTGATTTTTTTCAAATATTTTCCAGGTATAAAAGTTCTGTAATTCTCATGGAGTTTTGCCTTACCTTTGAGCATCACCAAGCAAAATTAGCAGAGCATTTAAAAGAAACCAAGAGTATATTCATACATTCCAGATATTTCCATGCCATGTACCCTACAAATTTAGTCGTTCTAGAAACTCTGTATCTTTAGGTTCAACGTTCTAGAAACTCTGAAGCTGCATTCATTGGTCTCCTACAACTGTAACTGAAATCACAAAACGAAGTTCACCGAGGTAAAAACATCACGACACTGATCAACCACAGCTACCTCTGCACAGAAAATTAATTAGTTAATATAAATTAAATTATAAGTAATTTAAATAAAATAAAATAATAAAATTAAGTTAAAATGAAGCATCACCTCTAAAACCACATGCTCCTATGTTTTCATTTAATTCTCTGGAAAACCACCAAGTACAGTGAAAGAAGAAGCAGTAGAAACTCTTGTCTGATCTCAAAAATTATATTTTCATGTAGTCCACATCTAGTGTTTCAAAAACTATAATTCAGGCAGCCTTGCAAAAAGACCATAGCTCGGAATTTAATCAATAGGTTGAATAGGAAGAGGTGACCATACTAACTGCAGATGAAAGGATTTATATATGCCAGGAAACTATGAGATTTCATGTTCAGCTAACATCATCTCACTCTTCAAAAAAATTGAAGAAAATCAACTCAGATGTTTGAAAGTCAATCTTCTGTACTTAAAATTTACTTGGAAATGGCAAAAAAAAAAAAAAAGTAGCTAGATAGTCCTACATATTCTTTTGTATATGTGTGCAAGAGAATGAAGCAAAAGGGAACCTTTTACAAGTAAGTGATTTGGGAAGGATTCAAAGAACTACATGCACTTTAGATCTTGATGGAGACTTGTGTGAAGAATGGGAAATAAGAAATAATGATGAATAAGGCTAGTGGAAGACAGAAAGGAACACGGGAAGTGGTAAAAGAGGACTAACAGAAATTAAATGTATAAATAGACATATACATAGAAATAAATATGTATATATACAGAAAGGCTTGTTTTTATCTCACATATAATAACCCCATGCCTACTGCTTTTGTCACACGTTGTGTGACAAAATACATACACTTTTATAAAAATATAAATCTTGTATATAAACCAAGCAATTTTAGATTAGAAATAATCTGACAACTTGAACTAGTCTAAGAACAATAAATACTAGTCTGCAAAATTTAAAGATAATATAATTCAGTAAAATATACCTGGAAGAAAATTGTAAAATAAAACCAGATATGCATCAACATTGCCATTTCTTCAAAATGTGTCCAACAAATTACTTCAAGTTATATCATCTATATAACTCATCCTTAAGTACTAATTTTACTCTTCTTGGTAGAACATTGGTGGGCATCTTTATCAGATATGGCTTTAGAGCTCAATATAATCTGGATTGTTCAAAATATATTTATTTCATCCTTTTATTTTAAACCAATTATATATGTCCTTGAGTAATAAGAGAGCTGAATGGCCCAATAAATCTGTTAGAATACAGAGTTTAAACCCCTGTAGCCATGATTTTTTTATTAATTTAAAAATAAAAGTGTAGATTACAATGAAAATTATAAATACTATACTAAACACATTGTATAACACTTATAATTTTGCTGGGTAGCTCACATTAAAATTAGTATTTATTATTAAATTATATATTAATTATTGTTTAATAAATGTAGCTAAATAGCTAGAAGTATAAAATTCATTGCCTCTCCGTTCTTCTCCTTGGAAACAGCTCCATTTGAGTGAAGTCCAAACAAACTATGAGATGCATTCTACTGAACCAAACACTTAGTTTAGTCAAGTGTGTTTTTCAGCTTGTTCATTGTTGTTATTTGGGAGATACTGTGAAGGAATTTGACTATTGCAAAATCTGTAGGCCATCCTCAATCTGTAGGCCCCATTTTTATTGGCATCACAAATTTGAAAGGTTTGAACGTATTGTAGCTACACTGAACTACTTGAAATCCCTTTATCTCCATTCTGCAAATGCTAGATTAGGATTGCATAGTTATAAAACTAGTTTTTTTTTTTTTTTAATGATTTTTTATTATATTATGTTAGTCACCATACAGTACATCCCCGGTTTCCGATGTAAGGCTCGATGATTCATTAGTTGTGTATAACACCCAGTGCACCATGCAATACGTGCCCTCCTTACTACCCATCACCGGTCTATCCCAGTCCCCCACCCCCCTCCCCTCTGAAGTCCTCAGTTTGTTTCTCATAGTCCATAGTCTCTCATGATAAAACTAGTTTTTAAGGTGAAAAATGTGTAGATAAAATAGTTACCAGATAACAACTGCCGAAAGTACATAGTGCACATTTCTTATAATTTCAGCATTCCTCCATGCTACAAAATGAATTGTGGCCCCCTCCCCCACCCCTACCCCAAACTCATATGTTGCAGCCTTAACTCCTAATGTGACTATATGTGGAAATAGGGCCTTTAAGCAAGGAATTAAAATTAAATGAAGTCACAGGATAGGGCCATAATCCAACAGGACTGGTGTCTCTATAGGAAGATTAAGAGACATCAGAGATCTCTCTTCCTTGAGAAGGCAGCCATCTGCAAACCAGAAGTGAGG
This sequence comes from Ursus maritimus, assembly GCF_017311325.1. Classification (NCBI taxonomy): domain Eukaryota; kingdom Metazoa; phylum Chordata; class Mammalia; order Carnivora; family Ursidae; genus Ursus; species Ursus maritimus. The sequence continues at coordinate 40,999,997 of NW_024426552.1, read as the reverse complement.
CTTCACCAGAAACAACCCTGACAGCACTTTGATCTTGGACTTTTCGCCTCCAGAACTGTGAGAAAACAAATTTCCATTGTTTAAACCACCCAGTCTGTGGTATTTTGTTATGGCAAACTGAACAGACTAGCATTAACTGCAACCTTCTCCTTTTGGCTTATTCAGTCATTACTTGCACACATGTTGGAATTCATTATCTTTATGCATGTATCAGTTTGTTCACTCAACAAACATTTACTGATTCTCTACCGTATCCTAGAAATTGTCTTGATTCCAATGTCTTTATTCTTTGTATTAGGGTTCTCCAGAGAAATAGAACCAATAAGATATATACATAGAGAGAGAGAGAAAGAGAGGGAGAGAGAGAGAGAGAGATTTATTACAGGAATCTGTTCACAGAATTATGGATGCTGAGAAGTCCAATAATCTGCCATCTGCAACCAGGAAAGCCAGGGATTTAATTCAGTCTGAGGCCAAAGGCCCAAGAACCAAAATCAGGAAAAGATGGATGTTCCAGTTCAAGAAGAGAGACAGAACATTCACCCTTCCTTCACCTTTTTTCCATTCAGGTCCTTAAAGGATTAGATGGTGCCCACCCAACTGGTGAAGGCAGATCTCTATCTCCTGAATCAAAAACTGATCTCTTCCTGAAATACCCTCGCAGACATACCCAGAAATAATATTTTATCAGCTATCTGGCATCCATCAACCCAGTGAAGGTGACACATAAAGTTAACCATCACATTCTACAAAGATTCTGAAGTCAGATGTTCCTTCTAGAGCAGAGACGCTGGAACTAGCCCACCTCCTTCCCACTATTCTCCCACCTTCATAACCACCAAATTAGAAAGCTGAGCAATATCTACACAGTAGCAAAAGCAGGTTGGAGAATGAACTTCTTCCACCCTTGGTCGTCTGTTAAGAAGAAAAAAGAAAGAAAACATTTATGCAAATACTACACTAGGTACTGTATGTATTTTACCTAGCAAATATGTAGGGGGGGGTATCTTCAAAAATTGTATTCCTCTTAGAGTATTCTATAAGATTAGAATTCAAAATGCCAGTAATTTGGAAAACAAGTTTCAAATTAAGAACTTTCACTTCAAAAGATAGGCTTATAACCATCTCAGCAATAATGATTTCTTCCTCCATAACATCCCTACGGACTGTCATGCATCTTGATATTCCATTTTACCTCGGTTGTAAGTTGACTTTTCCAATACCGCATGCAAAAATTGAGAGCCTAACACAGCACAGTAGTCCAAGCTGGATAAAATGTGTATAACTAAATAGAATACTGGCTCAAGGTAAACATATACAGCATTTAAATGCTTCTATCTTCTACAGAAAGAAAGCAGTTAGAGCTTTTTAGTAGCCTTCTTGAATTTTAACTTCCATGCATCTGCCATTTTCTCTTCAGTTAGTAGATGATATACAGCACAGTGGTAATCATTTTTTCAAAGGTGGGGGGAGAGAAAGAGGGAGGGGAGAGGCAGAGGGAGAGGGAGAGAGAGAATCCTAAGCAGGCTCCACACCCAGCACAGAGCCTGACGCCGGGTTCAATCTCACAACCCTCAGATTATGACCTGAGCGAAAATAAGAGCCGGCCACTTAACCCACTGAGCCGCCCGGGCACCCCACAGTGGTAATCTTAAAATCTGTTATTTTTGGTTTTCTATGCTTAGTTTTCTAAGCATTTGGGAATGCTTTATCCCATGGGGATATAACCATGAGTTTAAAATATGTAGTAAAAAAAAATAAAATTAAAAAAATTTTAAATACATAGTAAATATAAATTTTTCATCTGCATTACACATAGTAACTTGAATAGGTTATATGTGGGACAAATCCATAGTTCATAGGACAATACTTATAACAAGAAATAGAAACAGCAATATGTTAACATGTTCTCAGTATATATCCGTCAACAAGTTTAATCTGAACTCCTAAAATACTCATCCCAGGGCATAAATGCCAAGCAACATTTTAGGTTTTGCCAAATTTCCATAACTCTTTCAAAATTTCACAACAAGCTCTGAATTCTACTAAGTGATATTTCCCTTCCTCTTAATTTGTTTGGGTTGCAAAGGAAATGACATTTTCCAACATATTTCTAACTTAAATTTGTGTTTTCTGCTATGCAAACATAATTTCTCATCTTGGAGAAACTCAGCATTTCTGACTCCAAAAAGCTCTCCTGGAAGCACTGGCTGTTCATGCAGCCTGTGGGGATGATGTGCTTGGTTCAAAGGGCAAAACAAAAACATATCTGGGTGAGGATAATACAACTCACTCGACACATCAGGTCCTTAAGTAACTGAACTTTGTTTAAAACTTCTCATTTCTTTAATTCATCTATGAAGGAATTGGGCTGGTGGAGAGACTGTAATGCATTTGTTTTTATAAGCTTGTGCATGTTATTTTTTTAATTTCCCAACAATAGCTTGTCCTCTTTCTGGTCTAAGAGATGGATAAGTAAAGGACCATAAGAGATGAAGGGGGAGAAAACAGCAGCACAATTTTTGGAAAGGTTCATGTGCATAATAGTTTTCCAAAAATGCTTGTTTATCCATCCTGTTTTTTTGTTTTAAATGGTAATTGTGTTAGTCAGCTCTGGCTGTCATATGAAATCCCACAGACAGGATGGCTTAAACACAGGAATGTATTTCTCACAGTTCTGAAAGGTAAGAAGAAGGTCTGGCAGGGCCAGGTTCTGGTGAGGATTCCCTTCCTACTTTACTGACGGCCACCTTCTTACTGTGCCCTCACAAGGTGAAGAGAGAGCTCTCCAGTGTCGCTTCTTATGACCTCATCTAACTTTAAATACCTCCATAAAGGCTCCATTTCCAAATACAGTCACATGGGGAATTGAGACTTCAACATATGAATTTGAGGGGTGGGAGGCATAATTACTGTTCGTCCATAACTGTGGTACTGTACCCACCAGAGCAAAGGATCTCTGCACACTAGGTTTGATAGGACTTAACTGGCAGCTGGGAAGTTGTCTAGCGGACCGTTGTTTAACCTGAATGCTCTTGCACTTTCTCTGTAGGTCAAAAGGAAGCACAGCCTACTTGTTACTACTTAGGATTATGGGGATGTTCCCACCCTGCTTTGTGGAGATAGTAAAACTGTGCCACACAGTCTCCAGAAAATCCTTTTATATAAAAACCAATAAACACATGATACATGTTGAACATTTCAGTATATTAATTTTTTCAGGCCATTTGTGATCCAGACTGGATTATCTTAAACATGGGTTCAACAAAAAATACAGAAGAACCAAGTCAAATAAATATTTTCTGAGCCCCTATTATGTGAAACCATTAGCAGCCATTATATACAGATCTTTCTTCCATAAGATCTGTATGGTTATTTCCAACAGTTTGTAATACCAATAAACACCATATATCCAAAGCTCCATGTAATGACATTGTTGCACAGGAGGCTTTTCCACTGTGCCCTTTATTATTACAAATATACAATGAAAGGACTTTGCTGGAAAGAAGGAAATGGATCAGGCAGCATACACTACATAGGAAAGAAGTGCAAGTTCTCCTCCTAAACATTTGCTTAAAATCTCAATAGTTTCATTTTTCTGTTTCTCCTTTCCATAGTGAAAAGACAAAAGGCTCAGGAAACCATTTTCTACTACATACCACTCCCCAAAGCTAGCTCCACGAGAAGCAAAATTTGGCTGTTCTTTATCCGAGTTCAAGAGAAGTTTCTCTGAAGAATACTTGTTTCTTAAGTCCTGGTTCTACCATTAGCTAATAATGTGAACTTGGGGTGGTAATCTTGCGGTTCTGTCATGCATAAAGCCAGGGCTTTGCATGAGAAAATATCACCAATCTCTTTCAGCTGTGCAATGTTGCAATCTGGTTTTAAAAATTCCTTTTTAGCCCATGTAAAATGCAGTGGCATTAGTTCATAGGATTTTCTACCCTACGTTATGGCCCAAACCCTTCACAACAACGTGTCAAAAGTTTATTACATGCTTGTAACTGTTTAATTGTTTCTCCTAAGAGAGAAAATAGAAAGACTCTATGGTAAGAGTTGACATTATTTTCCTCTCAGGCTGTATGTGAATAAGAATTAAGTTATTCAGAATCTCAGGTTCTCAGTGTGCTGACATATCTCAAGGGAGAGCCTGGACATTTTAATTGCCTCTGTTACAGAAAGCCTGCTTAACTTGTATTGTAAGAAAGTGCTACAGGAGTGTTACCCAAATGTTTTTGAGGCCCCAGGGTTTCCCTATACAAGTACTGGTGAAAGCTTAAGCTCTAAGACTGGGTTTATGTCAAAGATCGTATTTTCTCTCTTGTATATACCCAGCTCAAACAATGAGCTTTAGCAAATGTTTATTTGTCCCTTTTTGAAAAAACCCTAAAAACTGGGAATTTGGTAGTGTAGTAAAATTGTATTCCACAAAACAAAATGTTTTTCCCCTAAAGTCGCCAGATTTCTCATGTGCCACATTTTTCAACCTTATTATTCTCAATATTTGCTTTTCACTTTCTGAATGTTTCCTCTGGTAAGATGTGGCATTTTGTCCTTGAGAAGTGAGTGCAAGTTACTATATTTTCCTTCTCAGCCATCTCATGAGACAGGCAGTGAAATGCCAAGAATAATGTAAACTATACAGGAAAATACCATGACGTACTACACCTAGAAATATCTCAGCTTAATAGGTGTTGTGCCATTAACGGTGAATTTTATGGAGGTTAGGAGATGTAAATCTGTCATGTAGACAAAGATTTACAATAATACCCACTTCAGTGGATGATTTTCATCACAGTTAGGACGGTCAGGCAACTTGCGTGTTTTCGAGTCTCTTAAGTTATGAAGGCCTCCTCATATTAATCCAAGGTTGGTATCTTGACCTTCCTGGAGTTGATGCTGATAATATAGTTTTACCACCCTTCCCTTCCATTATCGCTGATGGGATTTCAGTTGGTAGGGTGGGGTTTTAGTCAAATAAAATTTATTTAAAACACTGGTTAGAACTTAATTTAATGACTATTTTCTATAAACAATGCACTTTTTATTGTTGCTAGAGTATTCTTCAACTTATTCTTATAATCCTTTGTAAGTCATATCTCGACATAGACTTCATTTTCAAAAGATACACATAGTAAATTACCATAAGAAAATACTTGCTTTTGCAGAATTGAATGATAATTTTGTTAGCTATTAATATGAAGTCACTGGAAGGTAAAACATCTTATTAAGTATGCTACTTACAGATTTGGGGGATACCATTGCATTAGGAAAAGAACAACAATGAAAAATATGTGTCCTGGTCTTATTCTTTATAAAATAAAAAAAATTAACAGAAAAAGTATAATAGCCTTTTAAGCTCTTTTGTTTACAAATTTGAATTTTTAACTAAATATGCTAGATAAACATAGGATTTTTTAAAAGATTTGTTTGAGAGAGAGTGCGGTGAGTGGGGGAGCAGAGGAAGAGAGAAAATCATAAGCAGAGCCCTGCAAGGAGCTCCATCTCACAACCCTGGGATCATCACCTGAGCTGAAATTAAGAGTCGGACACTTAACCAACTGAGCCACCCAGGCACCCCAACGTATGATTACTTTTTAAACCCATACTCTATTCCTCTCTATGTATCTGGATACCACAAAAGATAGAAAAAAAATTGTATGGAACACTATTATATGTTATATTTATATATTTATTAAATATATATATAAATACTTTTAAGTGAGATTTCCAGGCCATTGTCTACCTTGGAGTCCTACCTTCCTGAGTTTACAGAAGTTACTCATTAGATGATAGAAGTTTAAGGTAAAACTACATGGATGCCTTTGATATGCATATATATGTGTATTATAGAACATATTTAAGGAGAAGTGAAATAGCAAACTGACAGCTTTAGCCACAGCTGCTGTCACTGGGACAAGATGCTGACTGTAGGGCAGAAGCGTTACGTTGGGGTTCTGAAGATTGTTGGTTGACTGGTATTCTGCCAAGGGCAAGAATACAAGTGCCTCTCTTCCTAGCAAAAAGCCAAAGACAGGAGCCTAGAGGAAAGTGAAGTAAAGCCAAAATTCTGCAAAGAAGAATGTCCTCAGATTCTTTTCATTTCCCCTCCATTACAGCTACCATGTCTTCTATGTGCATGGTCCAGTTTCCTAGTAAATAAGGGAAGGGAGCAAACTGTTAAGGCCATGCTAGAAAACACCCGTGTGAGTCCTTAAAAAAAAAAAAAAAAAAAAGGTATGATATGGAAAGACTGATGGAGGTTCAATGAGGTTTTGAGCAAGGGAAAAGTTGCAGAAGAGTGTGAACCAGAAGACCACCTCCCTCTTCAGCCAGGATACAAGGTGTGGGAAAGAAGAGCATCGGTCCCTATTCCAGTCACTCCCCACATGCATTTTCTTTTGTTTTTAAAACTAAATGTATTATTTATAAGATGCGATATGATGGGGAGATAAAACATACTCCCTTGTCAAGATACTAGATAAACATTCTCAAAAGAGGAAAGTTGGTTGAAATTTCCTAGATATTAATATATGTAATACCATAAACTAAATCAATTGAGATAGTCATACAGGCTACCACCTGGTGGCTGCATGACAGTGGGCATAAAAGATACAGCATTTTCAAAGACCTTGGTCATGTGTTTTAAAAGATTTAGGATCGTTTTTAATTTTTAATTATTGAGTTTTATTAAACCTAATTATGAGTTTCTTTATAGATAATAAATGACACATCGTTACTGCAGAAGACATGGTATTAAAATATGCAATTAGCATCTTCAACTTCAGGTTTCACTCATTCAATCCCATCCATGGAGGAAAACATGTTGTTCACACTTAACATGTAGGTTTTAGGCAAGAGCATTTCTAGGCACTTGGGGATTTGGTAATGAGCATTCTGGTCCTCATGTCTGCCACACAAATTGTTTTGAGAGACTTAAGATGAACAGTAATGAGGTCTGATACGACAGATTCTTCCTATTAAATTAGTGATCCTGATCATTTAGATTTTTTTAAAAGATTTTATTTATTTGTCAGCGAGAGAGAGAGCACAAGCAGGGGGAGCGGCAGGCAGAGGGAGAAGCAGGCTCCCCACTGAGCAAGGAGCATGATGAGGGACTCTATCCCAGGACCCCAAGATCATGACCTGAGCCGAAGGCAGACCTTAACCGACTGAGCCACCTAGGTGTCCCCTGATCGTTTAGATTTATCTGAAAACCAACTTACTCTTATGTTTAATACATAGTTTCCATTTTAAGCACTAATTATTTAAATTTCTTTATATTTAATAAAGAAAAAGAATAAATATTCATGACATAAACGTGTATAAATTTTCTTTCATATTTAAATAGGAAGAAAAGCAGTATAAAAAGACACAGATATGTTTTAAATCTATTGTCCCAGGAGAAGCACCAAGAGAAAAGGATTTCATGTTTAAATGGGAGTACAAAAATGCAGCTTGTTATACCTCATTTTAGAGGTATAACAATGCTATATTTGCATTTTAAAGTTTCTGAAAAATTATTCTGTAAAGAAACTGCTTCACCAAGTCTAACCCACGCCATTGTCAATTCATTTAACCATAATACTGTTCTTTAAAAATCCATTATCAAGACATTTTGAAATGCTACTCTAATTATGTCATTTAAAAATGTATATTGATATGGGTCTTGACAGATTGCTTAATAGAGAAAATACTTGTAGGTAGTTTAAATATATAATATACAATCCTAAATATTCTATTGAAACTATTGATTTGGTGGAAATATTTCTCTTCTGACAGGATGCTCGTGAAAACCCTTACTTCATTTCTGTATATTCCCAAGAACACATTGTTAAAGCAAAAAATTCATAGACATCAATAAACAAAAAATGGAAAAAGAAACTACATTGCATAAACCTTTCCTTGATCATTGTTCTTCCAAACCATCAACTAATCTAGAGCAGGAAATAACACCACATAATTATCAAGGCAACCAGAGTATTTTACAATAAGCCAATAATGCCACTTCCATTTATAAGAAGTGGAAACCCTCTAATCACTCTTCATATTTCTCCCACCCCGACATACCCACAAGATCCCATTTATATATCAAGTCTTCTATTCAACATCAGAAATTACAATACTGTAATGAAATTTAATTTTGAATTTGATTTTAATCAAAACAGCTCACTCAAACTTTAAATAATTTAATAGTTAGCAGAAATCCTTAAAACTTGACTCTAAGGAAGCCATGGCTTGTCTCCAAAGCACTTGTGCAACATATATAATTTTATGTGTGTGTGTGTGTGTATGTATATACATACATATATATATATATCACATATGAACATTTTTATTATGAGGTGGTTCATAAATTTAAAAGCATTGGACTTTTAGGGGGCCTAATAAATTGCACTGATATTCCATATTTCAGTTCAGAAGCAAGTGAGAGACAGATATAGGAGTCAGGCAGATGGACATTCCCAAGTAATTACTGACAAAGTTGTTTGGAAAATGTGAGGATCAGAAGCTGCACAAGGATTGGGGGACCAGGCTTGAGGTGGTGCAAAATGGAGCTGAACTTTAGTCCACTTCAAGGACTGACCAGAAAAACTCCATTGAGCAATGAAGAGAAAAGATAAGTAACTTACCAATATTTGCCAGGGCTCTGGATGGAAAAGACTGATTGATGATGATGATGATGATGATGATGATGATGATGATGATGATGGAGAAGGAGGAGAAGGAGGAGGAGGAGGAGAAGGAGAAGAAGACCACCACAAAAACACTACTAATAAAATCCCCCCTGGATATTTGCCCTCATAAATCTATTCTTACCCTGGGGCTCACCAGCCCCACAGTTGGGAAAACCTCAAACTGAAAAATTTAAATGGTCCCAGATCCTTCACATACCTTGGTGACCAGCAGAAGTAAATGCAAATCCTCTTCAATCCAGGCCCCAAATTCCTACAAATTAAGTACAATCCACAATCACAATCAAAACTTAACACAAATAAACAATGAAAGAAACTACCATGAATGAAAGTCAGTTGAAACAATAAAAAACAGCTTTAGATTCCTCAGTGACTTCAGAAGATGTAAATATAAGATATAGAACATAAAATAACTGCCTATGAAGTCTTTAAAGGAAATTAACCCCCTCTTTGATTTCTCAGCTCCACTACATCCAACTCTTTTGCCCAATAAAAGTCATCACAGGAGAGACAATGAGATCCAGGGATTGGCAAACAATAGCCATAGGCCAAATCTGTCTGTGCCCATTCATTTACATATTGTCTATGACTGCACATGACAGATTTGAATAGTCATAACCAAAAATACATGGTGTTCAAAACCTAAAATATTATTATCTGGCTCTTTACAGAAAAAAAAAAATTGCCAAAGTCTGGACTATACAAATACTTAGAGATACTCAAATAATAAAAATGCCAATAACACAGAGATCCCTACATTTGGGGGGGTTTTGGGGGGCAAAATTTTGGTTTTAGTAAAGCCCGGACACAGGACCCATGGGCAGAAAGAGCTACCAGATCCCCACATTTGATTATAAACTCCTCCCTGTGATCACATACCAGTAGCAAAATTAGAGTTCCAACTGTAGAGTACCAAAGAAAGTAAAGACTACTAAAGTACCCCAGAATTTCTTTTGGGTATACCAAATATTTTCTCTAACTCTGTGGTTGCTTTCATAGATGTTATTGTTATAACTTCATTAAAAAGTGAATTATATTTTTGAAAGATTTTTTTGAGAGACAGTGCATGACTGGGGGCGGGGGCAGAGGGAGAAGAAGACACCCCCCTGAGCAGGGAGCCTGATGAGGGGCTCCATCACAGGACACCGGGATCATGACCTGAGCCAAAGGCAGATGCTTAACCAACTGAGCCCCCTTGGCACTCCAAAAGTGAATTACATTTTAAAGAATTTTTTAATGTAGAAAAATATGGGGTTTTTTAAATTACCCATGTATTTACAATTTCTGGCACTCTTTATTCGTTTTTATAAATCTGAGTAGCCATCCGGCATCACTTTCTTCTGCGTGAGGAATTTCCTTTAACAATTCTTATTCAGGTCTTCTGGCAATAAAATCTCTAACCTTTCTCTGGTCTGAAAATATTTTTATTTTGCCTTCATTTGTTAAGGATATAATAATATTCTTTTCAGGGGATAGAGATTTCTAGGTTAATAATGTGTTTTATTTTGTTCTATTTAACCAGCACTTTAAAAATGTTATTTCACCGTTTTCTGGCTTAACTGTTTCTGACTCTTATCCTTATTCCAGGTTTTGCTGTCTTTCTGTAAAGAATGTTAAACTTTGTGGGGTGTAGTTAAATAACTTGTGAGTCAGCTTTATCCTTTTAAGGCTTGTCTTTAAGCTTTGTCAGGACTAGTCAGGCATAGTCTTTACTCTCGGTCTACTAGCAAAGCTTGACTCTTCTAGGATCTTAATTAAACACCCCAGATATTCTTAGGTGGCTCCAACCTGGCTGGTCAGAGTTTAAGCATCTTTCAGCCTGTGTACATTCTGGAAATTATTCAAATTACAACCCTCCAAGAGTTTTAGATTGGCCTCATGCACTTTCACTTATGCATGCCCAGACTGGTACTCTCCAACAGTTCCAAAGAGAATCTTCTCTACATTCCTCTCCAGTACTCTGCACTGCACATGCTAACCACTCAGTCTTCCTCAACTCCAATCTCTGTCTTCTTAGCTTAGCAAGACCATGATATTCTTCTCAGGTCCCAATACCTCACCCTCCCCGCCCCCCACAAACACATATGTATGCAGCACTTTACAGAAGAGCATCTAGGTAGAAAGACAGGGCAATCACAGGGTTTATCTTGCTTATTCTCCTTTTTTTTTTCATCACAGTACTGTGCTACCTTTTGTCCAATGTCTGAAAACATCAGTTTCACATCTATTGTCTGTTTTTCTAGTTGTTTATAGAAGGGAAATATGGTATAGTTACTCAGATTTGGCCAGAAATCAAAGTTAGCAGGTTGTTTTAATCATGATTATGGGCCTCCATATTCCAGCCTGTCCTAGTCACTGAACCCTCCTAAAATCTCTTAGAACTCCTGGCATATGGCTGCCAAGAATGATCAAACCATCACACATATTGTTGACATTGGATATTTTAATTTCCAAGTACTTGGGGTTTCCTGATTATTTTATTTTTATTCATTTCTAATTTAATTCCATTGCAGTCAGAGAATTCTGTTTGATTTTCTCCATTTTAAATATACTCAGACTTGGGTAACATTCTCCCTTTCAATTCATGGTAGTATTTCTTGTAGGCTACCTGAAAAAAACCCAAAGTGGTAAATAAAGGCTACAATTCGTAAGCCAAACTGTAGCTCCAGCTAGCTTCTAGTAAGTTGATGTGACAGAATTTCATTATAAAGAAATGTTTTTAGGAAGAACCCTTAACTTAACAGTTTCTCTGCACAAAACGATTCAAGTGGTTTCTCTCAACATCAGCCATTCGTCATCATGAGATCTGAGAGAATTAAGAGCAATACTTTCATACTCTGACTGTCTCTTGGGAATAGTATAACTGCATCCCTTCTTGGGTACACTTCCCATTTGCCTCTCTTTCCACCTTTTCCATTTAGTACCTGCTTTCGGCCATATCCTCCCCACCATGGTGTGGTTCTCTGGCTAGAATCTAATGCTTATCCATAAAACAAACAATAACAACAGACATGCCAATGTCTCTCCCATGTCCTGTTTCCAGGAAGAGATCATAGAATTTTGCAGGTAAAAAAAAAAAAAAAATCACAGACTATCTTTACACTTTGCCAGTGGGATTCCATTCACACTTATCCCTAATTTGATTATTTGATTTTATGGTACAAAACTATTTATTACCTACTCCCAAAGTACTTTAGAAATATGCCCAAAGTTAGTGGCTGGGATAGGATGTCTGACACAATGATACCTTCCTCTCCTGGCATGTGCAAATTTGATCCTGGTCCCAGGATAATGAATTCAGACAAAACAAAAGAAATATATGTGCATTTCCCACTTCACCCTCTTATATTCAATGTATTTAATTGACTAAACCAGCCTTTCAAATCCCACCACCACCTATTTTAAATATGAAATGTTTTAATTTCCCATTCCGATTTTCAGTGAAAACACAGCTCAGTGAGTCAAAGAATGTAATATGTTCATATAATGTTATATCTTCTTGCTCTTTCTTGTACATTAGCAGTAAAATGTTTCTGTTGATCAAAAGAAACCTATGTTGGTGGGTCAAATTGATAGAGAATTTTCTGTTCAAAACTTTGAACTCCACTATCTACAGTTCCTTCTCTTCCAGGATACGCAAAGCCTGGAATATCTAGATCGATCGATCTATCATCTATCATCTATCTATCATCTATCTATCTATCTATCTATCTATCTATCTATCTATCTATCTATCTATCTATCATCTATCTATCATTTCACTTAGCCTCCATTTATAGCTCATAGGAATTACATTGGCTAGAAACCCATGCAGCCCACTTGCCAGATGTAGAGAAGGTAAGCCTTGTCCTCAGGAAATTCAGCCTACAGTCATGTTTGGGTTATTTTTTTCCTGTGGACATTGGTTTCTTCAGGTAAAAAAAGGAATGCATTGTCATTGGGCCCAACCATGCATGACATGGGCACCTGCGTTTCATTTTGTGAAACCAGGTGGCTAGTTCTAGAGCTCTAAGGTCTCATTTATTCTTTTCCCTTCACACTTCATTTCTTTGAGATTTTTGTTCATTATCAACTCATCGGAGACTTCCCTGACTATATAAGCAAATGGTACTCTCATCTACCGTACACACTGTCACCATTCCCAGCATGCTCCCATCACCCTTTTTCTCTAAAACATTTTCTCAACATCTAAATTACAAGTATTTCATTTATTAAAGGAGTTACCACTCCCCTTACTAGAATATAAGCACCATCCCAACAGGAACGTGCTCTTGTTAGTTCACTGCCGAATCCTTAGTGCCTAGATGCTGAGCATAGAGTAGAAAATTCTTGATGGTCGAATGAAAAAATAAGTGCAGGCATCTTTCTAACTGAAAATCACCCTTACAGATTCATAAAATGAAACTGCAATAGCTGTTGCCAAAGCCTGTATTCTTGCTGGCCTGACGAAAGCCAAAAGCTCTGCAGACATGGTTATTCCTCAGTAGATGCAGGTTTCAGCCCTTGAATAGCATTTATGTCACGTCTTTTTCTGCAGTGGTAGGATGTACCCCTAGTGGTTTATTTACCTTCCATACTCTTTCAGGAAGGCACAACTGAGCTATAATATTTTAGACTCCTTCCCAAATTGGTCCTTCTCCTACTTTTACATATGTAAGGCTGTTTCTGGATCTGGCTACCTTCTTTCGTTTTACTTTGATTTCTGGTCCAGACATTTTGTTTCCTAAAATATTTTTGTAGAATTCCCTTTTGGAGATGGTGAAAGAGATAAAGCTAGTTGGTTCTCAATTTCCTACAAACATCTACTGTTTGAACAAATCTTGTCCATCTTCACCTCCCTTGGTGCAACAGTGGTTAACTGCATGAACCCTGGAGCCAGACCATCTAGATTCCAATTTCAGCTCTACCGTTTACTAACTGCATTGCTTTGAATAAGTTACTTAACCTCCCTGTACCTCAACTTCCACAGCTGTAAAATAGAAGCCATCACAGGGGTGCATGGCTGGCTCAGCATGCAACTCTTGATCTCAAGGTCGTGAGTTCAAGCACCACCCTACACTAGCTGTGGAGTCCATTTAAAAAGAAATCATTATGGCACATCTGTCATGTAGGATTATTTTTAAAAATAAATGACTGCATTTATCTATCTATCTGTATATATGCACACACACATAATGTTTGGAACAACATCTGGCACATAGTAGGTACTCTATAACACTTAGCTCTTTTTATTAGAATCCGATGTAGGAGGTATTCTAGCAGATTAACATTTTACCCAAGATTGAGTTTAATCTAATTTGGTCCCACCATGCTCTCATTTGACATCTCTTATTCTTCCCTTAGAACATTGGTTCTTGGGGCACCTGGGCGGCTGTCAGTTAAGTGTCTGCCTTTGGCTCAGGTCATGATCCCAGCATCCTGGGATCGAGCCCCATGTCCTGCTCTCTGCTTAGCAGGGAGCCTGCTTCTCCCTCTCCCTCTGCCTCCCTCTCTGCCTGCTGCTCCACTTGTTTGTGGGTGCACTCACTGTCAAATAAATAAAGTCTTAAAAAAAAAAAAAAAGAACATTGGTTCTCAGATGTGTTTGCCTGGGTCAACAGCATAAGCTTCACCTAGAACTTATTAGAAATGCGAGATCTTGGGCTCCACCCTAGACCTACTAATTAGAAACTCTAGGGTGGAGCTAATCAATCTATTTTAATTAGTCTTCCCTGTGATTCTGATAGAAGTTCAAATTTTAAAACCACCACCTTAGATTCCTAATTCAGTATTTTTTTTTCTTACGTTCTCTCAGTGAATAGGCAGTGACCCCATAACTTTATCACCTTGAAAATATCCACTTGGTATGGTTTTTACACCCTTTATGAGGTACTGCCCAAATTACACACTTTGACCCTTGCATCCCACTTTAGAGATTATGATCTAATTGGTCTGGATGTGCCTTGGCCATTAGGATTTTTGAAAGAGGGTTTCTAATGTGCAGCCAAGTTTCAGAGCACAGATCTGTACTCTTGCTTCAGCACAAGCGATTCTGAATTTCCTGTTTTCTGGTTCTTAGTATGAGAACAGTGTTTCCCAGCCCTATCCCAGTCCCAGTAAATCAGAATCTCCCAGAAAGCCCCAGAAAGTGCTATTTTAAACAAGTACCCCAGGTGATTCTTCTCATTATGGAAATGAAGGAAAGAATGATACATCAAAAATAAATAAATATGTATGATTCTTGCTACTTTCCATTGAGGGATAAGAATACTCTCTAGATCAGTGCATTGCAAGTAGAATTACATCTCTTAGATTTCATATGTTTTTATCTTTTTACTCATTAATTATAATGTCATAAACCAAGTAATTATTCTATTTGGGTTCCCAAAGGAAGAAAGTATGTGATTTGGATTTATTTTATGGAAGGAAAATAAAACTTCAGAGTATTTTTCATCAAGAATGAGACCTAAATCCCTTGCTAACCTTGAAAGGAGATTACTTGCTTGCTCAGTTTGGAAGAATGACCAAATTCATTATGCCCTGCATAAAAACTCCCACTACTACTCTGAAAAAAAAAATTAAATTAAAACGAGCAGTTATTTTAAATGGAATAAAACTTCATTTAGAGATTATAACTTTACTGGTTATACGATAATTAAATACCAATTAATTATTACAAAGCTAGCATTTGTGAGGTTAAATAATTATTTGGCAAAAAAGATTATAAATTCCAAATTAAAACACCAAGAAATTTAATGTATCAAAATTACCATAAAACTTGCATAGTGTCTCTTTGGAATTAATGAGACAGAACTCTATGTGGTAGTGACATTACAGGGTAACTTTATGTATTTCTAATGCAGCAAATGTGCTTTTATCAATTAAATACACAGCTTTTAGTATTTAGCTTGTAATAGTTATCTTGCTAAGTGACAAGAAGTACATTCATTAGGTTATGTGATTTAATTTATTATCATATAATTTATTCTGCTTTATAGATGCTTAAAATAGCTGAATTCATTTCACCAGATTCAAGACTCATTCAGAGAACATAGCTTCTATGATTTGCTTGAAACTTTAATCTTGAGATCATTTGACTCAGGCAAATACATCTGTGGACAGGCCTAAAGATCACAGCTACTTAAAGAATATCTGATATTTTCACCTTGAATTATTCAACAACTATGACTGTGTCAGTCTGTACAAACTTCAAAATAAGGAGGACTCAGAAAGTGTCTATCTGTCCTAGCCATCAAGCATTAAAGCATAATAAACAGACTATAATAATTTATCAAAACAAAATCCAAAGTATAAATGAATTACATAGAATATTTTTAACAGAATAATAAGTAATAACGGTTTAGCGCTTTCTAATACTAGACAGAAAGGCCCCTGGATTATTGTGAAATCTGCCCTGCTTACCTTCATAGCCAGTTCTACCCCAGCTTGTTCTCAAGATGCCTCGAGCCTTCTGCCACCGTCTTCCCACCTAATGCCCTAATGGCTGTAGCCCACCCTTCCATCTAAACGTTCCTCTTCCGGGTCCTACTCTCCTTCAGAATAATAGCCAATCTAACTAGTAAGCACCTGTAACTAAATTCAAAGTGTTTGCTAAAGCAGTGTTTGTCTAATGGGTATAGGGATCACCTGGGCATCTTGTCAAAACGCAAATTCTGATTCAACAAGTGGGGTGGGGCCAGTGATTTTGCAATTCTATCATACTCCCAGGTGATGTTCCTGCTGGTCCACAGATCACATTTGGAGTAGAAAGAAGCTGATAGTTTTTGTTTTTTAAGTTAGCGCAGTGTCTTTCCTATCTAGTCCAGGACTTAGTGCTTCAGGAAAAAAATGCAGATTTCTGGGCTTCATTCCAGACCTACTGAATCTGAATCCCTGAGGAATGAGCCCAGGAATCTGCCATTTTAATAACTTCCTCGGGTGAATCCTGTACATCCTAAAGTCTAAATTACAGGTTCACCTCCAACCCCATTCCTAGGGTTTCCATGTCATAGCTAGATGTTTTAAGAGCTGCTTTCTACAGATATTGTCCTAATCCAAAGGAGCAAATCAAGTACTGGAGGCAGGAGGTAAAATGACAGGGTAAGTGAGAATAGTTTTAGAAAAATGGGACACATCATCAATGGAGCCATGTCTTCATTCTAAACAATAAAGCAGCCGTTTTATTTTCTCTGGTGTGGGCACCTTGTAGATTACATAAAATTCCTTGTGAATAAAGTTCTTTTGTGCTACTAGCAATAGGGGGAATGTTTGCCGGAGCATGTGAGTCTCTGCGTATCTCACTTGGCTATCTCCAGCTTGCCAATTTTCTCTTATTGACATTGCCTCCACTTGCCATTACTTGGCACCACATGGCGGGTGCTAAGTCATTGCTGGCAATTACATGCTTCAGTAGAAACTTAGATCCTGCATGCTCAGGAGAGTGTAAAAGCTGTCATGAAAATTTAAAAATAGAGACTCAAGCATGTGGGCTCTCAAAAGATCTACATGCAGCTTTCAACAGCAACATTTCAACAGAAGTGAACATGCCCCAAATTAAGCAGTTTTCTCCAAAAAATGTAAAGATTAAATGCGTCCAGGTTAGTATTTTATGGAAATGTCTGCCGAAAAAAGCCATTAATGAAATGACTTTCTGAAATGAAGTGCAGCTGCTGAAAGGACCCCACAAACATACAGAGATAATAGAGCCTTTACCCTCCATTCACACCATCACTCTCCCTCCCTTAGAGAACTCACTGACTGATAGCAATTTCATTCATTTGCTTGGCCTAGAAGTTTGCAGATAGTTATGTTGAGCATATTGAGATCTTTCTGAGAGGAAGTGATATTGAGTAATATTTCTTCCCGACATTACTTTCAGTGTTCTTCAAATGAGCTCGATTTTAAGCATGGTGTGTTTTGTTGCTCAAAGCAGAATGTGGAAGTAAGTCAAGACATCACAAATCCTATACAGAGGTATGCAATTTAAAACTTTGACATTTTCAGAAATGTGTAAGGATTCAAGTCAAATTTAGTTTATTCTAAATCACTCTGCCTAACCCTGGGGAAAATCAAATAGAAGAAGAATTCTTTGACATTAGGGAAGAGAAATAGTTATTGCTATATCTACATGAAGACATACATAGCAAAAATGAAGAAAGGTTAAAAGAGAAAAATGAATCTAACTAAAATAGAACTCCTAAATTGAGCCCTAAATTTTCTTAATATACTTGATCCTAACTAAACAGCTCTTTACTTCCACTCCTTATTTCAACACTCTACTTCATTTTATAAATGGAATACTTTCTTCTAATGTATGTCAATAAACAAAAATTCAATTCTGTTTCCACAAAAACAAAAATAAGATGCCAAATGAGGCTTTATGGGGATGAAATTAAAAAAAGAAACTATTCTCTCAGGATGATTGTGATCTAGTTCCTGGGTGTGAGGAAAGGGTTGTTAACAAGATAACCCTACAAATATCTATATTAATAATCAGGATATAAGTGATGTGAGAGGGTAGAGAATGTTGATGTGATTCAAAGGACTGGTGTCTTCAGTTGGGAGATCAAGGACTGCTTGGTGAAGTAGATGCTTTCTCAAAAGATGCTTGTGTAAGATTTTAGAAAGACTGATAAGAAAATGGAGAAGAATTAGCAGATACTACAACAAAAATATAAAGGTTGGAGAGCATAGGATGTGTTTGGCTGAAGTGTGTGGGTTTGGTTTCCTATTGGGTTCATGTACGGAAGAAGTGGAGGGGTAGCTAATGAAATAGTAGGGAGCCATGTTATGCAGGCACGTGACTAGCAAGTTTGAGGACTTTTTTCCTGACTCAACAATGGAAAATCTTTGCATTACAGTAAATAAATGACAGAACTAATCTTTTTATATGATGGATTTGAGTGAGGAGAAGACTAGTTAGGAAGTTACTATGAAAGAGCTATATTGAGAAGATAGAGGAAGAGAAAGCCAAAAGGGAATCAGATGGATTCATCCTGAGATACTGAGATAGAAACTATTGAACTTGGTAGCAGGCTGGATATAAATTTGGGCACACACATAAGCAGGAAGTGTAGGAGAGGGAATTCAAAACTGGCTTGGGATTTCAACTTTAGATGGCTAAGAAAATAGAATTTTTAAAAATATTTTATTATTTATTTGATAGAGTGAGAGAGAGAGAGAAAGCATAAGTTGGTGGGGGAGAAGCAGAGGGACAGGGAGAAGCAGGCTCCCCACTGAGGGGGGAGCCAAATGCAGGGCTTGATCCCAGGACCCTGGGATCATGACCTGAGCTGACGGCAGATGCTTAACCTACTGAGCCACTCAGGCACCCCAGAAAATTATTTTTTCCAAAAAAATAAGTAAAATTGAAAAATAAAATGTATAAATAGAAATTTTGCCATTTTAATTCAAATTTAAGATGGTTTGCCTCATTGTTTTGTTTTACTTTAACAATCTAGGGGTGCCTGGCTGGCTCAGTTGGAAGAGCACAGGACTTTTGATCTTGGAGTGAGTTTGAGCCCCACATTGGGTATAGAGATTACTTAAATAAATAAATAACCTTTAAAAAAATCTAGATAATTACTTCAATGATCTCCTTTCTATATATTAGCATACATGTAGTCTTTTTAAGATAATATGGATGGATTACATTATAAAGCACATAAATTGAAAAACAAGCAATATCATAACAGAAATTATTTCTGTATTGATTGTTTTATTAAAATCATTGCTTTATACTTTTAAATCATAGATATGCAAATAAAACTTTAAAATGTACATACTATTGAATTTGCTTCACTAATGCTGCTTGATTTTTTTTTATTTGAGTATAGTTGACAAACAATGTTACATTAATTTCAGGTGTACAACATAGTGATTCACAAGTTTATACATTATGCTATGTTCAATACAAGTGTAGCTACCATCTGTCCCCATATATCGTTGTTATAATATCATTATATTCCTTATGCTCTTTTATTCCAGTGACTAGTTCATTCTATAACTGAAGGCCTGTATTTCCCTCTCCCCTTCACCCTTTTTTCCCAGCCCCCCATCCCTCCCTTCTGGCAACCATCAGTTTGTTCTCTGTATTTATAGGTCTGATTCTGCTTTTTTGTTTATTTTGGTTTTTTTTAGATTCCACACATGAGTGAAATCATATGATATTTTTCTTTCTCTGACTAATTTTACTTAGACTTATACCTTCCAGGTGCATTCATTCTGTCTCAAATGGCAAAATTTCATTTTTTTTTTTATGGCTGAGTAATATTACTAAATCTATCTCTCTATCTATCTACTATCTATCCCATATCTTCCTTATCCACTCATCTATCTGTGGACACTTAGGTTGCTTCTATATCTTAGCTTTTGCAAATAATGCTGGCAATAAACATAGGAGTGTCAATACCTTTTCAAATTAGTGTGTTTATTTTATTTGGGTAAACACCCAATAGTGGAATCATTGGATCATACGGTATTTACATTTTTAATTTTTTGAGGAATCTCCATACTGTTTTCCACAGTGGCTGCACCAATTTACATTCCCACCAACAGTGTATAAGGGTTCCTTTTACTCTACATCTTTGTCAACACTTGTCATTTCTTGTTTTTTATTTTAGCCTAACATCTATAAGGTGGTATCTCCTTGGTGGTGTTTATTTGTTTGTTTGAACTCAAGTAACCCTGAGATTAAGACCTGAAGTGAGATCAAGAGTTGGACACTTAATCAACTGAGCCACCCAAGCACCCCTCATTGTGGTTCCGATTTGCATTTCCCTGATAATTAGTGATGTTGGGAATCTTTCCATGTGTCTGTTGACACCTGTATGTCTTCTATGGAAAATATCTATTCAGGTCCTCTGTCCATTTTTTAATTGGATTCTTGGTTTTTTTTGGTAATGAGTTGTAGAAGTTCTTTATATATTTTGGATATTAACCCTATACTGGATATATCATTTGAAATGCCTTCTCCCATCCAGTAGATTGACTTTTTGTTTTGTTGATGATTTCCTCGGCTGTGCAAAAACTTTGTATTTTGATGTACTCCCAATAGTTTGTTTTTGCTTTTCTTTCCCTTGCCTCAGGAGACATGTCAGGAAAATGTTGCAATAGCTGATGTCAGAGAATTTACTAGGATTTATACAGTTTCAAGTCTCATAATTAGGTATTAAATCCACTTTGAGGTTTTTTGTTTTTTGGTGTGTGTGTGTGTGTGTATGTGTGTGTGGTGTTAAAAGTGGTCCAGTTTCATTCTTTTACTTGTACCTATCCAGTTCTTCCAGAACCATTTATTAAACAGACTGTCTTTTCCCCACTACATATTCTTATCTTCTTTGTCATAGATTAATTGAACCTGAAAGTATGGGTTTATTTCTAGGCTCCCTGTTCTGTTCCATTAATTTATATATCTACTTTTGTGCTAGTACCATAATATTTTAATTAATACAGCTTTGTAGTATATCCTGAAATCTGGAATTGTGATACTCCAGCTTTGTTTTTCTTTCTCAAGATTGCTTTGGCTATTTGAGGTCATTTGTGATTCCATACATATTTTAGTGTTATTTGTTTTAGTTCTGAGAAAAAATGTTGTTGGTATTTTAATAGGGATTGCATTGAATCTGTAGATTCCTTTGCATACTATGGACATTTTAGCAATATTAATACTTCCAATGTATGAGCATTCCATATGTTTGCATTATCTTCAATTTCTTTCATCAGTGTTTTATAGTTCTCAGAGTATAGGTCTTTCATCTCTTTGGTTAAGTTTGTTTCTAGGTATTTCACTCTTTTTGGTGCAATTAAAACAGTGTAATTTCTCTTCCTGATACTTCATTTTTAGTGTATAGATATGCTGCTGATTTCTGCATATTAATTTTTTATCCTGCAACTTTACCAAATTCATTTATCAGTTCTGGTAAGGTTTTTTGGTGGAGGCTTTAGGATTTTCTCTGTACAGTATCATGTCTGCAAATAGTGATAGTTTAACTTCTTCTTTACCAATATAGATGCCTCTTATTTCTTTTTCTTATTTGATTGCTATGGCTAGGACTTCCAGTACTATGTTGAATAAGGTACTACACTTGCATTAATAAGACCAAAAAAAAAAAAAAAACAAAAAACAAAAAACAACCAGGAACTGAGTTTACATATAAGCAGACTATAGAAGAAACATTCCTTAAAATTTTTTAACCTAAATTTGCTTATATTTCATTTTTAGGAAATATTATATGAGTAAAATTTATAATATAATTTTATATATGGGATATTTGTCATTGAAACAAGAAAATTCACTATATAGGTAATACTGTACATTAATTAATACATTTCAATGGTATGATAAAAGTTAGCTATAATTTGGAAAATCAATCATCTTTTCCTAAAATGTTTATGCTGTGTTAGGCACCAGGTTTCAACCATGAAAAGGAAACAGGCCCACCCTAAAGGAAGTTATTGTCTGAAAGAGTAGAAAAGTCACTCTACTGTAACAGAGTTTGAAATCTAAGGACACGGTGCTATGATGTACAAAAGACAAGAACCTAATGTATGTATGACAGATCAGAGTAAGGAGTAACTGTATCAACTGAAAGAAGTGAGGTGGACATGGAAGTTTCCCAGCAGAGAAGATGTAATGAGAAGACCTGGAGGCAAGGAGCTGGACAGCAGAAAAGGTTGTGGACAGCAGTGGGGAAGAGGGTGGTACAAGTAAAGATAGAAGGATGATGAAAGGATTGTGTACTCTGTTAAAGAGTTTGGGATTCTACCCAGAAGAAAAGAGGTCCTTCAAGTTTTAAGCAGGGAAGTGATATAGTCACATGTGTGCATTATAAAGATTATGTTGGGCACAATGCAGAGAAACAGATCAATTAGATTGAAAAGAGAAACTGGCTTTGAGGATATTACAGAATATGAAAAGAGATACTGGTGTCTTCTAAACACTTAAAAGTGGATATAAATATGATATAGTAGGACTAGCAGAATGTGGTAAATGAATAAATATGGAGATAAGGGAAAGGGAGAAGCCTAACAGCAGATCTAAGAAAACATCATGTCCCTTAAATTGGGTAACCAGGGAGATTGTATTCACTAAGATAGGATCCTGTAGTAAAAAACCAAATCAGGATGTAAGATATGAATTGAACTTTATGTATATTGCACTAAAGATGCCTAAGCCATCCAAATGGAGGCATCCTATAGACAACTGGACACACAGGTTTGGAGCAAAGAAGAAAGATCTGGTCCAGAGACTGATCATCAGCATATATATGGCAATTAAAATAAAGGGAGTAAAGGAGATTGTTCAGGGATACTATTTAAGCTGACAAATGGAGCCTGAATAATACCAACAATTAATGCCAAAAAAAAAAAAAATAGTCAGGGATGAAATCAGAAAATGAGAAGAAGTGAAATGTGATGAAAGCCACAAGAACTGTTTTGAAAAATAAATGCATTAATGCTACTGAGTGGTCAAGGAAGAAAAGAACTGAAAACTCTACTGGACTCATTAGCAATAATATTATGAACATCAACACAGCAATAATGTGTCTGTAGATTAATGGGTGCAAGCTAGTTTGCAGTGAATGACAGAAGGTAAATTTCAGAAAGCAATTATAGATAGACAACTCTTTTAGATAAAGCTTCAGAGATATTTAGTATATGTGCTGCCAAACCAAGCACAAGCTTCAGAGATAATTAAAGAGAGACATGGAAGATATATAAGATTATCTTATATTGTCTGGTATGGTTAAATGTTCTTTAGAGATATGAGTACACAATGACTTTGAAGATACAGGATGAAATCAAAACACCCCCAAGATGACATAATTAACTTTAAAGGGGTGGGGGAATTTTTTTTTTCTTATGTAAAGAAGAAAATGATGGATTCAAATTTTTTCTTAGCCCAGTGTATTAGTCTTCTATTGCTATGTAAAAAATCACTACGGACTTAGTAGTTTATGACTATACAACTTTCTCATCTCACAGTTTTCAGGAGTCTGGACACTGGTTAACTGGGGCATCTCAGGGACTAACAGAATGAAATCAAGGTGTCTGTTGGCTGGGGCTGTGTTCTCATCTGAGATTCAAGGTCCTCTTCTAAACCCACTGGTTCTTAGCAGAATCTTGTTCCTTGCAGTTGTGAAACAGGTCCCTGCTCTACTGCTGGCTGTCACCCAGGTGTTGTTCTAACAAGCCACTTGTTGCCCCTTTCATGTTATCTTCTCTATAAGATGGCAATTGCTTCTTCAAGGCCAACAAGAGAACATTTGCTGCTTCAAATCTCTCTAACGTTAGAAAAGCCCAGTCTCTTTTAAAGGCTCACCTGATTAGATCAGGACCACCCAGGATAAGTCCTTGTGAGTAACTCAAAGTCAACTGATTTGCAACCTTAATTCCACCTGAAAATTCCCTTCATCTTTATAATATAATGTAACCTAATCGCAGGAGTGACATCCAATCTACTCACAGGTCCCATCCATATCCAAAAGGAAGCAATACTACAGAACATGTACTCCAGGAGGGGGATGTCTGAGGGCCTGGATAATATACAACAAGAAAAAGATCACCCTAAATTTAAATATTTTTCTTTTCTTTCTGAAAGAGAGATTTGTTCATACTCACTTAATATGAGGGTACTCATTTCGAAATACATACATATGTACATTGTTTTATATCTATCTTCTATGGAAGTAATTCTCAGTCTTAAAAGAACAAAATCTACAAAAGAACTAAAAATTTACTATTTATTGAAAAAAGCAACACCATTGAAAACTATTGGCAAGTTAGGCTAAGAGTATAATTGCAAAGAGATCTCATTAGTCTATGTAGAGACCTAAATCATGGCCTTCAATAACACTAAAAACAAGATAACAGGAAAATGAAGACAATTATTCCAACTCTTTGATACAGCTCTTCCCACCTGTCTTAATGAAATTATCCTTGGGAACTTCTGCTTTGGGTTAACGCTAACTGTTAACCCTCTTTGGTGCAGTACAGACCTAGTGCTTAAGGTAGAATATCTCTCCCCATTCCCTCATAGGTAGGTATATTCATAAGTACCCTTGGTTTTGGACTTTCTCAGCACAGGAAAAGAAGACTCCCGTTGGGGACTCTTTTCCCTTTGAATTCAGAATCTCTTTATGAAATGAGTAGAGACTAACCAGGTGAGAATTAGGCACCTGTTCATAATAGAACCTGATTCTACTCAGTATCAGCCCTCAAAACACTGATAGCACAAATGAATTCCCACTTACTTTATTCTTTCAGTATTGTACAAAATTAAACTGTAATAAAACTCAAATGGAAAAATTGAGAAATGATGAAACAAATGCATCTTTTCTTGCATGTAATGTGTCCTGGAAATCATAACACCTGCCAAACAACAACAACAAAACATAACACAATATCTCCCTCAGCAAATTAGTAAGATAATTTGATTCTAGGACTGTTCAAATACAGTGAAATACAGTGCCATTATCAATCTGATGTCTTCAGGGGTATGGAAAGAGGATGAGGGTGGAAATGCAAGTATGTACAATTAAGATATATTTGCCACTCATGATCTATGAAAATAATGTAGGATAGATAAGAGAAAGGATAAAAATAGTACTTCCCACTAGTTATTAAATCCCCATGCTGTTATAGTCATTATGGTGGATACTTTATTTTAATTTTTTATTTAAATTCAATTTAGTTAACATATAGTGTATTATTAGTTTCAGGGGTAGAATTTAGTGATTCATCAGTTGCGTATAACACTAGAGTTCATTCCATCAAGTGCCCTCCTTAATGCCCATTACCCAGTTACCCCATGCCCCACCCACCTCCCCTCAAGCCACCCTCCATTTTTTCCCTACAGTTAAGAGTCTCTAATGGTTTTCCTCCCTCTCTGTTTATATCTTATTTTATTTTTCCTTCCCTTCCCCTATGTTCATTTGTTTTGTTTCTTAAATTCCACATATGAGTGAAATCATACGGTATTTGTCTTTCTCTGATGGACTTATTTCATTTAGCATAATACCCTCCAGTTTAAGGTGGATACTTTAAAAACATTATCACAGACCTTCACAATGACCTGGCAAGGTAGGTATTTGTCTCAATTTTTACACTTTTACAAGAGGGAGAGACAAATTAAGAAACTTATCCAGGAACACAGAAGGAGTGAGAAGCTGTAATGCGTCCCCAAGTTTAGCTGACTTCAAGGCCTGTGCGATTTCTCATATATCACATCACCTCGGGTTGGAAGGAGCGCTAGTGAGGAGCCTGATGTCATATGTCTCCAGAGCACTGGAGTAGCACATGCTAAAATAACTTCAGACTCTTCTGGCTGCTCAGTGACCTTGTTTTTAAAACAAAAAATCACAAAACATAAATTTAATATGCCCTATTGCCCTGCATGTGATGAGATTATGTCCTATAAACTGGTTTATTTTCATAATAAAATTTTTAATAAGACAGATTTTTTAAAATAGATATACTTTATCCATAAAACATTTTTATATCAGAGATTTCATAGCTGATTAAATTCTTGGATTTGGTCATTTTTTTTTTAAAGACCCCAGCTAAATGATGCTCTAAATATATAAGGCACAATACCTTAGTTTCCCAGGCTTCTTCCTATGGTTTCGCTTGTACACATCTGTACCATTTTCATTCTGACAAAAAAAAAAAAAAAAATCATTATATGAGGGAAAAAGAGACACGTTATATCAGTAACGTACATGTGAGTATTGGGAACAATTCTATAGCTTTTGTGTTATTATAGAGTGATATAATTGCTGTTTCCTCTAGTGTTTCTCTCCTTCCCCTTTGAGAAGCCAACATAAGAGACTTCTGCCTGCATGTCCAGAGCCAGAAACTCATTATGATTGCAGCCCTGCAAGGCAGTGCTGGGAACCAAACTGTGAAATTGTGATTCCTCGAGTGGAGTGTGGGAAGCCCTATGTACTGCTAGTTTTCTAATGGATTGAACCACACAATCACAGCAAACAGAAAACCCCAAAGGCTGATTTTGTGTGTGCGTTTATTTTAGAGGTGTTCAAGAGAAAACTAATCAGAGAGGGAAATTTATTAAAACAAATGTTTCCTTGGCTAAGAGATGTCTGCTCTAATATTTGCTTTTCATTGATGTTTGACATGCATCTTGACTCTCCTTTTAAATTTTTATTTTTCTAAAGAATTCCTTACGACAGAGAATATGAGGAAAGAAAAATTGGTGGAATTTGTCAGCTGAACTTTGCAAAATTTTATAATAAATCTGATCTTTGGTTGCTCCTCCTCTTGGATAGACTTGGAAATCAAATGGCCAAAATAATCAGCCCTCCCGTCTACTTAATTTTCCTGCAGAAATTATGTAAGAAAATAAGATAAATAGTTTCAAACCAAGACAGCATCATTCCTTCTATTGAGCCTGCATATTTACAAAGGGAACCGTGGAACTCAAGAACTACTTGATGTAAGCTGCAACTTGGATGCGTTAGTAGATGAAACTTCAACTTGCAACTTCAAAGAAATGTATCTGAAGCTATGACTGCCTAACATAAATAAATTCATATAAATTGGCTCCTACCTATTGTTTTATATTTATTCTTACAACAAAGAGGGCAAACTTGCATGTAACAGGACTCTAAAGTGAGCAATAGGTCCTTAATTTTAAGTCAGACAATGTTACTTTAATTCGGTAAGGGCCATAAGATGTTAAAAAGATAAGCGTAACTCAAAGGAACAAACTTTAAATGCTCATATGCATTTAAGTGTGAAGAGTAACCAAAAGAGAGCTGCCACATATCTGAATCATTTCAGTCATTCCTTCCTAATTCTATCTCCCCTCTCTCTGCCATGCATCTCTCCAGGTCAGATTCTCCATAAATATTCTTCCTCCCTTTTCTTATTCTTTGATCTTTTAGGCTCTAGAACAGGGATTAGAAAGTTACCAGTGGTTGTTTGCTAGGTCATAGGCCAATATAAAGAAGGTAGTTTGAGAAGTAAAATTGGAGTAAAAGGATATAACAGGTAAAATAAGAGCTAATATTATTCATCACTGAAAAACAAATTTTAAAACACCATTAAATCAGTGGAGATTATTGCAAAAACAGAGAACAGAATAATAATTTGGGTTACACTTATACACATATATGCACACAAATATCTGTTATATATTTATGTATTATAAGTGTTACATCATAAATGTAAAGAGAGAAGAAATGCTGATAAAGAAGCTATGTGAAAAGATTGGCAGACAACATTATATAAATATATATTTATAATGATAATAAAAATGATTTTATAAGAAGGGAAACAGATCCATGCAAATGTTTTCAGCAAATTTTATATATTTTAAAAAAACAATATCTGTACTGTATAAAAAAGGCTTATGCAAACTCATATGAAAAATAACACTAAAATGTAAAAAAGGATATGAACAACTTAATTAACATTAGTAAAGTAAAATATCTATATGAAAACCTTCAATTCTCAGGGTGCCTGAGTGGCTCAGTCAGTTAAGCATCTACCTTTGGCTCAGGTCATGATTCCAGGATCCTGGGATGGAGCCCTGCATTGGACTCCCTGCTCAACAGGGAGCCTGCTTCTCCCTCTCCCTCTGCCTCTCCCCACCCTTGCACTCTATCTTTCATGCTCTCCCTCTCAAATAAACACACAGAATCTTTAAAAACAAAAATGTTCAATTCCGCTAGTTACCAAAAGAACACAATGAAATAAGAGTAATGTACCTTTTTAAATCAATAAAATGAGGAAATTTGGTAATCAAGCAGGTGCTCTCATACATAACTTATAAAAGATAATAAATTGTCAGATTCCTTCTGGAAAACTGATTTTTCAAGGTATTCCAAGACATATAAAATAATTGTACCTTTTAACCCAATTATCTTTTGATGAGAAGATAAAAGAGGGAAAATAGGAAGGGAAAAAATGAGAAAAAGTTAATATGCATGAAAATATTCATTATAATAAATATAAAGCCATTAAAATTGTGAGGATTGTGCAACATGAAAAATGCTTATTTATAACACTAAATGAAAAATAAATAACTGCATCTGTCTACTAAATATAAAAATCATGCCTAGATAAGAACTACATAGGGAAAAAAAAGAATATTTAAAAGTTTGATTGGTTAAATCTTTGTAAGCCGTTTTAATGCATTGTGTTTTAATCCAATCAATACTACAATTTTATTTATTTAGCAAAAATAATTTATTCAAAGCAAATATTCCTGGCAAGGAGTAACAAAACCCTAGTGGTCCCCATTTTCTATCCTCTCATTTTCCATAAAAATGGGCACAAGGCCACCTGAATAAAGGCAGCATGTCCCAGTGTCCTTTGTAGCCAGGTGTTGGGGACATATCTAAGTCCTGGCCAGTGTGCCATGAGTCAAAATGCTATGTGGCAGCTTCCTTAATCCTACCTTAACAGATAGCTGTCACATGGCCTTTCCTAGCTTCTATGTTCCTTCATCCTGCTAGTAGGTTATAGAAGCCAACTTGGACAAAGGCCACAGTGTAGAATTGACAAAGCAGTTTGAACTGGAAGGAGTCTGAATCCTTCAAGACAATGTAAGAGCAGAGTCATACTCTCAGCCCTGGTTTGCCTATCTCTGGCCTTTCTCTATGTGAAGGAAAGTGAGCAAGAAACTATCTTGTATAAACTACTGTTAGTTTTCACTTTTCTGTTACTAAAAGCAAAATCTCAACTTACTAAATGTAAAGAGGTCAGCCCAAAAACCACCAAGTTGCAATATTTAAATTATAATCAGTTGAAAATAACTGAGAGCAAAGTAGGGACAACAATATGGGGGCAGTATGACACCAAGATTGCCAAAGTTGATCCCAGGGCGTTCACATTAGTTGGCAAGATCTAGGCCTTCTATGTCAGGCATTCTCAGCTAAGGTAATGAAAAGTTGTTTTTCAGGGACAAAAGAAAAAAAGTTAGTATACAACGGTTTGTGGCTCTCCAATGTGCCACAGTACATAAAGGAACATATAATATTTCTACGGTATTAACATTTCATGTGATGGGGGAACAAAGAGTCTAAAAAAAGCTCTGAGTGGGGGTGAGGTGGGGGGCAGTGATCATGGAAGAAAAAAGAAAAGGACTGAGGAACATTGCTGAATGTGAATGTCCTCCCCTGCCTGTTCTATTAAGCAGATCCTACTATTATTTTGGATTCCATAGCTTCCTCAGTTAACAACTTGTCATATTGTTTGATTCATGATTATTTATCTTTCTCTCTCCTCACTAGATTTTAAGAAGATTTTAAGAAGTTTATGATTTGGGGGGCACCTGGGTGGCTCAGTCGGTTAAGCATCTGCCTTCGGCTCCGGTCATGATCCCAGGGTCCTGGGATGGAGCCCCACTTCGGGCTCTCTGCTCAGCGGGGAGTGTGCTTCTCCCTCTCCCTCTGTCCCTCTCCCTGCTTGTGCTCTCTCTCTCTCTCAAATAAATAAATAAAATCTTTTTTTAAAAGGTTATGATTTTCATTTCTGCATTTATAACACATTGCTTGGCACATAACAACAGCATAAAAAAATGTGAATGGCTGAATGAGCACACCAGGGGCATTTTTCCTATAAGTCTAATGCTCCAGCAATTCTCACTTAACAACAGACACAACTTGCCCTCTGCTTGAGTGGTGACAAGTTAAGACAACCTCTGAGAACACACAGCATTTCTCAAATAATATGTTGAATAAGTTGGTAAAAGAACCCAGTTCAGCCACGGAAGCACTCCCATTCCTACTTATTTTTACCAATTTAGGTTTTCCTGTGTGTGTTTTTTTTAAGGTTTAATCTTCTTTATATTCATTACTACATAGCATTTTCTCTTTTAATCTCAAACATCAAGTTGATTTGAAATCTGCTGTTATTTTAACAATAGGGCAGAGTTTGATATTTGGAATTCATACAAACATTTCTGAAAAGGCCACAGCTAAATAGAATCTAAGCTTTTCCAGTTTACAGGAAATATCACAAACATTAATTATGAACTCAAGTCTTTTTACTAGTGGCTTATTCTACCAGTGTGACTCAACCATGCAGAATAATTCCACTTAAAAATAGTTACTGAACACCTCGTGCATGTGAAGTGTTGTGCAAGGCCTACGGGGGATAGAAAGCAAAATAAAGCATAGCCCGTCTTCAAAATTCTTACATTCGATTTGAGAAACTGTCACGTGAAGTAATATAGTGTTAAGTGTTATGCATAATATAAGCGTTATGCACAATATACATACAGATGTTTGAGAATTTGAAAGAACATATAAAACTCATGCAAATAAAATTTCATGGATAGGTTGGCTTTTGGGATGTGCTTTGCAGTTGGAATAGGATTATAATAGAGGAGTTGGGGAGACAAGACATTGAAGACAGTGAACAGCACAGAACCAAAAAAGAAAAAAAAAACAATACTTTTCAAGAAGAGAGCAAAACTACATTTGATTTATATGCACGTTAAAATTGAGAAGCAAATTTAGGCACCTGTAGTTAAGTGAAAGAAAAGAACAATTAGCAAAGTAGTGTGGAGCTATTTCCTAAAGAAATTATTATGCTTTGACAAAAATCCACCATTAGCCAGTGGGGACCATAGGCAGCCTCTAAGCATGTGAACCTTTAAGCACGTTTGTAGAGTAATGTACAAAGACTTTCAGAAGTAAGGAAACCAACAGTTCCTTCTGGCAATGGTCTGGAAAGATTTAATAAAAGAGATGAATTAAGATTGTAGGAAAGAAATGCAAAAATGAGGATGGATGAGAAAACTTTTCAAAGGAAAATGTGCAATTCTTGACAATTTTTTGAATTTCAAAGGTAAGGGAATAATAATATATGACAAGAAAAAATTATTCCTAGGCTTTGAGCCAGAGGAACTGGGAGAAAGATGTGTCATTAACAGGAAAAGGAAAATAAGGAGGGCAGGTTGGTTCAGGATGTTGAGGAGATGATGAGTTTTCAAGCTGGGACATATTAAATTTGATATACAAGGAAATGATTGCTAATTTTAAGAGATAGGAGAAAGAGACAGAGCAAAAGTTCTCACAGGATATGTGGGGAAAACCAGACTAGCTACCAAAACAAGGAAAATCGCCTTTCCAAGAAAGAATCAGTCAGCACGGCAAGGCTGCCAAGGGGTCAGGAAAAAGGATGCTACTTGATTACAACAGAAATCAACTTGGGTAATCAAACACTCATTACAATTGTAACTAAAGCTCTCTTACAACATGGTATCATCTGCTTTTCCCAGTATTGCTAAAGTACCTGAAGTATTGGTAATGCAAAGCAAACATGAATGTATTGTGGTACAAATATCAGTGCAACAGTATCAACATGTTTCAACTTATTTGGTATTGTATCTGGGACAAAAATATCAGTTATACAAATAGTAATATGTATTTTCTGTACATAACTTTAGAAAAGATCAATATTGGTAACTCAGTCTCTTTGAAGCCATTAACAAACCAGGGAGAGTTCTATTCATTGTTGTTACATGCGTAACAATGTAAAGTAACCTACATCCTGAATAGAGCTATAAAAAAAAAAAAAAATCAGCTGTGAACTTGCTTTGAGAACGTTGGAAAGTCATAATTTCTCTGGTCTCACTTCTTTTTTCTGTTATATACTGGAGGGACTGAAGAAATGTCTAAGGTATCCTACTGATTTGATGTATATTCAATATATTCCTGAAATATCTTTTAACTAATTAAGGGAGTGAAAGCAGCAAGATGAAGAACAATATGCTGAATTATAGGTCTCACATAAATAGCAAAAAGGGTGCATTGGCTCAAGATACTTTATTGGAGAGAGGCTCCAGATATGTGATAAGAGACAGGAAATACAACCATGGACATTCAGCCATGCTCTTTTGCCCCAGGGAATGACAGATTGGAAGAGCAACATTGTTCTCAAAACAGTGTTATTTTAAGAAAAATGTTAAGCAAAAACTGAAATCTAGTGGGGAATATCCTGCAAATGTTAACACGAGTTTATCAGAGCTCTGCCACTGTTAAAGATTAACACAATTATTTTTAAAAATAGATGCACACACCCAGGTCCTTCAAGGAGAGTCTCTCATTCCAAAGAGGCTGGGCTAGTTCACTACTCAGGTACTCAGAAGTCACTTGAATCTCTGCCAGAAAAAACGGATGTTTGTCTAATCCCAGCACTACCACAAGCATAGAAGACCTCAGTATCAGGGCCTGCCTTTTACAAATCTCTCGTCCTACAGCAGGTTGCAAAACTCACTTTGAGCATATGTCAAAGATGGTTTCAAGGGAAAAATTTACCATCTATTCTCAAATATATTCAGTAATATACAGAAAAACATTAAACCAAAGCTTTTTCCTTAGCTTCTTAATTCTTTTTTTTATTATTATTATGTTATGTTAGTCTTAATTCTTAATAGCAGAAGCAGATAAAACAACTAATTGGACTAGTTCATCGGAATAAATAAATGAATGCATTGCTGGTTAACCTCATACCTATTGTTAAATACAGTACTTGTTTCACTTATAGAAAAATTTGAAATAGCTGATTGGCCTTACTGACTTTTCAACCATTTGGTCAGCCAGTGGTACAGCTCATATAAGAAAGAAATATAAATGCCTTATTCTTTCCCTTTATATACCATTTCTCAAGGTAAGTTTTGATCCCTTACACTTCTAAAAATATAAATCTGTTAGGGAGAAGCTAGATATGAGCAGTGGAAGAAACACCCAGATGCAGAGTCCCAAGTCCTTGAAGGGGAATAACAGAGACTGGAGCTGATGGAAAGGATGGTGATAAAAAAATAAAAATAAAAAATAATTTAAAAATCTACATATTATAAGCTGGAGGGCTCAACATCCTGACCTTGTAACTTCCAAGACCTTAGGCCTGATAGATTAAGAGCCACAGGTGCAGAACATGTGTTCTCCTCTTCCACCTCTGCTCCAGGGTAAGCCCTAGACTCATTATAATACATGTGCATTGCTGGAAGAGTCCTGCCCATAGAGAAAGGCTGCCATGAAGATGGTAGGTAGAAACCTTGTAGGGTCAAGGCCTCCCCCTCTCAACCTGTGGGAGGAGTTCCCCAAATGATTGGAAGCCTACTCCAATAGATACCATCCCAACTATAGTCAAGGTACTCCCCAACCGGAGAGACCCAATCATATCCAATCCCAAAACAATCTACAGGCCCATCTTATGGAACCTGCCCACTCTCCCACTTTGGCAGTGTACTTTCACTTTAATAAACTACTGTGTGCTTGCTACTTTCCTTCTGGCTGTCTTTATTGGAACATATATCCCCAGGTAAATCCTCTCATGGGGAATCCAAGTACTCCATTCATACAAAGCAGACTCTCTCTTACGCTAACAAACCTATGCATTTAAACATATTGATTTCAATACATGTATTTCTTATGTTTATTGGAGTTCAAATTGTCCTATAGAGTTGATCCTTGAAAAACATGTGGATTAGAGTGCTGACCCCCAGCACAGTCAAAAATCTGCATATAAATTGGACTCCTCCAAAACATAACTACTAATAGCCTGTTGCTGTTGACAAGAAGCCTCACCAATAACATAAATAGTTGATTAACACACATTTTGTATGTTATAGGTTATATACTATAGTCTTACAATAAAGTAAGCTAGAGAAAACAATCTTATTAAGAAAATCATGAGGAAGATAAAAATGCATTTATATTACTGTACTGTGAAAAATCCAGGTATGAGTGTACCATTTAAACCTGTGTTGTTCAAGGGTCAACTGTATTAGCCAGTGGGAAACTCTTTAAGTTAATGCTTAATTCCTTTTGACAGGATCATAAAAAGTCTCTGATAGCTCCCTTGTTAGCCAGCACAACAGATTTAACAAACCCATCTTGTATATTTCTCTATTTCTCTTGAAAGTTATGATATTTCAACACATAGTTTGATTACCAGAAATATGCACTGATGCTGACAATGTTGTCATTGTTCCCAGGCCTTTCCAGTGGAGAAAACACATATAATACACACACATACACTTACCTCTTTAAACTTATTTGACATAGCATGTTATAACTTTGATCTGCTTTACAGGAATATCATTTCAGCATGCTTTTATTCTCATTCTTTGTATTTTGATATTTTTTAATGGGATTTACCCGCAACACTTTTTTCTTATTCATTTTTATGTGAAATTATTTTCCTGAACTTTTAGAACGGACCTTAGTTCAAATGGTATTTTCTAACTTCAGAGAGCTCCTTCTTCCAGCATTTGCAGGTAGTGTTAAAAATATATATATGGGAGAGGAGTTAAGATGGCGGAGGAGTAGGAGACACCTTTTTCAGCCGGTCCCCTGAGTCGAGCTGGATAGGTACCAGACCAGCTTAAACAACCACGGAAGCAGCCTGAGACACAGGAAGATACAGCTGGATCTCTACAAATGAACATCTCCAGCGCTGAGTATTGAGGTACAAAGCGGGGAGCCATGAAACCGCGCACAGATATCGGAAGATAAACGGAAGGGGGAGGGAGCCGCCACATTCGGGCGCCGGGAAGCGGTAGCCACCTGCACGGGGGGGAGCGGGCGTACTCATGGATGGCACCCACGAGAGAGCGGACTGAGACCGTGAGCCAGGAGCACGCACCACCAGGCATCTCACAGAACTCCGGAATCCCAGTGCGTTCACTGGAACCAGACTGAGACCGGAAGCTCTGGGAGCGCACGGGGGACGGCTGGCGGCTGGCGGCATTAGAAACACAAAGGACAGTTCCTCCCCTTCCCCAGACCCTGGAAACTAATCTGCTTTTTGGTCCCTGTGGATTTGCCTATGCTGGGCATGTCATATAAATGGAATCAAACAAATGTGTGACCTTTTGAGGCTGGCTTCTTTCACTTAGCATGCTTTCAAGGTTCATCCTGCACGGCTTATATCAGAACTGTATTCTTTTTATGACTGAATAATATTCTACCATGTGCATGTACCAGATTTGTTTATCCATTCATCAGCTAAAGCACATTTGGGTTGTTTCCACTTTGGGGCTATTATGAGTAATGCTGCTATGAACATTCCCAGGTTTTAGAGTGAACATGTTTTCATTAGATACTTGGGCGTGGAATTACTGGGTCATAGGATAACTCCATAGTCAACATTTTGGGAACTGCCAAAATGTTTTCCCCAACCACTGCTCCATTTTTATTCTCATCAATAATACATAAGCTCTCCAATTGCTCCACATCTGCCCACTTGTTATCATTCATTTTATTGATGAAAGCCATCCCAGTGGGTGTGAAGTAGTAACTCATGGTGGTTTTAACCTGCACTCCTAATGACTAATGGTGCTGAGAAGTTTCTCATGTGCTCCTTGGCCCCTTGTATATCTTTTGGGAGAAATGTCTATTCAGAGCCCCTTTCCACTTTTTTGAATTGGGTTGTTTGTCCTTTTGCTGTTGAGCTGCAAGGGTTCTTCATATATTCTTGTCAGATATGTGATTTGCAAATATTTTCTCCCATTCCTTTGGCAGGAGTTTTACTCTTTTTGATAGTGTCCATTGGTGTACAACAGCTTTTTAATTTTGATGAAGCCCAATTTATCTATCTTTTCTTTGGTTGCTCGTGCTTTTGGTGTCATATGTAAGAAACACTTGCCTAACTAATGAAGACTTACACCTATGTTGTCTTCTACGGTTTTTATAGTTTTAGCTCTTAACCTTTAGATCTTTGATCCATTTAGAGTCTATGTGTGTACAGGATGTGAATCTGGGGTCAAAATTCATTGTTTTGCATGTGGATATCCAGTTGTCCCAGTACCATTTGCCGAAAAGACCATTTTTTTCTTTCCAACAGATTTTTTCCAGCACTCTCTGACAATCAATTGACTGTAAATGTGAGGGTTTATTTTGACTCTCAGTTCTACTCTCTTGATTCATGCACTGCCTGTATGCCAGCACCACATAGTCCTGATTACTGTACCTTTGTAGCAAGTTTTGAAATTAGGAAGACGTGAGTCCTCTAACTTTGTTCTTTTCTTTCGGCTGTTTTGGTGCACTTACATATGAAGTTTAGGATAACCTTGTCAATTTTTGCAGAGCAGGATTTTGACAGGGATTGTGTTGAATCTGTAGATTGCTCTACTGCCATCTTAACAATATTAAGCCATTTAGCAATATTCCACCCCATGGAAATGGGGTGTCTTTCCATTTATTTAATTTTTTTCAACAATGTGTTATGGATTTTCAGAGTATAAGATTTGTGCTTCTTTTGTTACATTTGTTCCCAATATTTTACTACTTTGATGCTATTGTAAATGGGCTTGTTTTCTTAATTTCATTTTTGGACTGCTCATTGCAAGCACATAGAAATAAATGAGTTTTGTACGTTGGTCTTTTATCCTGTAACCCTGCTGAGTTTATTAGTTCTAGTAGCTTTTTGGTGGAATCTTTCGGATTTTCTATATATAAGACAATGTCATTGAGCATTATACTATTTTTTAATCCTTCACATATATAATAGTATGATACCTTTTCCATGGGCTGGCTTTTTCTTTCTTTCTTTCTTTCTTTCTTTCTTTCTTTCTTTCCTTCCTTTTTGGAAGCGAACTATCCAAAATGTTACTTTTCCAAATTCCCTCGAGTTCTTTGATTCACACTCCTACTCCACCCAAGTCGCTGTCCCAACTCACCCTTCTTCCCATGCATACCCAGCACTCACTTCTGAGACCACTCGAGTTTCATCCCAGACTGAGTGGAAAAAGCATGCACACCATTTCCTGCTGCTCCTGAGAGAGGGTGGCATGGTGCTGGAGGGTCAGTGTAGCTCTTGGTTGGAGAATGCACTCCAGTCTCATTGGGGGTGGCATCTCTCACAAACAGCTCATCATTCACGATGCATAGACTGAAGGGAAAATGGGCCCTCAGACAAGTGGATGAATGTACAACTCCACATCCCCAACAATGATCCTGCTCCCTGCCATTCGGAACCAGATTCCTTCCATACCCCTACTGTGCCTGCCCCCCATACCCAGATTCCTGGGCTGGTGCCTCCACCCTCCCACAGAGCCCACCTTTGCAGGGACTGTCTACCAACCTCACTAGATGTGTACTTAACCTGCAACCCAGGGATGATTTTACACCCACATTCATCCCTTACAATAGCCCAAAGGAATGGCTGGTCTAATCCCCATTTTTGAAGGAAGACAATGAGTCACAGAGAGGTCACATGACTTAACCAAGATCACACACACCCAGAGAGTGCTGGGGTCAGAAAGAAGACAGTGCTCAACTCCAAGCCCATGCTCTTAACCACCAGACCAGACTGCTCCTTGGAGCTACCTGTTGGCTTTCCACAATACTGAGAAAACCAAGATGTCTTCACCACCATGCTCCCACACCCCTGAGCCCAGGCTGGGATGAGCATTCCCACCTACAATGTAGCACTCACCTGGAATTGCTGGCAGGGGTGCGATGAAGGTCCGGGTGAAGGCACGAACAGAACCCAAGACTTTCCCTCCACTTCACAACAAACAACAATCCCCTTAGGTCACACATGCTTCACATGCCCACACAGTGTTCCCAGTCAGGGTCTGACTTGATACTCATGCTGGAGGGGACAGTTGTTCACTGGGAGTCGGGGTGTCTGGTATGGGGATGGCAACAGTAGAAACAGTCTGCTCCCAGTGACAGGGCCTCTACTATGTGACAGGAGCTGTGACAACCACTTCACAATTCATTCGATGCATTTTTCACAGCTGCCCGAGAGGTGGGTATTATTAGCCCCATTTTGCAACGAGGGAACTTAGAGGTTAGTAACCTAAGTGGTTCTCAGAATAAGATCTGGGATGACAGCCATGAAATTCCACAGACAGTGTCCCTATTGCCCAAGCTGTTTGGGGCAGACAGGCATAGACCCGGTCCAGACCAGGATGGTTTGGGGACAGCATGGAGGCAGGAGAACAAGGGGAATAGGAAGAGAAGGAAAGGGATCAGGGAAGCTGGGACAGTTCTGAGAGGGAGCCCAGCCAGTGGGGAGGGAGCAGTAGGGCATCTGGGGAGGGCTCTATGCACTCTCTTCCTTGCACACCCGTTGACAGAGAAGCAGAGCATCTTCTCCTGAAAGGGAAGGGCCGGTGCTAAGTCACTAAACTTCCTACCCACCTGTGGCTTTCTGGGGCTGCCCTTGGGAGGAAGCAGGTGCTCACCGTCTGGAACCACATGTCCACCAAGAAGGAGCTGAAGTCATGCTGAGTTCGGGCAGCACACAGAGGAGCGACGATGTCACATTTTGTATGCTTCAGCGGCTGAACACCAGGGCTATGGGGAGAGGAGAAGCAAGCGAAGGTCGGGGTTGCCACACCCTGGGCCCTATACCCCTGCACACCTTTCCCTGCCCAGTCTTCTCCATCACACACGCACAGGGGTCCTTGGGCTTCTTCATATTCCTGCTTTCCTTGAAGTACTCGCACAAGCTGCTTCTGGCAGAGAAAGAGAACAGAAGGTGTTGGTCTGGCCAGTGGGGGTGTTTCCAGGAGCTGCCCTGTGTCCACTGGGGGCCACAGGGCCCAGGAACAGAGTCTGAGCTTTGCTACTCACGCGGCTCTCCGGGGTTGAAGGGAATGGCCAGGGAAGCGCTCATCGTGGTAGGCACCGAGGAGACCCTGACGGTCTCCAGAATCGTAGATCATATAGTACCTGTGGGACAGTAATGAGGACAGTCTGTCTCTGTGGTCTGGACCCCAAATGCGATTTCAAGATCAGTCAGCAGTCCTGAGTTGGGTGGCCTCGCCATCCTAGCCATCCCTTCCCCAGATTCCCAGGAGTACTTACTGCTGCAGGAATTCAGGACTAGACTCTTCAGTGCATCAGATCCTTTGTAGCTTTCCTGGAATCAAAAGACATTTGAGACTATGTGGCTGATAAAGCCTCCTTTGTAATACCCCAAATGCTGTTTGATCAATTTTCCTCACCTTGCAGGGCTTTATCAAGCAGGGTGTGTCAGTATCCATGATAACTGGCGGTGATAACTCCTGGCCATCCTGGAGAAGGGAAGAAGTCAGCAGTGGAGACCAGGGAGGTGGCCCTGGATGATCAGGGTAAAGATGAGCCCAAAAGAGGGTGAGGGTCAGAGGTTAAGTATGAAAGGGCACTGGAAATCATGTGACAAGATTTGAGTGGGTGTCTTCATCATGAGTTCCTGAAAGTATTTATCTATTATATGCAGCGTGTGTGTGTGTGTGTGTGTGTGTGTGTGTGTGTGACATTTTTCCAGAGAGCATATTCGTGTCTTTTTCAGGAGTCCTGGTCCCTAAAAATGGATAAGGTCTGACACAAACATGTAATCTAGGCAAGACCCAAAGGGCTTGAGGGCAGGTGTGGAGGTGATCAGTGTTAGTAAGAGACAATGATGAATGTGAGGTACTTACCAGGCGTAACAACTTAGGAAAACAATCCCTGATGGCACTGTCCAAAACAAAATAGAAAGAAGTGACTATAGGACAGGGTTGCAAAGCCTCTCCCTTCCCTTTCCCCTTCCCTCCCTCTCCTTTCCACTGGGTAGCTCCCACCTGAACTGCCCTGACTCCTTCTTCAGTGCTACGAGAAGCACTATTTAGAGCCCAGTCTCAGGACTGCCTTCCCCTTCCTGCCTCCCTTCCTTCCTCCAAGTCCCCACTGAAGACTCCAGAGAGAAGGAGATGAGGTGGGAGCCCAGGCTACTACCTCACTAGGGGTCCAGCATGGTGCAGGACCATGATACCCCTCAGGGATGGCCCAAGATGCTGGGGCAGGGAGGTGAGTGAGGCAAGGCCCAGGAGGCAGGGAGGGAGAGGGAGGGGGATGAAGACAGAAGAAGGATGAAGGTAGGGAGGGGAGCGGAGACATGGGGAACCAGAGACAAAGGAGGAAGAGAAGGCAAAGCAAAGGAAGGAAAGAAGCTCTACCATGGTGGTGGGGATGAGGAGGAAGAGAAGAAGGGAAATGGCTCCCTGGCTGCAGTCCTTTCCTTCATCTGCTCTGGCTGGCCCTGGCACCCAAGGTAGGAATGGAAAACATGCAGGTGTTGGGCTGGGCCCATGCATGCTGGTTGAACCTTTGTCAACTGTGTGAGCTCAGTCTGGAGCCGGGCGTGGGAAAGCAGGGGCAGCCACGGGGCAGGAGACCTACCCCAGAGGGAGTACCAGGTCAGGCCCCAGGTCAGCATGGGCTGAGGAGTCTGTGCCCCCCTCTTTGATCACCGCCTTCCCTCCTGATGGCCCCAGTGCACCTGTGCCTGTCTCAGTCAGTTCCTAGCCTGAGGAATCATACCTGTGCTGGGCTACCCAGGGGCTCCTCTGAAGGACCATCGGGATGATGTGATGTGTGGAGGGAAGGGAGGAAATGTGCTCTGAGAGGCCTGTCCTTCTGTCTCTCAAGCACCTCTGCCCTCTGCCTTCCCATTCCTGCCTCAGGAAGCCCTCTGCTCACTGGCAGTCACCATTCTGGCCTCTTGACTCAGGGAACCCTGGTTTCTCCCAAGGAGGGCCCCACTCCTGGCAGCGGGTCAGAGTAATGGATGTCATCATGATGGCAGCCATTCATAACCTGCCTCAGCATGGGCAGGAAAGCCAATACAGCCTGAGATTAGAAGAAACCTTTTGGAGAAAAGGAGGCCTCTCAGAACAAGGGAGGGAAGCCCCATCTGCAGGGAGTAGGAAGGCCTGTCTAACTGAGGCCTGGGCTGGAGGACCCTTCTCAGTCCAGGGCACCAGCATCTGGCTCAAGGCTGCTCAGCCCTGGTCCGAGGTGAGGAGGAGCCCCTTCCGAGACACCTCTTGGAGGGCATGCTACAGAGGCCTGATGCAGAGAGGTGACGCAAGACCCCAGACCAAGAGAACAGGTGAGCAGTTCAGAGAAAGAAACTCCTTGCAGGTGAGGACACGGAGGAGAAGGTGGGACCTGTGGCCTTCGAGGACCGCTTGCAGCCTTCCTGCATACCATGCTTCTCGGGACAGTTCAGGCTCCCAGGGCAA
Organism: Ursus maritimus; assembly: GCF_017311325.1. NCBI lineage: Eukaryota > Metazoa > Chordata > Mammalia > Carnivora > Ursidae > Ursus > Ursus maritimus. The sequence goes on along the minus strand of NW_024426552.1, from coordinate 40,958,348 downwards.
AGGTCCAGGAAGTGGTGACAGGATTCACACTGACCTTATGAGGTGGACTGGTCTGGAAATGTGTCACACAGGGTTCCCTTCTAGCCAAAGCTCTTCAAGATCCAGCCCTTTCATCTTGTTTAACTCCCACCAAGTGCAGCTAAGAAATATGGGAAGAAACTGGCAAGTTGTGCAGGAAAGAGAGACACACAGGCCCCTGCACCCCTAGCCCCCCTTTCCCCACACTTTTCTCTCCTGTCCCATCACTCTGATGAGCACTACCACCCTGTCAACCCCAACTCTGATCTGGCTCCCTCTTCTCACCTCATTTTTGGAGAGGTTCAGGATCTTGACTGTGGGGACCATCTCTATAATGTCAGACAGGCCATCCAGCCTGTACAGTTTGTTGCTCTCAAGTTCAGGACAACAGCTGTTGGTGAAGAAGAGTTAGAGTGACAGTTACTGTCTAGACCTCAGAGACAAATCTGTCCTCCACCCCATGAGTTCCACCCCCTACCATTAATAACAGCACTGGGCCTAAGGCCTCACCTCGGGGTAATTTCTCTCAATGATCTGCAGAGTGGCAGCCATGCAGTTTCTTCGATTCAGGATTAAATCTATATCATGGCCTGAAGTCTTCAGGAAGCCGAGAGGAGCAATCAGAAGGCTGAGAGGGGTCCAGGGCCAGCACCAAAGCCTCCCCATGTCCCAACCGTCAGTCTCCCTCCCAGGCAGATCCCTATGCCCTCACCTGCCCTAGAATTACTGCTGTCAAGTGTCCTGGGGTAAAGCGGAGACTCTGGAGGTCAAGAGCTTCTGGGAGAGCGTTAGCGTTTGTTCATGGTCAGCTGCAGAGAGAGTGGAGAGAGCCACCGAGGGCGCTGGTGGGGATAGGGAAACCAGGGGCTGGAGGAAGAAGAGGGTGGGTCTGGGTGTGGGCACACAGTGGGCTTTGAGCCTGCATTACCTTTAACTGCTCCATTTGTTCTGGTTCCAACTTATACCGCACAGAGTAGGGTACAGTAGAGGGATTGACAAAGATAGATATCTGCAGGAAGGAGAGGTGGGGTAAGCACAGAACTCTCATTCTAAAGAAGACAACCAGCCCTGCCCTGTCCTCCTGCCCTGGGACCAGGTAGAGGTAATGCCCTCAACACATACCTTCCCGGTTCTCCTCGTCACAAATCTTGTAGCTGACATCCTTCAATGCAGAGGCAGTGTCAACATCCTGGACAAAGAACCGAGCCTGGTTTTTCACGTGTGAAACTGTGGGGAAATAATTTTGGAGATAGAGTCTTCCTGCTCAGTGGGCTCCCCCGCCCCCACTTCCTGTGCCCACTCATCTGGCTTCACCATCTCCTCTTACATCCACTGGAGTGAAGGGGACACTGCAAAGGCTCTGGATTGAACCATTAGCCATGTCTTGTCATCTTTCTCTCCATAGGGAATTCAAAGGTGAAAAGAAGGGATGGGAGTAAGGAGAGATAACAGAGACTTAAAGCTGCAAAACAGACCCTAACAGCATTCTTGTCTGACCCTCTACTGAGCTTTGAGAGGGTTCGAAGAGGGAGCACTGGCATTACTTTATTATTTTTGTGCCAAATATGGATTTCTAGACCCTCCAATGGAAACAAATCTCCATTGGAAAGCTCTCCTCCAAATAATTGACGTAAGGTTGTTTAATGTGTCTTCCTTTTTCACAAGGTTCCAGGGTATTCTTATCTAATGCAGGCCTTGGAAGCATCTCACGGATCTTGAACCAGCTCCCTGGGGTTCCATCTTGTGTGTTCTCCCCCATTTCTCTCTTCAGATTTTTCCAGCTCTCCACACGGTAATACATGCATATGCCTCATTTTGCCATTTCACTCTCCTCTTGTCGCGCCGCGTGCTATAGGGAGCGCTGTGAAGGGGAAGTGGAGAGGAGGAGGGTGGCCATAAATGCTAAGAAAGTCTTCTTCTATACACCCTCACCTCTCTGTCACCAGGATCAGTTCAGGATTGCTTAACCATTATTCCACTTCCGGCATTCTTCGGTTTTCAGTGAGAGAAGAAAAAGAAGACAGGAGCGTGAAAGACTCGCACCGTCCCAGGGGCTGCTACATGCAAAACAGTCTGCCCAGTCACTTACTGTCTTACTTGGGGCTCCCTCCTGACATCCCTCATCAACACTTTCCATCATCCTCCTGGAGGTGTGAAGGCTGACTCATATCCACCACGTCATAAGGAGGGCTCCTCTTGCCAAAATTACTGAAAGAACTCCAAACTTTCTTCTCTCCTTGGGTGAGCTACCACCATCATTAGTATTCTCAAAGGGGAAACAAAAATACAAGTTTGAAGGCACATCAGTGGTCCACTTACCGTAGCCACCACATCTTAGGCTAACACCATGGTAGGGCAAGCAAAGTGTCAACCTGCCCTGAGGGTCAAGTCCCCAAACCCCGGAAAGGAAACTCCTCGCTTGTCCAGATACGAGGCCTTATTTGAGATTCTGATAGGAATCAGGAGGGAGGGGGGGGCTTAAGAATGAACAGATTAAAAAACAGAGGGTGATCAGGATATGGTGCCAAGATGATTAAACCTGGCGCCAGGCCGGAGAGGCGCCTGGGTGGCTCAGTCTTAAGATCTGCCTTCGGCTCGGCAGTGATCCGGGTCGATGGATCCGCATCGACTCTGCTGCACGCAGCTGCTTCTCCTCTCCCTCCCCTCTGCTTGTGTCCCTCTCTACATCTCTGTCAATATAAATAAAAGAGTAAATAAATAAAATCTTAAAAGTACAACCAGATAGAATCTAATCCTCACTGCACCAATACCAGGAGGCAATCTCTCTCATGTTTCCACAATACAACCAGCCCCAAACTGATCCTCTAATGATCAGCAAGCTGTATTCCTTTGCTGGTGCAGTTCAAGTTTAACGATAGGTGGGACTATGATGTAACAACCTCCCTAAGCTGTCCCCCTCTCCTCTAGCCTGCTGTCACAATACTCAGTTTGAAAATATCCAGAGTGAGCTTTCTTTTGCCCAAGCCTGAAATGCACTTTCAGCAGAGGGGACAATCTTCCTAACCTCAGCTCCTCTGCACAAATGACTGAATGATCAAACTGAGATGATATAGTCAACTACATCGTTCAAGTGTGTAGATTCTTCTTTTTCTTCTATTATTGATTTCCGAATTGGGTCCATTATGGTCAGAGAATGTGCTCTCGTGCGATTTCAATTCTTTTAAAATTTGTTGAAGTTTGTTGGTTGCCAGGAGATGATCTAGCTTATGGATGAATATTATAAGTTTGAAGAAAACTCAAATATTAAGGAGGGATAACGGCCCATGGTCAATGTATGGTGTATGGGGGCATCAGGAGTCATTTTTGAGAACTGACATTCACTTCAGAAATAACGTTGTCAAGGGAAAGTGTTCGCGAGCCGGCTAACATGCGGCCAATCCTCAGACCGACCAGCTAAGCTGGGTTTCGCTGGGGCCAGAGGCCTCCCTCATCAAGGTAGTTAATTCAGGAGCAATCTCAAGCATAGCCTTGTTTTGGGAGATCTCACAGGAGAGTGGGCATCCAGATTAAACAGCCAGAGAGACACCTTGCACACATATGTCTGCACTTTGCCATATCCACTTACTGGGGTTGCATCTACAGGCACAGATCCTGCCTCACCGTCGTTCTGCCAAAATCAAAGGCAGCAACAGGAGCGTCGGAAATCGGCTGGTGCCTCCTCTCACCCAGGCTGCCTGGGTTCCCCCCTGTCTCTACCATGGTATTACTTGGATCCTCCGGAAGCGAGTGGAGTATCCTTTATGACATCATGTGTGTTCACATGGCTACTTCCTGTGTCAGTCTCTGAATTCTACATCATTGCTATCGTTGAGTACATGGCAATGGCATCCCTGCTGTGGTAGGAAGAACAGAGTGAAAATAAGCAATATACGTAAAA
>NW_024426552.1:40898463-40954422 GCF_017311325.1 Ursus maritimus | reverse complement strand
CCAAAAGCAGATTAGTTTCCAGGGTCTGGGGAAAGGGGAGGAATAGAGAGTCATCTCTAATGTTGAAGGAGGTTTTTTTAGGTGATAAAATTATTTGGGAATTAGGTAATGGTGAAGGTTGTGCAATCTTGTGACTATACTAAGAAAACACTGAATTGTACACTTTAGAATGGTATGTGCATAAAAATAATAAAATGGTATGTGCATTATACCTCAATAAAAATGATTGGAAACTTGTACTTTAAAATTTTCCTTTTTTTTTTTTTTTAGATTTTATTTATTTACTCGGCAGAGATAGAGACAGCCAGCGAGAGAGGGAACACAAGCAGGGGGAGTGGGAGAGGAAGAAGCAGGCTCATAGCGGAAGAGCCTGATGTGGGGCTCGATCCCATAACGCCGGGATCACGCCCTGAGCTGAAGGCAGACGCTTAACGACTGCGCCACCCAGGCGCCCCTCCATTTGTTTTCTTGAATGTCTTTCTTTATCAATATATATTAAGTTCCCTTGTTGTTTTGGAAAGGTCTATTTTTCTTTTTTGAATTCTAGTGGGGATGAATGGCAGCGATAGACATTTTCACTAGGTCTTTCTTCCTCATTGCACGTAGCGTTCATACTGGTACATGCATCCCAGCAAAAAAGTGGCACAGATTTAGCATCACATGGTCAGCATGTCTGTACTATGATACTAACCGAGATCACCTGTTCTCCCACGCCAGGTGCCTTCAGGACAACGAGTGGAACTACACCAGTGCTGGCCAGGTCTTCATGATGCTCAAGGTGAGGCCTAGGAATCATTAAACAGGCTACAGATGGGCGTTTCTGGGCCTTCAGGTGGAGGGAATGAATGAAATGATGAACGAATGAAACTCCGAATCTGGCTCTTCTGATGTCCCAACTCCTTCCCTCCAGAACGAGGGCAAGATCCCAGAGGAGGCCTTCAAGCAAATCGCCTAAAAGAAGCCTTGGATGTCCACGTCATCATTGTTTCTCTTTTCTCCAGCCTGAGGCCATGCCCATGACATGACTGGGGGGCCTGACTGACCAAGAGAAATCAAAATTACCTTGCAGGCCAGGTAACATAACCACCTGAAGGATCAGTTGTTCCATGTATTCTCCCCACTCATGATTGCCGTTTATGTTCATAATAAAGAGTTGTGTTGCATGTTGTATGTTGTGTGTCCTGGACTGCCCTTCTCCCAACCATGAGCCAGTGAGTCCAGGACGGAAAGGCCCTGTCCTCTCCCCGACATTATTCACCCTGGCAGTTCCCGGCAGGTACACAGGTTTGGCTCCATAGGTAGTATGTCAATAAATTCTGATGATAAAGGACACATGCTGCTTCCAGGGATTGGCCTTTGGAAATAGTGTCACTCAGTCAAATGCTCTTCCTGGAGGCCTGCAAAAGCAGGCGTGTGACCTGGAACAAATAGGGGCTTTGCAAGGGCTGCCTACTAGCTAGTTAGGGCAGTAGAAGGAAGGAAGATGAGGACTCACATCTATTTACTTCTTATTCCTAATCATTTGAATGCATTCAAAGGCATACCGTCAACAATTTTATGACTTGCACACAGGTGAATGGGAAATGGGCCTTTCCACACCTCTCACCATGCTTGCTTGCATTTGTCTTCTTATCCACCCACTGTACTCCTCTCCCCTCTCTGAAGGTGCACTGTGGGAGGGATCTCACTTTAGCACCTGGGAGTGAGGGAGAGTCAGCCTGTTTGCCCCGTGCATTTCTCAGAGAGCTGACAAGGGTGCTCCGTGTCCGTGTGCTTGAGGGGGTTCAGACATTTAGTTTCGCTTCCAGACAAACAACAATAGCACGGAATCTCACATTATGGTCGGTTCTGTGGGACCTTTCTCAATGATCAGCAATTGGCAGTTTAGAATCGCAGGCAAGATTTGAAAGGGAAGCTTGTGCAATTTATTTCCCACACTTCTGTAACGTTTGGACTGTAGACCACAAGCAGGCAGAATTTTTGAAATTAAAATACTAGCAGTACCAAATTTCACGTTACCATCCTGTAAGTGATGGCACCGGCGAGGTACCTCCAGTTTACAAATTATGCCTGTATTGGCAGGTCTCACATAAGTCATTTCCTACCACTGGCCACTTTTCAGTTCTTTATGTACATTTACCCGAGGAATCCATATAGGGGTGTGTGAATTGCTTAGAAATATGAACTAAGGGAATAATTGCCATTACAGAAGGAGTAATTCCATGCTATTCCATGTAGTGCCTCAGTGATCAAAGACAAGTCTCAGCCTCCTCACCCAGAGAACAGAGCCTGCACCGTGAGAAACAGAGGCAGTCTCACATGTTAGCGAGCAATTGCAGTGTCTGGCTCAAATTAGGCTCTCCGAGCTGTCTGACCACAGAACCCATTGCATGGCCCCTTTACTGCCTCTCTCTACATCATCACATCTACATCATTAGGTTTCCACATCCTTGGCCTCCTTCCCTAGCTAGATCAGATGCCATGGTCTTCCAGTCACTCATTCTCCTGCCGATTCTCCCAATTCCCTCGGTCCCACGGTACAAAGGCATCAAGTTTATGGACACCTCCAACGAGATGCCCTTCTCACAGAGGCTGCTATTGGGGATGGGTGGAGGACCCCTTCCCGTACCCCATCAGGGCCCAGGAACCTCTGTGGGGAAGGAACCCCGGGAGCAGCTGCAGGAACTCCAGGAGAGTGGCCTTGATGATGACTTTTTCTATCTCCAACTAACTTCTGTGCTTTTCCTAAAAATCCCTCTGACTCCAGTGTGCTACTCTGCTCCCAACACTTTGTCCCAGATCTTGCTCTGAACAGATACCCTTATCCCTAGGATCCCTGCCTGGAAACTCCACCCCCTAGCTCTAGTGTGTAACTGCTGCTTATCTTTCTCAATACGGATTCTATTTATCCTATGTGCCTGCTCATAAGGCTTTAATGGTACCATTTCTCTAACGATCAGAGACTTTCTCTTCAAGCACTGCTCCTTATGATTCTACCACCCCGTAACCCCTGTGCTGGAAAGTCAGTCATCGGATGTGAACACATCACCCCTTCAGTGACCATAACCAAGGGCAGAAGCCTTGGCCCTAGATCATACAAGATTAGACACTGTCTCACACCCCTACCGAAATAAAATAAAGCAGGGAGAAATGGTGTCTGGCTGTTCTTAGCACCCTAACCTGCATCAGAGAAAGGTGGTAATGTCATGGTAGGATGGCATGATTTCTGGGGGTCAGGGAGGGTGAGCGTCTGTGGCAGGGTGACAGGGTCTGAAATTCTGCAGTTGTAACAGGATCCCAGCTGTGATGGTTAATTTTATGTGTCAACTTAGGTAGACTGTGGTACCCAGAGACTTGGTCAAACATTATTCTGGATATTTCTATGAGGATTGCTTGGGATTAGATTAATATTTAAGTCAGTAGACTTAGAGCAAAGCAGATTACTCTTCATTATGTGGGTGGGTCACATCCAACCAGCTGAAGGCCTGGATAGAGAAAAGACTGACCTCCCTGAAGGAAGAGGGAACTCTGCCAGCAAACCACCTTCAAAATTTGAACTGCAGCACTTCCCTAGGTCTCCAGCCTGCCAGCCTATCCTGCAGATTTGGGGCTTGCCAGGTTCCACAATAGCATGAGCCAACTCCTTAATTAAGGAAAAAAAAAGAAAAAGAAGGAACAACTATACACCAACAAACTGGACAACCCAGAAGAAATGGAAAAATTCTTGAAACATACAACCTACTAAGATGGAATCAGGAAGAAATTTTAAAAATCTGAATAGGCCAATTACTCATAAGAAGATTGGATGACCATAAAAAAAAAAAAAAAATCTCCCAATGAGGAAAAGTTCACGACCAGATGGTGTCACTGGTGAATCTTACCAAACTTTTATAGAAAATTAATGTCAATCCTCCTCCAACTCTTCCAAAAAATTGAAGAGGAAAGAACATTCCCAAATTCATTTTACGAGGCCAGCACTACCTTTATATCAAAACTAGAAAAGGACACTACCGGAAGAGAAAACTACAGGCCCATATCCTTGATGAATATAGATACAAACAATACCAATAAAATGCTTGCAAACCAATTCCAGCAGCACATTAAAGGATAATTCACCATGATCGAGTGGGATTTATACCTGGGATGCAAGGATGGTTCAACATACGCAAATCAGTAAACGCGATACACTGCATTAATAGAATGAAAGAAAAAAATTTACATGATCACTCAATAGATGCAGAAAAAGCCTTTGACAAATGCCAACATCTGCGCATGATAAAAACTCTTTACAAATTAGTTATAGAAGGAACAGACCTCAACATAACAAAGGCCATATATGACAAGCCCACCACTAACATCATTCTCAATGGCAAGAGGTTAAAAGCTTTTTCTCAAAGATCAGGAAAAAGATAAAAGTGCCCACTTTGACATCTTCTACCCCACATAGTACCAGAAGTCCTTGCCAAAGCAATTAGGTGTTAAAAAGAAATAAAAGCCATCAGAATTGGAAAGGAAGAAGTGAAATTATCTCTATTTGAAGAGGACATGATTTTACACAGAGAAAATCCTAAAGATTTTACCCAAAACTGTTAGATCTAATCAATGAATTCAGTAGCGGCAGGATACAAAATTAATATACAAAAATCGGTAGCATTTCTATAGGCCAACAGGGAATTATCTGGAAAAGACATAAAGAAAACAACCCCATTTACAACAAAAGCAAAAATGAACTATTGAGACTTCATCAAGATAAAAAGCTTCTGCACAGTGAAGGAAACAATCAACAAAGCTAAAAAGCAGCCTATGGAATGTGAGAAGATTTTTGCAAATGACATATCTGATAAGGGGTTATTATCCAAAGTCTATAAAGAACTTATCAAACTCAGCACCCAAAAAACAAATAACCCAGTTAAGAAATGGGCAGAAGACATGAATAGACATTCTTCCAAAGAAGACCTCCAGATGGCCATCAGACACGTGGAAGGATGCTCAACATCACTCATCATCAGGGAAATACAAATCAAAACCACAATGAGATACCACCTCACACCTGTCAGAATGGCTAAAATGAACAACACAGGAAACAACAGATGTTGGCGAGGATGTGGAGAAAGGGGAACCCTCTTATACTGTTGGTGGGAATGCAAAGTCATGCAGCCACTGTGGAGAACATTATGGAGGTTCCTCAAAAGGTTAAAAATAGAACTACCTTACAACCCAGCAATTGCACTACAAGGTTTGAAGGGGCACACGCACCCCCGATGTTTACAGCAGCATCATTAAAAATAGTCAAATTATGAAAAGAGCCCAAATGTCCATCGACTGATGAATGGATAAAGAAGTGGCATAGGGGCACCGGGATGGCTCAGTCGGTTGAGCATCCAACTCTTGGTTTTGGCTCACGTCATGAACTCGTGACTCTTGAGATCTAGGCCCATGTGTGGCTCCATGCTCAGTGGGGAGTCTGCTTAAAGATTCTCTCCCTCTGCCCCTCCCCCAACTCTCTCTCAAATCAATCAATCTTTTAAAAAAAAAGTGATATATATAGAGAAAACTATTATCCAGCCATCAAAAAGCATAGGGGCACCGGGATGGCTCAGTCGGTTGAGCATCCAACTCTTGGTTTTGGCTCACGTCATGAACTCGTGACTCTTGAGATCTAGGCCCATGTGTGGCTCCATGCTCAGTGGGGAGTCTGCTTAAAGATTCTCTCCCTCTGCCCCTCCCCCAACTCTCTCTCAAATCAATCAATCTTTAAAAAAAAAAAAGAAGTGATATATATAGAGAAAACTATTATCCAGCCATCAAAAAGAATGAAATCTTGCCATTTGTAACAATGTGGATGGATCTACAGTGTATTATGCTAAGTGAAATAAGTCAGTCAGAGAAAAACAAATACCATATGATCTCACTCATATGTGGAATTTAAGAAACACAACAGATGAACATAGGGGAAGGGGGAGAAAAGGAGAGGGAAGCGAACCATAAGAGACTCCTAACAATAGAGAACAAACTGTGGGGTTGATGGAAGGGACGTGGGCAGGGGTCAGACTGGATGGGTGATGGACGTTAAGGAGGGCACTTGTGTTGAGCACTGGGTGTTATATGTAAATGACGAATCACTAAATTCTACTCCTGAAACCACCATTACACTTTATGTTCTCTCCTTAGAATTTAAATAAAAATCTGAAACAAAAAAACATAAAAGAAACAATCTCATTTACACTAGCACCAGAAACAATAAAATACTTAGGAATACATTTAAACAAGGAAGTGAAAGCTCACTACACTGAAAACTACAAATTGATTTAAGAAATTGAAGAACACAAATGATTGGAAAGGGTATCCTGTTTCGTGGATGGAAAGAATTAATATTGTTAAAATGTCCACACTACCCAAAGCCATCTATAGATTCAATGCAATCCCTATCAAGATTCTAATGGCATGTTTCTTTACAGAAATGGAAAAAAAAAATCCTCAAATTTATATGGAACCACAAAAGACACTGAATAACCAAAGCAACCCTGAGAAAGAAGAACAAACTGGGAGGCATCACATTTCCTGATTTCAAGCTATATCACAAAGCTAGAGTAATCAAGACTACGTGATATTGGCTTAAAAACAGACACATAGATCAATACGAAAGAATTGAGAGCCCAGAAATAAAGCCAAGCGCATACAGTAAACTAATATTTGGCAAGCAAGCCAAGAATACTCAATAGAGAATAAACTATCTCTTCAATAAATGGTGCCAGGAAAATTGGATATTTACATGTAAAAGAATAAAATTAGGCTTCTATGTTACACCATTTGTAAGAACTAAAACCATAAAACTCCTAGAAAGAAATATAGAGAAGAAAGTTCCTTGACATGAATCTTGGCCATGATTTCTTGGGTATGACACCTTAAGGGCAAGCAACAAAATCAAAAATAAGCAAGTGGAACCACATCAAACTAAAAAGCTTCTGCACAGAAAAAAAAACCAACAAACAAGATCAACAACAAAATAAAAAGTCAACCTACGGAATGGGAGGAAATTTTGCAAATCATATATCATACACCCCATACATCATATAAGGGGTTACTATCCAAAAGATATAAAGACCTCACACAGCTCAATAACAGCAAGCAATCCAATTAAAAAATGAGCAAAGGCCTGTATAGACATTTCTCCAAAGAACATACAGAAATGGCTGACAGATACATGAAGAGGTCCTCAACATCAATAATCTTTAGGGGGGTCCCTGCTCAGCAGGGAGTCTGCTTCTCCTGCCCCTTCTGGCCCTGCCCCTCCCCCACTCCTGCTCTCTCTCTCGCTCGCTCGCTCAAGTAAATGAATAAAATCCTTTTTTTTAAAAGACAAGAGATAATAAATGTTGGCAAATATGGAGAAAAGGGAACCCTGTGCACTGCTGGTGGTGTGTGTGTATTTAGCCATAGAAAAGAAGAAACCCTGGTTATTTTGAGGTGGCACATAGAATTTGAAGAGGGGAACACAAATGTATATTTCTTCTTTTTTCCAGGGGCTTCAGGGTACATGTGCACTGATTTTTTAAAAAGATTTATTTTAGAGAGAGAGAGCATGGGGAAGGGGCAAAAGCAGAGGGAGAGAGAAACTCCAAGCAGACGCAGTACTGAGCGTGGAGCCTGACATGGGGCTCCATCGATTGACCCTGAGATCACGACCTGAGCCGAAACCAAGAGTCAGATGCTTAACCAACTCTACCACCCAGGTACCACTGTGCACTGATTTTTAATTAATAAAATAACTAAGATAAGATTATGACAGCATAAGATAAACCTAGCTGTGTTTTTATTTACAAAATTAATGCTGGGGCGCCTGAGTGGCTTACTCAGTTAAGCATCCAGCTCTTGATTTCAGTTCAGGTCACGATCTCAGGGTCGTGAGATCAAGCCCCACGTCTGGCTCCACACTCAACGCAGACTCTGCTTGAGATCCTCTCTCTCTCCCTCTCCCTCTTCCCCTCCCCCTGTTCATGCTATAAACAAACACAAACAAACAAACTAATGCTGAAACATATATTTCTGGACATTAAATGTGTTAAATATACTATAAAATAAGAAAGTTACACGCAGGGGCACCGGGGTGGTGCAGTTGGTTGTGTCCGACACTTGGTTTCAGTTCAGGTCGTGATGTCAGGGTCATGGGATCGAGCGCACGCATCGGGTAGCAGAGTCTGCTTGGGACTCTCTCTTCCCACTCCCTCTGCCTTCCCTCCTCACTCAAAAAAATCTTTTTTTAAAAAAGTTTACACACAGCTTTATATTTATAACCACACACATACATGCATTCTGTTGTTTGAGAGGAGGGCCAAAGAAAACATCCTGTCACAGGAGTTAATATCCATGGGCTCTGCATCGCCGCTTAATACTTCCCGTGCCATATAAAGCCCAGAAAGTTTTCTCCAGAGGGCTTCCACAGGGAAAGCCTTCCCACCCCCCTCCAACCCCTCCACCCCTCTCCACCCCCTTAATTCAGCAATAAACACTTTTCAAAACATTCCTTCAAAACTTTGATAATGAATTGACAATGGCAAATGAGTCCATCATAAAAGTCAATGAGATTTAAAGATTAAAAGGTGTCTGAAAAAGGAGAGGGAAATTATTCACATTTACTGCAACACATACTTTGTATACCAGAAGCTCTCTTGAATCAGGAAAGACATAAATAAATGAAAACAAAAAATCTCATAGAAAACTATAGGAATGCAAATAAACTTAAGAAAAGACATCCAACAACAATACACCTACCAATAAAAGTCCTGGTAATTTTATCCTCAGCTAAAAAAGATAAATTGCGTAATAAGGTTAGCTGTCACCCTGTTCTTACAAAAAAGTGTGTACAAAAAAATCTGCTCACCCATATTGTGCATCTGCACGTACATTGCACATATACATTTGAGAAAAGCATCTACAGAATTAACAAGGGATAGCTCAGCAGGATGAAAAGAGGAAGATGCCAGATCATTTCATTTTCCACGTATACATACCTGTCTGTTTGATTTCTTTCAATTACAAACATACATTAGCTTTATAATTGAGGAAAGTAAATGAGATAAATTTTGGAAGACAGGAAGCAACTTGTTATGATCTGATCCCTGATTTCACATAAATCTACTGACCTGAAAAGTAATTCATAGTTAATTGCTAAGTTAAAAAAAAACAAACATGAGGTATACGCAATATAATCCCAGTTATTGTTTACAAGACACCAAAGTGCAAAAGTGTATGTATATGGGTAAGTACAAGTGTGTCTAAAAGGATACGGCCAAAAAGAGCCACACACACACACACACACACACACACACACACACACAGATACACTCCCTCAGAGACACTCACACCGGCAGCTTTCTCTTCATGAGACAGGGTGGAACTTCCTGTCAGAAGTTCAGAGAACCAGGCAGCATCTGACTCTGCAGGAAGACCTGCCTGTGCCATTCAAGCCTCCAGCATGCCCGGTTGGGTGGGTGAGACCAGAGGCCGTCCCCAAATTCTTGCATAGCCGCCTCCAGAGATATCGAGAGATGTAGTTCTGTTTCTAACCAGCAGGTGGTGATTATTTCAATACCCTACCTTCGTTGCAAAAGCAAAGTATCAATTTTTGCAAAAAGAGACAAAGACAATATGAAATGAATAGGCCTAAATATTTTCAATTCATATGTATAAGAATTCATACATATATAGGAAAATAGATATAGGAATATATAGAGACATATATATATATATATATATATATATATATAAAGACTCAAACTGTATGTATGGTTTCATTTGTTGATAATGACTCCCAAAGCTGAGTCTCTCACAGCCATTCATTTTTTCAGCACACATATGTGGGACATTGGTAGCTCGAGTTCATGTGTCCATCCCACTCTTTTCTCTGATCCCCAGACTCTCATTTCCAACTACCTACAAGATACGTTCCCTTGGAGACAAATGACTGCAATTCCTTTCTCTATGTATGGAGTGAGGGTGTGCATGTGTATGTGTTTCTCTGCTGTCGAACTGAAAACTAAAGAATCAGACAGGATAACTCATTAAGCAATAAAAAGGAATGGCACAAATATCCTTTCCTTTTTCCAACTCCATATACTACAATGAAAAAAAAATAGCACCAGAGCTCATAAATGTGTATACATCTCATGCCTTTTGTGTATCTTTTCATATGCTCTTTATTACAGTCTTGCTATTTCTTCTACATAAAAATCCCGTTTTTATAGAAAAGAGAACTCTGGGACTAGCATTTTTAACATTTCTTAAAGGCCGAGTATGTGCCAGACACTTCCTATAGTTTATCTGATGTTGCCATCAAAATCCTGTCAGGCAGGAATTTTGCAACTCAACGATATCTATTTCCTTCACTATTTTCCATGTATACAGACACCTGATAAAATATTGTATGTATGTACATGTGATAATAAAGAGACACTTAACTATTTATGAAAACACTGCACTGATGAAAGGGCAGGGGGGAAAAGTTGCAGCCCAAATCTGTCAGATCTCAGCAGTCACCAGTGCAGGGAGCAGCCTAATGCCCAGGATCAAGTAAGCCACCAATGCCTTTTGCCTCCCCACCCCATCCACAACCACTCACATAACCAAAACCACGTGATGGACGATGGGTTGGGTGGAGGGCAAGACTAACCTGAGACACTGTAAGTATTTTCAGGGAAACAGAAAGGGCTACAACAGGCGAAGCCAGGTGCAACCGGAGCCAATGAGGACAACTAGAGCAATGACACAGTTAAAGGCCCTACGTGGTTTTGCTGACCTAAGTGCATAGTGATCAAATTTGGGCACCGCTGTGTTAGAAGATAATCAATTCGGAATTCTCAGTTTAATGCTCAGCGTATAAGTTAATATTTTCAGTAGACAGGCTATTGCCTTTTCATTGTGGACATTCACTTCTTCACTTTAAACTAACACTGTTCTCATGCCTTCTGCCAAACCATTTTTGTTCCCAGTGTATGAAAATGAATGGTGTCAATGGGAGAGCAAGGATGCTTTGTATTCAGCCATATTTATTTTGATAATTTAATAGAGTGTTCATAGTGAGGCTACTTTCTTGGGGGCTGGGAGTCAAACATCCTTTAAATAGGAATGAAGGCAACCTAATTTTGTTCTCTATTTGTATGGTCTTTATTTGTATTACCAACTAGCAAAAATATTGTCATTCAATCTTTCATTAGTGAGTGCATTAAAATGAAATATTTAATGTTGAGAAAAATCATTCAGTAGGAAATTATGTTTTTGTATGTTTCCTGCTTAGTTTTGACAGTGAGCTTTTCGGGTTTTTTAGAAAAGATTTTATTTATTTATTTGACGGAGAGAGACACAGCGAGAGAGGGAACACAAGCATGGGGAGCGGGAGAGGGTGAAGCAGGCTTCCTGCTGAGCAGGGAGCCCAATGCGGGGCTGGATCCCAGGATCCCAGGACCCCGGGACCATGACCCCAGCCGAAGGCAGACACTTAACGACTGTGCCACCCAGGTGCCCCTGACAGCGAGAGTTTTGAACTGGCGGTTTTTGTGGTTTCTTTTTTTTTCCCCCCAGAGTCAAATGCCGAATACGTTTCTTTCTCTGTAAACAGTGTCCATGTACTAGCGGAGAAAACTTCAGAAATGAAGGTAAAAGGTGCCCTGACTCTTTTACATTAATATAATTTTTTTATCAATCAAATGTTTTATTGATAAACCATTTTGCTAAAATTATATGTCATTTTTTTACACAAAATGCATTTCTATAAACTTCTTCTTTTCCTTTGTTCGAATAAGTAGAATGAAAACATAAAAATATAATGCAAAGAGAGTACCCTTACCTCAATACAGTATATTACTGAGTCTAATATAAAATTTAAGGTAGTTTTTTTTAGATTTTTTTAATAATATTTTTTATTATATTACGTTAGTCACCATACAGTACATCCCTAGTTTTTGATGTAAAGTTCCATGATTCATTACTTGCGTATAACACCCAGTGCACCATGCAATACGTGCCCTCCTTAATGCCATTAATATAATTTTAAAAATAGTATTCAAGGCTCAGCAAAGACTAGTGCTGACTTTCTGTATTCTAGACATCCGGCTGACATTTCCACCTTCACTATGTGAACCTGTAACTGAGATTTGCATGAATAAAAGGTTATTTATTCCTAGTCCTTTCTCTGTAATGTGGTTTATGCCCCTTGATTTCCTGATCTATGAAATACAGATCATCACTCCTTGCCAAAAAAGAGACCGTGGTCATTGTATAAGAGCTTATAAACTGAGAATCCCTGTACAATACAAGAAAGCCATATTTACACTACTCATGGCATGTCAAAAATGAGAACCATTCTTATTTTAGGAAGGCTCTTGGGGGGCTGGCTGTAGTGTCCCCATTTTTCTCATTGAATACTGTATTTGTCCTTGATAGTTCTGAAATTTTGGTCAACATTTTAATTAACCTCCATAATAACCCAAGGAATGAAAAGTCTCATCTTATGTATCTACTTATATATATTTGCTCTATCAACTGCACCTGGATGAAGTATGTAATGCGAGCTTCTTCATGTTTCCGACTTTAATTTCATTCCCTTTCTTTCTCTACTTCTGATTTTAATTGAAGTTCTGTTTATACAAGGTAATTGTGAAATATTAATCAAATCTGTCTTTTGATTTTAGCTTATCTGGTTTTAGATGGCTTATGTTCCTTCAATTAATTTTCATTTACAACGGAGGATAAAAATTAGTGACCTGAGGACCACAATTTTTTCTACATAATGTTTACTTAGTTGCATAACTGTAAACATCTAAAAATTGGGATATTTCATATATAAATACAGCTTTCTGGCTTATCTTGAAAAATGGGGTTTAGCCATATGGGACCTACATTTTTACATTCCCTCAGGAGAACAACTGGCTGGAGCTGATAGCAGTTTCCTCATCAGGCATTCGCCATAATATTTCTCACTCCCTATTCTATGACTCCGCACACTGACACAGAATGTTAGCTTCTATTTTGCTATTAATGCCATTGATTTTCTTACAGTAAAGAGAAAACTGAAATATTTCTTGCCTCCATTTAACCGAAAGTGTGGGGCCAAAAGACTGAGAGTGTTGTTCGTTTCAAGACTGGAGGGAGAATATACACCTGTAGAAACAAGGGTTCCTCCCTTGATTTTTAAATTCACCAACTTTCATTATTTACATTACCAATGTGGCCACCCTAGGCTTTGAGATTAGCCTTCCTGGAGTTAAAAGTTGTCCACGTCATATCACTAATATGCCACACAAGCTTTCTGAGGAGAATATTCAAACACTTAAAGGGCAAGCATATTTGAAGTGAATTTTTAATGACAGACTAGAAGAATGGGTGGTAGGATATAATGAACTTTCATTTGCTATATTTAGTACTGTCCTATCTTCTTATCAGAAAAAGGATTATATTCTTCTTCCTGGCAAGTCACAATGGGGTAATTGAATACAATACGTATTAGATAAATTCAGTTCTGTTCCAAGTTACCTCTGGCCGTGCTATTTTCCTCTGACCCAATAAGCGAAGTTATATAGCAATAGCATTTCAGTTGCACCAGCTCACATTTAGAGCTAGGCAGTGGTCTGAATTAGGAAACAGGCTTTGCCTGTTTTCAGAGTGGTTCGCTTTATGCCTTTACAAAAATTGTATTGCAAATACTCAACATAGCTTTAAGTGCCTAAAATCAGGGAATGAACTTAATGGATTTGGATTTTCAGTAACGTAAGTAACTCCTGCTGCTTTCTACATGTGTAACTTTTATTTGTGAAGTATGGGAAAGCATTAACTTAACTGCTAAATGCCCTCTCTTAAAATTTCAGATATTGTGTTTGTCCACATTCCATGCTGGCTCTTGTTCATATCCAGCCTTTCGGTAATGTCATGAAAACAGTCTCGTTTATTCACTTGTGCGTTTGTTTTGGTCAATTACGCACAAATAATATCTGTTCTGGTTTAAAAATGAACATGTGGCCTGCAATTCCACTCCTAGGTATATACAGAAAAGAATTAAAACAAGCGTTCAAACCAAAACTTGCACGCTAATCTTAAAAGCAACATTATTTATAATAGCCAAAAGGTGGAAATAACCCAAATGCCCGCCAGTGGATGAATGGAGAGATGAAATGTATATGCATGTAATGGAATATTATTCGTACAGTAAAAAGTGCTGATATACATTACAACATGGATGAACCTTGAAAACATTATGCTAAGTGAAAGAAGCCAGACGCAGAAGGTCACATATTATATGATTCCATTTATATGACATGTCCAGAATGAGCAAAGCCATATAGACAGAAAGTACATTAGTGGTTGCTTAGGACTAGGGGAAGAATGAGGGGATAAGAGAGTGATAGCTAAAGGGTACAAAATTTCTATTTATGGTGATGAAAGTGTTTTAAGATTGTGGTTGCATATATCTGCAAATACACTAAGAACCACTGAATTGTACACTTAATTTTTTATTACGTTATGTTAGTCACCATACAGTACATCATTAGCTTTTGATGTAGTGCCCCGTGATGCATTGTTTGTGTATAACATGCAGTGCTCCATGAAATATGAATTGTACACTTTAAATGAGAAATTGTATGGTATGTGATTGCTATCTCAATAAACTGTCACAAAAATATAAATTTTTTAAATGAACACATGATCCACTGGTTTTAGTCAATGAACTTTTAATTCAAGGAGTACTTGGGTCCACCACGTTCAAGTTTTCACACTGACTCCCAGTACAACCGTAGCAGGGAAGAAATTTTTGCTTGTTTTGTTTACCACTATATCTGCTGCATCTAGAACAGTGCCAATAAATTTCTTTTTGAACACCATGGATAATTTTCCAATATTTAAAATCAGTATCCACCAGAAAATAAACTTCAGGATGGCAGGAATTTGTGACTGTTTTCTTCACTGCTGAGTCTCCTGACCTTGCACAGTGCCTGGCACAAAGTGGGCACTCCACAAATATTTGTAAAATGAATGTACTGCTTCTTCTGTTCCCAGCTCAATGGAATACTGTCCCTAACATACAACCAGACAATAAAATGGTGGGAGAGGAACGTAAATGGAAGAAAATGAATTGGCAATGAATAAAAACAGATCGCTCAAAGCAGAAATGGCAATCAAACATGTGAAAAGTTTTTCAAACCTCCTAAAAATGGAGGGAATTAAAGGACAGCAAAGTGCAAGGCTGATCCTGCTCTTTGCACTTGCTAACACTAAGGCTTCTGTCACCACCTCACTAAGATATTTTGTATACCCCCCGTACAGACACACAAAAACAACCGAAGAGATAGACCGGAGAAACAAAAGACCTCAGGCTTGATGAAAGTGGAAGTGCACTAAGGGTGCTCCAGATAGCTGACTGTCCTGATGGTGGGGCCTGGTTGTCACACGTATCACACATCTAGGTTCCCTCCTCTCCTCCTTACACTTGACACCCCCATTGGTGTGTGTGTGTGTGTGTGTGTGTGTGTGTGTGTGTGTGTGTATTTATGTGTCTGCTGTGGAATGAATCAGATCCAGGTCTTGGAAATCTACTTCAACCAAAACCTCTCATCTCACATCTGTTCATTAGCTAAGATTCAGTTTAGAAAAGGTCCGCACCTGATGTTCTTGAGTGAGTGCCTGTGCATTGTTACCTTCATTGCCAAAAGGAGGACCCAGTGAAACACTAGACTGATGTAAAAAAAAGAAGTCAAAGAGGACTAGAAGGTCCACCCCAAATCCAGGGCTTTTACACGTAATTCAACTGGGGAATGAGAGGTCCAAGGATCTGTCCAAGATGATGCAGTTAACTAATCAGAGAGAAAAAACTGGGACCAAATTATCAAAAATAAAGTATACCCACTACCCTACGGAGTAAGTCAGTATATCTGTATTACCTGATTTATAACCACTGGATTTACAGTTGAGGTTCCATGGTATCCTGAAAGGAACATAGGATTGGCAGTTAGGAATTTGGTTCTCATCTCTGATTAGCCACTTAGTGACTTTGTGATCCCAGACAAGATAATTCACTGAATTGTGCTCTAGTCTCTTCACCTAGGAGATGGAAGTGATAACTCCCCACACCACAAGAATACAGAGGATAAAACTGACAGGCCAGACAAGGAAGCAGCCACAGTGCCTGGCATACGGTAGGCTCTAGGGTATCCCTTAGCTCCCAAGCAGGCAGAAGTCATATGTCTTATGTCTTAACTCTTCTGCTTCTTTTCTACACCTCAGGCTTCTGTGATCCTAACTGCCTTCCCCAGCACAGTGATTAAATGCAGAAAAGGCAGTGATGTCGTCCAGGAGGGAAACTCCCAGGGAAAAGCCAATTTAAGTGTGAATTTTGCTCCTCAATTCTATTGCCAATGCTCTTGCTGACGTTAACACTAACCTCCAGATTGGCTACCGCCCTCTGTTCAACCGGCATAGTCTCAATGAATATCAGCCCTCCGCCTCTGCTAGGCAGCCTCAATGTCACAACAGGCCATTACTTCAACAACTCTCCTGACAGTTTCCTCAATTCTCTCACCCCATCCTCCTTTTATCCCAACCACTGCTTAAAAAACCACACACTATGAAGTACACAGTGACATTATTTATCAAGCAAAATCCTGGAAACAAGACGAGGATAAATTCCCACAAATATTACAAAGTCAGAGGTTCTGCACGTTTTATTTATTTTTTAAGTTTTTATTTAAATTCCAGGTGGTTAACATATTAGTTTCAGGTGTACAATATAGTGATTCAATACTTCCACACAACACCCAGTGCTCATCACAACAAGTGTACTCTTTAAATTCCCGTCGCTTATTTAACCCACCTCCCCACTCATCTCCTTTCTGGTAAACATCAGTTTGTTCTCTACAGTGGAGTCTGCTTCTTGGTTTGCCTCTCTGTCTCTTTTTTGCCCCGGTGCACATTTATATGTTTTCTTAAATCCCACAAATGAGTTGAAATCATATGGTATTTGTCTTTCTCTCACTGACTTATTTCACTTAGCATAATACTCTCTAGCTCAATCCATGCCATTGCAAATGGCAAGATTTCGTTCTTTTTTAATGACTTTTTCCACAGCCTCGCCAACACCTGTTATTTCCTGTGTTGTTGATTGTAGTCATTCTGATGGCTGTGAGGTGATATCGCAGTGTAGTTTTGATGTGTATTTCCCTGATGATGAGTGATGTTGAGCATCTCTTCATATGTTTGCTGGACAGCTGGATGTCTTCTTTGGAAAAATGTCTGTTCATATCTTCTGCCCATTTTTTAATTGGATTATGCATTTGGGGGGTGTCGTGTTTTGTAAGTCTTGTCTTAGAGCCAAGATGTCTTCAACAGATGAACGGATGAAGAAGATGTGTTTCGTATATACAATGGAATATTACTCAGCCATAAGAAAGGATGAATACCTACCATTTACATCGACATGGATGGAACTGGAGAGCATTATGCTAAGTGAAATAAGTCAAGCAGAGAAAGATAATTATCATATGGTTTCACTCATAGGTGGAATACACAGAGGATCATAGGGGAAGGGAGGGAAAACTAATGGGAAGAAATCAGAGAGGGAGATAAACCATGAGAGATTCTTGACTCCGGGAAACAAACTGAGGGCTGTGGAAAGGGGAGGTGGGTGGGGAGGATGGGGTAGCTGGGTGATGGACATTAAGGAGGGCACGTGATGTGATGAGTACCGGGTGTTATAAGCAACTAATGAGTCATTGAACACTACACCAAAAACTAACGATGTATTATATGTTGGCCAATTGAATTTAAATTAGAAAAAGAAAGGTGCTATTAGTCTTATTTTACATATAACCCAACTGAGGCACACAAGGACATCCATTCTGTAAGAGACAGAAGAAGGGTTCTGGATCTTGACCCCTAGCACCCAGAAACCTCCCATCTGGAAGCTTTGTGGTCTTCCAGTCTCAAGGATTGGTTGTCTTCACTTGGTGGGTTGCCTTCATAGGTTTTATCATGAAGACAAGGAGTAAGTGGCCTTAGCACGATGGCCTCATGATTCAGCCAGTCCTCAAGTTACTGAGGTAGTTTTATAAAAGCACAGCCTTTACAAGGGGGAAAGAAGACCTGTGGGAAGGATGATAAATTAACTATTTTGGTGTCTCACTTCGTGCCAGCGTCTTTTAGGTCCTTTAATTCTAACTACAACCAATGGAGGCCAGATCTACAATTCCCATTATACAAATAAGGAAAGTAAAGCAAGGACAAAGAGGGTAAGGTTCTTGAAAGCTGAATCAAGCCTAAGACATAAGCTCGTTTCACATCATCCTGATGCTTTTTCGATACGAAAATAACTCTGAATTTTGTAAGCATGTAACTTGCAGCTGAGGGATTATGTTATAGCTGGACCTGGTGGTATCCTGGAGGGAATATGGGGTTGGCAGTCTGAAAGGCATTGGTTACCGTCTCTGTCTTTTCCTCCAGGGGTTGTGTGACCCTAGACAATATCCCTCTTGTTTTCAAACCTTAGTTTCCTTATCTAGAGAATGGAGATGATAATTATCTTCCTCGCAGGAATACATAAAATAACATATGTGGGACAAATGCTCAGAATTCTCTGAGTTCCCTACAGGGCAGGAACTAGAGAACCCATCTGCAATGGAACCATGTACCGGTGGACATTTAAATGGCAATAGGAATAGCAGTAAATTGCTGGAGAGTACAATCAAGATAGAGGTAATAATAACCAGCAATTCAAATACTCACTGATAAAGTTAATATTTGGATACAGTTTCTTTATATACATAGGTAGGTAGGTGGAAGGGAAAAAAGATGGCGGAGGAGTAGGGAACCCCTTTTTCAGCTGGTCCCCTGAGTCCAGCAGGATATGTACCAGACCAGCCTGAAAACCCACGGAATCAGCCTGAGACACAGGAGGATACATCTGGATCTCTAAAAACGAACATCTCCAGCGCTGAGCATTGAGGTACGAAGCGGGGAGCCGGGACTCCGCGCACAGTTATCAGAAGATAAACGGAAGGGGGAGGGAGCCGCTGGGAAGAATTATAATTTATATGTGACAGCTATAGCCTAAAAGAGAGGTGTGGTGAAAGGAAATGTAAGACGACTTGGTTCTTTCATTTTACGTGAAGTGGTACAATATGGATTCTAAAAACCCTGTAAAAAATGAGTGATTTATATTGTTATCTTTAAAGCAAACACTTGGAAATGCAAAGAGGTATAGTTAAAAAAAAGTCAATAAAGTAGAATGGAATTCTAAAATATATCCATTTAATCTATAAGAAGACAAAGAAGAAAGAATGGAGAAAAATTTTCAAGGAGATACATTAAAAATAACAAAGTATTACAATTTAATCTAATTTTATTGATATTTATTTTAAATGTGAATAGACTAAACACCTCAGTTAAAATATAGGAATGGATTTAAAATGCAAGATCTAAATATATGCTGTCTACAGGACATGCAGTTTAAATAAAAAGGTCAAACAGGCAAACAGTAAGCATAAGAAAACTGTGGTGGCCCTATTAGTATTAGATTTTTGACGTGGTGGCCACAGGACTCTGTGCCTCTGCTTCAGGATATAACCACGGACAAAGTGAACAAAGTCCTTGCCTTTATGGAGCTCATGATATAGTAGAGTTGATAATAGACAGTAAACAAGAAGGAAAATATAGAGTGTATGAGAAGGCATATGTGCTTTGGAGGGGAGCAAGAAGGTTAATTAAGATCAGGGACTTTGGAGGCATTACGATGGGTTTCAGTCACAGCCCTGCACACATTACAGCTGCGTGGCCTTAGGGAAGGTACTTAAACCTCTCAGTGCCTACCTTTCCTCATCTCATAGGTGGATATAATAATAATAACGATAATACTAATGGTAATAATAATAGTCCTTCCCGTGATGTGAGAAATAAACGTGTTAGTACATATGAAGACATAAGTGAGCACTACCTATGTTTTTCCTATCGTTTTTATTTTGGAAAAATTAATGCAGGGAAAGGGGAGAGGGAGTGTCTGGAATGGGGGGGGGGTGGTTGAATTTCTTTAAGTAGTGCAGTCACGAAAGTTCTCTGAAGAACGTGGCATTTGAGTAAAGACATATCCCCGTATAGAGGATAATTGTGTGTTAGAGCAGAGGCCAGCACAGGGGGCAAGTAACTCGCTACCAGTCTAATGATCAGTGATGGGTCTGGAATCTGGGGCCTAAGTATCATGATTCCAGTCCTCTGCTCATCACGACTATCACTTCTCTCTCAAACTTAATGGGAAATTGTTTCTTTAATATTCAACTAAAATATGAAATAACAAAGAAAAGCACCCAGGCTAAAAAGGAGTTTCAAGGATGAATTCTGTTCCTCAGAGGCTTTTGATGCCTCATTCTTATTACCAATGTTCTTCCCCACATTAACATCTTAACTTTCTCCTTGTTGCCACTTTCATAAATATCTATACCATACAAACTTAATTCCAAAATCCACCATTTCACATACCCTCCCGACAAAATCCTCAGCTCCCTCAGTATCAGTAAAGTCACAAATTTTCTTTTGAACAATCATTAACAATCATCATTAAGTAGCAAATGGACATTCATTGGTCCCAATGTTTTACAGTGAACTATATTAAGAATTTATTTAGAAAAAAATAATGAAAAGTTAAAAAGGACTTTGTCTACCCCAAAACAAAAAGAAGTAACATTAAGGAAGTGTGAATTATGGGAAAAGATTTCCAGTATATTTCACAGGCAGATATTAAATAATCTTAATATAAAAATAAATTTGAATACCTAGAACGGTGTTATTCAAAATCTACAATGAAATAATTTAAACAAAAGTTCTGCATCTCAATCATGTAAGATTAAAGAACAAATAATTGTAACATACAATTAAAAGGCATAAAGTAGAATATATAGAGACACTCATATATATGTGTAGTGATTAATATTTAGAAAAACAACATGTGAACCTACTTATACAGTACTAGACACATAGAAATATATTTGGAGAATATAAACTAAATTACCAAGGATGGACATCTTATTATGTAATAGTATCAAAGAAATATAACAAAAACGTTTTCAATGCCAATACACATTTTTCCACTGCATTTAATTTTGAAACAAATACATATAATTTTGAAATCATAAAAAACTGAGATAAAGTTTTATAATATTGTAGTTTATTCCTGATTGGGAATTTGATCATAAAAATATTGTCAAAATATAATATATCTTTACATTTTATATATATACACACACATTTAATACACATACACACATAATTTTAAAAGATTACAAAAAGTTTAACAGAATTTATACCTGTATGCAGGCATTTACATATGTGCTTCGCTATATACATCTATACATTTTTAACATTCTCTTTCTCTCTCTCTCTCTCTCTCACACACACACACACACACACACACACACACACACACACAGCTATTACATCCTGGAAGAAGGTGAAAAAAACCTCTTGTCACATGATTTAATGTGATTTAACGTCTGGGAGATCTGTCTAGATTATTGCATTTTCGAGTAAACTTCCAGAAAATTCTTTCTGACGGAGCCCCTCCTTTCCTGGTAAATGATGTCCAAACCCCCATTCTGGACTTTGTCATTGGATTAATCTCCAATTTTTAATTTTCTCCAATGAAAAATGTTATTTGGGAAAAGTAAGTATCTATTAAAAGTTATTTTGCATTGTGAGTTGTAAAAGAGTATGTAAAACAAAATCATGATTAAATCCCTTTGCTGAGCAGTTTTCTTCTTTTCTATGGTTCCACAGATGAAAATCATATTACAGGCCCGGGATCAGAGCAAAGAGAGAAGAGGTTCAGGTACGTCTACCATTGTGCTGTGAAGGTACACACAATTTTCCAGAGATGCCCAACCGCCGGGTAGTGGATCTCCACACAGGATTTCCTTAGAGACAAACCAAGTCCTAGAGTATTTCCTGACCATGATACCCGGTTGGGGGTCTTAGATTAGCTCTCAGTTCCCCTCTTTCCCTGGTTAGTTTCCCTGGTTAGCCTCCCTCCAGTCACAGTTTAAATCTCACTTCCTGTGGGAAGTTTCCTCAGACACAGATGATGGTTTGATTATCAACAGACAAATGGATAAAGAAGATGTGGTCCATATATACAATGGAATATTAGCCATCAGAAAGAACGATTACCCAACATTTGCAGCAACATGCACGGGACTGGAGGAGATAATGCTAAGTGAAATAAGTCAAGCAGAGAAAGACAATTATCATACGGTTTCACTCATTTATGGAACATAAGAAGTAGGAAGATCGGTAGGAGAAGGAAGGGAAGAATGAAGGGGGGGTAAATAGAAGGGGGAATGAGCCACGAGAGACTATGGACTCTGGGAAACAAACTGAGGGCTTCAGTGGGGAGGGGGGTGGAGGATCGGGATAGGCCGGTGATGGGTATTAAGGAGGGCACATATTGCATGGAGCACTGGGTGTTATACGCAAACAATGAATCACGGAACACTACATCAAAAACTAAGGATGTACTGGATGGTGACTAACATAACATAATAAAAAATTGTTATTAAAAAAAATGAAGCTGTGCCCCAGGAAAAACAGACACATAGACCAATGGAACAGAATAGAGAACCAGAAATGGACCCTCAGCTCTATGGGCAACTAATCTTTGACAAAGCCGGAAAAAAACATCCAGTGGAAAAAAGACAGTCTCTTCAATAAGTGGTGCTGGGAAAATTGGACAGCTACATGTGAAAGAATGAAACTTGACCACCCTCTCACACCATACACAAAGATAAACTCCAAATGGATGAAAGACCTCGATGTGAGACAGGAGTCCATCAAAATCCTAGAGGAGAACATAGGCTGCAACCTCTTTGACATCGGCCACAGCAGCGTTTTTCATGACACATCTCCAAGGGCAAGAGAAACAAAAGAAAACATTGAACTTGTGGGACTTCTTGCACAGCCAAGGAAACAGTCAAAAAGAACCTAAGAGGCATCCCACGGAATGGGAGAAGATCTTTGCCAATGACACTACAGATAAAAGACTAGTATCCAAGATCTACAAAGAACTTCTCAAACTCAATACACGAGAAACAAATAATCAAATCAAAAAATGGGCAGAAGATATGAACAGACACTTTTCCAATGAAGACATGCAAATGGCTAACAGACACAAGAAAAAAATCATTGTCCTTGAAGCGGGACTCAAACCCAGGACCCTGGGATCATGATCTGAGCTGAAGGCAGGCACTTAACCGACTGAGCCACCCAGACGTCCCAACTTCTTGCACTTTTGAGAGGGATGCCCCGGACACGGGCCAGTTGAGCAATGGAACCGCAGAGTTGTTCCATGGAGAACAGCGGGGCCAGGTACTGTAGAGAAGCTGTGGAGGCTGCGGATTGATGTTCCCTCCTCTAAAAGATCCCGTGAGAACTCCTAAATGAGTCTCTTCTTTTTACCAGACACCGTACTCCATGGCAAGGACCACAGGAACCTTCTAGAGGTGGAATTGTGGGTTTGAAAGTTTTAAACAATCTACTTTGTGGAATACTGTAGAAAATACTTTTCTAAAATATATCCATGAACTTGGAAAAGAGGAAAAATTAAAGAAACGAGCAAAATTCTCTATTAAATTCTGGTGATGTACAATCATTCTCTATATTCTTATGAACCGTGTGCGTAATATGACACTGACTTCTCTTTTAATCTACATAATAATATTGAATCTCTTGACATAACTGCGGGGTCCACATTGTGTTTCCCTCTTTACAGATGAGAAAGCTGAGCCCTACATCCCAGGCGTGGCTGGGGCCAAAACTCCTGTGTGACCTACACTGCCCTTGTGATTTCCTCAAATGTCCACAGGACCCTATGAGGGAAGGTCCTCTGCTCAGTCCCTGGATAGGAGGCCTGAGGATTGGGGAGCTTATTGCCCCATCCTGCCATCTTTTCATTTCCTGGAACCCTCTCCAAATTCACCTAACACAAGCCCAAATCCCATAATACTTAATTCCTAATACCCTCTTATTGAGACACCCCATGGGTCTCTGGTGTGCATTTTCCCTAACTGTAATGAGAGAAATGCCCAGAGGCAGCCTCTCCGTTCATTTCCCTGGGTCCTGGCATCTTCTGCTTATGGAAAGATGAGGCTGTGGAATTCATGTGGGCTTAGTTCCACGAAAAGGCATTATTTCCTGTACGTTGCTTCTTTTCCTGCCCATGATGAACAAAGGCATCAAGTTCATGGACGCCTCCAAAGAGGTGCACTTCTCACAAAGGTTGCTAGTCGGATGGGTGGTGGGCCTCCCTTCATGTCCCCTATCAGGGCCCAGGAGCCTCTGTGGGGAAGGAGTCCCAGAAGCAGCTGCAAGTCTCCAGGGGGAGTGGCCTGATGATGCCCTTTTCCACTCTTCGTCTCCAACTAGCTTGTGTGCCTTCACTCAGAATACCTCTGGATCCTGTGTTACTCTCTGCTCCCAATACTTTGTTCCAGAATTTATCTCTGACTAATCAGATACCCTGGGGTCCCCGTCTGTGGTCCCTAAACCCAAAGTACTGCATAACTGCTGATCTTCCTAAATATGGATTCCATTGATCCTATTTGACTGCTCATAAAGCCTTAATGGCATCATACCCTTAATGATCTCAGAAGTCCCCTGCATTTACAGTGCCTTGACATCCCACTGTACTGTGATTCTTGTGCTGGAAAAAAAACAGTGGTTGGCTGTGAACACTTCACCCTCTGTGGCCATATCCAAAAGCAGAAATCTCAGACCTAGAGCAGACAAGATTGGACACTGCCTCCACCCCTCCAGAATAGAATAAAGTGGGAAGAAGTGATGCCTGGCTGCTCTTAGTGCCCTAGCCTGCATCAGAAAAGGTGGTGGTGAGGTAGTGGTAGGAGGACACACCTCTAACCAAGTATCTCTTAGGTCAGGCAAGGCTTTGGTCTCACCCAGACTTCCTAAAAGATTGTGTAAGATCACAAAGAAGCAAATACGTAATAATCCTGCAATTGCTCCTGAGCCAGGATGGTCTCAGCCCCCTGGAGTGTGCAATCAGTTACCTCTGAGTCATGTCTGCTCCCCTGGGAGCCCCCACTCTTCACCAGTCAGGCTGGACTCCCTATCCCTTCCCTCTCATCCAGCCTCCATTAGTCCTGCCCACTGTGTCAGGCCCAGCTCATCTTTGGGGAGTCTCTGGGCGACTCCAGTGAGTCCTTCCTCCTCTTTACACATTAAGGAGGTTCTACAGAGGTTACCACAAGTTCCACAAGGACCTGGACCCTGTGAAACCATTACCATGACCTCTGCAGCCCCTGGGCCACCGAAGGTGTGAAGAGTGACAGATGCTCAGTGAACGCCCATGGGACAGTGTAGGACATGCAGGGCAAGGAACTTACCCTGGGGTGGCTCAGGCATTGAGTCCCAGGAAGAGCTCCTGACCCGCATTCCAGCGTCCCTCCCAGTAGATCCCCAGTCACCTCTTCCTGGGCGTCAAGGTCTTCCCAGAAGCCCAGGTCATGCGCAGTCCTGATGCGCACATAGAGGGTACCGACTGAGGACAGGAAAAGCAGAATTGTTCCACGGAAAGGATAAGGACTTTGCCCCAGCGCAGCTCCACAATGCTGCACGTCACAGAGATGGCACTGAAATACCTACGTTAAACAGATGAGTACGTGTGGTTCTCGTCTTACATTCACATACGCTCACTAAAACATGGTAATGCTATTGAGGGAAGAAACTTCATCCCGGTCAAAGATTGGAGCAGTTGGGATGGGAAGGAAGCCAACACTGGCATTGTGGGGGATGTACCAAATACCATGTTGGAATCATTACAAAGATTTCTTCTTGAACTCTTCACAATGCTCCCCTGAGGCAGGAGTCAGAATTTCTTTTTAAACCTCAAGAAGGTGAGGCTGAGGGAAGTTAAGTAGATTCCTTAGGCTCCCTCAGCCACTAAGAGACAAAACCATTATCATCTCTCTTGCTTGCCTAACTCCAGAGCCCAAGTTTGGAACCAGAAATGCAACCTTCCCTTTAGATGCACGGTTTGGGCAAATGGAAATGACAGGTACTACTGGTGAATGTACAGCCACTCTGGAGAGCAATATGGTAACCCTTAGTACCTATGTAGTAAAGCTGAGTGTGATCCTACATAATGATTCAGCAATTGCACAACCTTGGTACGCAACGTGAAAAAATAGTTGACGGGTGAGCACAAGGAAACAAATAAAAAGAATATTCTTTGATACACTGTGATAATAAATCTTCGGGGGAAATGTTCAATAATAGAACACCAAAAAAGATGCTTTGCGGTATAATCATTGGAATCATGCATAGGGGTGAAGCATCAATGAAATATAACTACAGGAATCAGCACATAGAGCATCTCAGAAGCATAAGGTGGTGTAACAATAGTAAGGAGTACAAGTACACCGATATTATGAGATCCATTCTGATTAGAGATGCAGTCACTGGTAATGAAAGTATAAAGAAAACCATGAGAATAAAAAAAAAAACCAATTTCAGTAGAGTGTTTACCTCTGGGGAATGGGAAAGTACAAAGGAGTAGACAGTGGGATTCTAACGTAAGTGGAGTTACAAATTTCCCTCTTAAAGTATTTTAGCTGCATTGCATATGTCCTGATATGTCGTGTTTTTATTTTGTCATTCCTCTCAAACTGCACATGGAACACTCTCCAGAATAGACCATATGTCACAGTATGAGCCTCAAAACTTTTAAAAGATCAAAACATACAAAGTATCTTTTCTGACCACAATGGCATGACACTAGAAATCAATAACACAATGGAAACTAGAAAATTCACAAACAGGTGAAAATTAAACAACGCCATTTTAAACTATCAATGGGTAAAACAAATTACAAAATAAATTAGAAAATACTTTGAAAAAATGAAAATGAAAACACAACATACCACAACACCTTATGGGATGGAGTGAAAACAGTACCCAGAGGGAAATTTATAGCTATAAATGTTTACATTAAAAGCAAAAAAGATTTCAAATCAGTAACATACTTTTACACCTTAAGGAAATAGGAAGAAAAGAGCAAACTAAATCTAAACATAGTAGAGGGAAGAAATAGTAAATATTAAAACAGAGATAAGTGAATAGAGGATACAGAAACAATACAATTGACAAACCCAAAAACTGGTTCTTTGGAAAGATCAACAAATTGACAAATCTTTGGCTAGAATGACAAAAGAGAGAAGCTTTGAACAACTGAAATCAATAATGAACGTGGGGACATTACCACTGACCTTCCAGAAATAAAAAAAAAAGTATTATAAAAGAATACTATGAACAATGATATGACAAGTTATATAACCTAGGTGAAATGAGAAAATTCCTAGAAAAACACAAATGACCACAACTGACTCAAAAAGAAAAGAAAAGAAAAGCTCAACAGATTTGTAACAAGTAAATAAATTGAATCGGTTATCAAAAACTTCCCAACAAAGAAAAGCCTAGGACCAGATAACTTCATTGGTGATTATTACCAAACATTAAAAAAATAATCAACACCAATCTTTCTCAAACTCTTCCAAAAAAAAAAAAAGAGGACGAGAGAATACTTCCTAACTTATTCTATAAGGCCAGCATTCCTCTGACACCATAAAAAAAAAAAACAGACCAATGTCACTGATTAATAAAGATGCAAAAATCCTGAAAGACACAGTAGCTAACTAAATCCAACAGCATGGTGAGAGGATTATACAATATGATCAAGTGACATCTATCTCATGAATGAACGGTAGTTCAACATAAGAAAATCAATAAATGTACTACACCACATTAATAGAAAAAAGGGAAAAAACACACACAATCATCTCAATTGAGGCAGTAAAAGCATTTGACAAAATGGGACACCCATTCAAGATAAAAGCACTCAGAAAACTCGGACTAGAAGGGCACTTCCCCAACATGATAAAGGACATTTATAGAAAACTCAAAGCTAACATGATACTCGCTAGTGAGCAACTGAAAATTTTCCGCCTAAGATAATGACATGACAAGGATGCCCGCTTTCACCACTGCTATTCAACATAGTACTGAAAGTTCTAGTCAGAGCAGTTAGGCAAATAGAGAATTAAAAGACATCTAAATTGGAAAGGAAGACTTACAACTATTTATACTAACAGGTCGTATATACAAAATCCTTAAGAATCCACACACACACACACACACACAAACTACTATAGCTAATAAACCAATTCAACAAAGTTTCAGAGGATAAGATCAACACACAAAAATCAGTTGTATTTCTATACTCGAGCAATGAGCAATTTGAAGAAGAAATTAAGAAAACAATTTCATTTACAATAGCAGTCAAAGAAATAAAGTACCCAGAAATACATTTAACCAAGGAGGTGAAAGATATGTACAATGAAAACTACAAAACATTGCTGAAAAAGATCAAAGAAGACCTAAATAAATGGGAAGGCATTCTTTCCTTGTTTATGGTTAGAAAACATGCTATTGTTAAGACAGCATTATTACTCAAAGCAGTCTTCAGATTTGACACAATCCCAAAAGATATAAAAACATAAGTTCACACAACTACTTGTACACAAATGTTCATTGCAGCATTATTTATAATAGGAAAACGTGGGAAAAAAGCAAACGGATGAACAAAATGCAGTACATTCATTCAATAGGGTATTATTTGGCAATTACAAAATGAAGTACTGTTGTAAGCTACAACATGGGTGAATTTCAAAATAATTATGCTTAGTAATATAAGCCAGACCCCTGCCCAAACAAAGAATATTTACTATATGATCCTTTTCTATGACATTCTGGAAAATATTAAAATATGGGGACAAAAATCAAATCAGAGATTGTCAGAGACTGGTGGAAGGGGGGAGGAGATTGAACTTTACCAGATGATAATAAATGTTTCTATCTCCATTGTGGTGGAGGATGCTAACCAATTGTATATTTTGTCAAACTTATAGAACTGAACACCTAAGAAGAGCCAGAGTGACTATATGCAAAGTATACTTCAAGAACTTGAGCTGAAAAAAAAAGACCACATTTAAGACCAGTTCTGAGTTGAAGAGGCTGGTAGAACACTTAGAGAAGAATACTTGTCAGAAACCACAGGAAACATTTAAAAACAATTAGGACAGCAATTGTTAACATTCAGTTATTTTCCTTCCCCTCTATGCAAACTTTTTGATTTTAAAATAAAGTGAGCAAATTATTTAAAAAATTTAATGATAATGGCTAACATAATAGTAAGTTAATGTATAATTTCCAAAGGAGTAGAATTAAACCAAGGATTTTAAAGGGCAAAAAGCCTAAAAGAATCCATAAGATTCCAAGAAACTAGGAAAAAGAGGAGCACAGAAAAAGCAAGAAAATAGGACAAAATCAAATGGTATAGATAACTCCAAATACACAAGAAATCATAGTAAATATAAATAAACTAACCCAGTCACTTGTTAAAAGACAATATTTGATTGATTTGCGAGAGATGCCTAAAATATAATGGTACAGAAAGAAAAAATAATCCCAGATATATGGAGTTCACAAGATTTACTACTGAAAAATAACAGCATCGAAATGTTGAAAGTAAAAGGACAGAAAAAGATATGTCAGGCAAACACTGAACAAAGAAACTTGATGTAGCTATATTATTGCCACAAGAAAAAAACAGTCTTTAAGGCAAAAAGCATTATTAAAGATAATGAGGGTCAGTACAGAATGATGAAAGGTGTAATTCTCCTGGAAGGTATCACAGTTATATGCTTTTATGCTACCTAATAACACAGCTTCAACACCGACAAAGCAAAAATCGACAAATTACAAAGAGAAATTGACAAATCTACCATTACAGTGAGAGTTCTTAACATTCCTCTCCCAGTAATTGATATATCAAGCAAGTAAAAAATCAGTAAAGGTATAGAAGACTTGAAAAATGAAATTAACATCTTGATCTAGTGGACATAGGATTCTACACCAACATTTAGAGAAATCAAATTCTTTTCAAGCATTTTGTAAATGAAACATTTATAAAAATTGACATACTAGCCCGTAAAATAAATGTCAAAAAATTTACAAGCTGGATTAAGAAGTTGTGGTCCATATATACAATGGAATATTACTCAGCTATCAGAAAGAACGAGTTCTCAACACATGCTGCAACATGGACGGCACTGGAGGAGATAATGCTAAGTGAAATAAGTCAAGCAGAGAAAGACAATTATCATAGGATTTCTCTCATCTATGGAACATAAGAACTAGGAAGATCGGTAGGGGAAGAAAGGGATAAAGAAAGGGGGGTAATCAGAAGGGGGAATGAAGCATGAGAGACTATGGACTCTGAGAAACAAACTGAGGGCTTCAGAGGGGAGGGGGGTGGGGAAATGGGATAGACCGGTGATGGGTAGAAAGGAGGGCACGTATTGCATGGTGCACTGGGTGTTATACGCAACTAAAGAATCATCGAACTTTACATCAGAAACCAGGGATGTACTGTATGGTGACTAACATAATATAATATAAAAAATTAAAATAAAAAAAAATTACAAGCTGATTCTAAAGTGTATTGGAAAGAGCAAAAGTGCCAGGAATAGCCAAGATAATTCTGAAGTCAGAAACAAGAGAGGGAATCCTGCCCTACCAGACACCATGACCCATTAGAAATCTATAGTAATTAAGACACTGTGATATAGGCACGGGGACAAACAAATAGGTTTGCCACATAAAATACAGAAAGTCCAGTTAAATTGGAATTTCAGATAAACAATGGTATCTATTTGATATGCCAAATCTGGCAACCCTACATATATTGAAGCCATTGGAACACCAGAGAGAGCTTAGAAGAAGAACCATACATGTATGGGAACTCAACCTTTTACAAAGGTAGCAGATCAGGTCAGTAGGAAGAGATAAGATATTTAATATGTGGTATTGGGACAATTGTTTATTTATATGAAAAATACGGTAAAATTGCTTCTGTATCTCACACCAATGAAAATTCAGTCCCAGATGGATTAAAGACTAAAGCTAAAAAAAAAAAAATCTTGAAACACATAGAGGTAAATATAGGAATTAACTTTTTGACACTGGGGTAGGAAAACTTTCTAAAACAAGACACAAAAAGTATAAACCATAAATGAAATGACTGATAATTAAATTACAATGAAATTAAAACTCATGTATCAAAACATGCATTTTAAAATGCATGAAAACCTAAGTCTCAAAGTAGAAAAACGTATCTGCAACCAATATAATGAACAAAACAGTATCCAGAATTCATAAAGAATATGTAATCTATTATATGAATCAATAAGAAAAGGACACCACACAGTCTATGAAAGTTTCTAGAAGATTCAGATACCTTGACTGTTTTCAGTTTTGGGTGTCCTCTGCTCTTCATCCTGTAGGTCTGGTCAGGGATGGACTTCTAGCAGCCCCTTAGACTGAAAAGGGATGGAATGTGAGGCAGTGTGAAGCTTTTTTCTGAATGGCTGCTATGAGTAATAGAAATGCCTTCATATGGGTCAGAGGCAACATGATGCCCCACTTTTCTCTTGTAAGCAAGAAATAGTTTTTCAGAGTCCTTGTAAAAACAGAATCAGCCAAATGCTTTGATCTACAGGCCCACAGAAGAGATACACAACATTATACAACAAGGTCTTGGTAAGTGATGGATATTTTCAGATTTTTACTTTATATGCTCATTTATTTTTTGAATTGTTAAAGGCACATAGGGTGATCAATATTTTTTTATAATGCACACAATATAAACATTAAAAATGGCCTTCTTTTGTATTTTGAAGCTCTCTCATTTGTCTTTCTCCTGGAATATTCTGCGCCCTTCTCCTTTCTGAAAGTGCATTTTGTGACGTGTCTCATTTAAGCACATTTATCCTCTTGGTCCCTACATTTTTAAGAGGAGAAAATCAGTGTTCCATGTCCACGCACATTGGGAATTTTAAATTTTACTCACAAACAAACAATAATAAATAATCTTATACAAGGATCATTTCTATAGGGTAGTACTCAGCAATCCAGAGTGATCAGGAAATACAGAGACAGGGAAACAATAATCTAATTTTACTTTACACATGTCTGTATTGTCGACATTAAAAGGGTAATATTTTTATTATTAAAATAATGGTATTAAAAGGAAACAAATAAAAATTCTAAACTTCTGAATGGCTTTGCTTGCATCCTCCCTCGGCTTTCTTTTTTCTTTTTCTCAACTAGAATTTTAGAGCTCAACCAAAACCACTTATTTTCTACCTTTTAGTAATCTTTCCATGTATATCATAGGCAAGCCCTTACCAGGTTTTGCTTGACTTACTTCCAACACTCTGGCACTTTCCTCTTGTTTCTGTATGTATGTGCTCTGCATTAAGAAAGCTCCATAAATGGTAATGTGAATTCCATTAAGTAGAAGAACGAAAGAATAAATCCCATTACTTAGTCATGTGACTGTAGGCATCTTTCAAAGAGAACACCCTCCACCCTTTACCATTTCATCCCACCCCAAGCAATCCTGGCTCCTAATCAGAAGGTATTAGTGACTGTTTCTAAATTGTTCTGTAAGTAACAGATTAGAGCGAGGCAGAGTCATGTAAGGCTGAGTGTCAGGAAAGTCAGAATTCTAAATAATAAAATGTGAATGGGTTAAAGTGATCCTAACGACAGAATCCTCTTTTTAATACCTATAGCTGAGGAAAAGATGGCACACAGATAAGCAGTGACTTGTCCAAGGTCATAGAACCACTATGTAGGACACAAAGGACTAACTCCTAGCTATCAGAAAGGAATACAAATATTTCTACTGTACCACACAATAAGGCAATAAGAGGAGAAAACAATACCTGATTTGTCTTATTTGTATTATGTCAAGAACATGGAGTCTGACTGATACCAGAAAAAGATAGCCTCTAATCACAATTTTTGCACAGAATGGATGATCAACCCTACACAGGCTGTTGCATTTCATCCATTCTAAAATACCCATTTGTTTCACTTTTTAACACTTCAATCACTGGTGTCTTAGCATTACTACAGCAAGCATTTTATTTTTCTTGGTAATATCTAAAGTAGCATGCCTTAAAAGTGATGGCATCTTATATTCAATGAAATACAGCTCTTTACCTGTTGGAGCCTCAGTTTCTTCATCTAGAATATAGAGCTGAAAAATCAAACTGTCATGAGGATTAAGGGAGGTAAAACTGTGTACAGCAACAATCCCAGCTCCAGGCACAGAACAGGTGCCCAGAGTCCCTTGGGTTCCCCAGGGTGTGGGGAGGCAGGGAGTAGGGGCATGGACCATGGAACCCATCATCTGACCCTTGTACTTTCTCCCAGTGAATCAGCTCCTTAAATCTACACCCTCCTTCCCAATCCAGCTTAAAATGCATGGCGCATCACTTCAACTGTTTCCCTTCAGTGATCCCCCACTCTTTTGTCCCTTGGTCCTTCTGCCTCAACCATGGGGCAAACCCCTGCAATATATAACTGTGAAGATTGTCCTGCAGGAAAAAAATTCCTGCAAAAGGAATTACTGGGTCAAGGTTTATGCATAAACCCTTTTTTAACTTACTGGATGACTGTGGGGGAAGGAGAAGCTCTCACCCATTGTTGATGGGAGCGGAAATCAGTACTGAACATTTTAAATCTGCATTTGACAATGCCATATGCTTTCGTTGAAAATTTTTACTCTCCGGAATTTATCCTATGGAAAATCTTACACAAGTTCTAAAAATATATGCACAATCACCATGATTATACCATTGTTTCAAATAGGAAATTCTTGAAACAAGTTTTGCTGTAGGATAAATTCCTCAGGGCAGAATGGCTGGATCAAGGCTTCTCAGATATAAAATATTTAACCTGCGGGGCCTGGGTGGCTCAGTCAGTTAGGCATAGGACTCTTGATTTCAACTAAGGTCATCATCTCAGGGGTGTGAGATCGAGCCC
Organism: Ursus maritimus; assembly: GCF_017311325.1. Taxonomy (NCBI): domain Eukaryota; kingdom Metazoa; phylum Chordata; class Mammalia; order Carnivora; family Ursidae; genus Ursus; species Ursus maritimus. The sequence goes on along the minus strand of NW_024426552.1, from coordinate 40,920,438 downwards.
CAGGTTGGGCTCCGTTCTCAGTGGGGAGTCTCCTCAGGATTCTCTCTTCCCCTCTCCCTCTGCCCCTCACCCCACGTGCGCGCTCTCTCTCATTCTCTCTCTCTCTCAAATAAATAAATCTTTAAAAATATTCAATTAAAAAGAAGAAGAATCACTTGAAATAATTAATAATTACCATTAATTCTTCCGCCACTAGTCAGAAATAACCATCTCTTTATTTTCTATTACTGGCATATTATAATATTCACGGAAATAGTTACCGAGGGAGAGTGCCTACTATGGCACTGCTTGACAGCTAACATACATAATTTTGCATGATGAATATCATCACTACACTTAAAGATATGCAAACTGAGGTTCAGAGTGGTGAAAAAGCTTGCAGGAGTAAGTAACAGAGTTGGAATGGGATCCCAGGTGTACTTCAGAATAAAACACAGCACGTTAATCTATATTTTGATATTCCATCAAATTACTTCAACAACCCTGTGAAGAAAGGGTTACTTTCCTCTTTTTCAGAACGAGGAAACTGAAGCACAGAAGGGTTAAGTATCTTACCTTTGGGTCACTCCTTAGTAATGTGCAGAACTCAGATAAGAACACAAAGTGTGTATGACCACAAAGCCTTTTTCTCTTTTCAACTCGTCACACTGCCTTGTGTTCTTTAACTATAAAAGCGTTCATGAGCTTTGTTTCTGACTATGAAAGTAATTCATGTTCATTTAGGATATTATCAAAAGCACAGGCAACTATATGAAGATACAAATAACCTCCAATCTCACTCTCATTGATGAACAGTGTTCATGGTTTGCTGCATCCCCTTGCAGTCAGAAACATCCACATTTATGCACATACATGTCAGCTACACATACCTTTTATGTGACTAGAGCCACATCAGATGGATATATGGTATCGTGTACTGATTTTTTGACCTTCACATTATATCATTTGGCATGAGGATAAGATCTCTATTTCCTTTGTAGGAATTTACCAATGATCCAGCACCAATTCTTATTGACTATGAATTCTCAAGCAATCGGAAACAGCGCATTTATCAAATACTCAATGTTTCCATGCACTTGGTGCTACTGATTATTTTTCTATTCTGTCTCATTAACATATATGTCAGTTCTTGCACCAGGATTGGACTGTTTTAATACTGCATCTTTATAGAACCTTGCCATCTAAGGTAATACTCTATACCCCTTCCCAGGCACAAGCCCCTTATCCTTCCTCTGACTGGCTTGAGAAAGCTAATAATAAAGGAACATAAAGATAACATTTATTGAGCACTTGGTGCCAGACATTTCACTAAATGTTTTACATGTGTTTTTTTCATTTAATTTTCATTACAACTTAATTTGTGGGTCATTGCTGTTATAACAGCCATTTGAAAGATTTTTTAATGGGGCTCAAATAAATTAAGGGATTTGCCAAAGGTCATGCAACCAGAAAATGGTAGCACCCAACACCCAAACCCTTAACCATAGTCATATTGCGTGTGACTCCACATTAAAGGTGAGGCCAGCACAGGGGAAATGACTCATCCAAGGTCCTGAGGTTCATTATCGTGCTTGGTTCGCCCCTACTGTCTCCTCTTTCCAGGGCTCAGGGAAAACGGTTTCTTTGGATGTTCAAATAGAAAGTGAAGTAACAGGGACAGGAAATCACATGGAATAAGAGGAAATAGTGCAATGGCTGCCTTCCCTTTCCCAACTTCCTCAGATAACTCATTCCATAGCACAGAAATGGCACTCAACTTCATACATTATGTATTTAAACATTTCATTTATTCTTGCTACATTTCCGAATAATCTCTCTGACAGTTCTGCTCTTTGCTTTTTGTCAGTTTCTTTTGCGGTACAGAAAAGTCAAGGTGGGCAGCACAAACATTTTTTTAAGTTACGTACTAAATGCCAAACACTTCTTTAAGTTTTCCCATTTTCCCCACACAACTCTGTGGGAGAAGCATCAAATTCTTCCCATTTTACAGCAGAGGAATTCAGGTTCACAGAGCGTAAATTTTCTAGAGTCATGCATAGATCTTGTAAGAGGCAGGAATGGAGGTTCCAGCTCTTGCTCTCTCTCCCCACAATAGACACAGAGCAGCCTCCCTTCTGGAAGATGGGCTTCTAAGGTTGGAGGAGTGGTTGGATCACACTCCCTTGCCATTGTGGCCCCTTGAGTACTCACTCAACAACCCCTCTGGGAGATGAAGATGACAGAGGAGATGAAATCCCGCCCCTTATGCCAAGGGACCTGGCTGTGGGACCAAATCTGTTGGCTGATCCCTGAGGCAGTGAGTGGAGCTTGTACAGAAGCTCAGCCTTTTAAAGAACTAGGAAGGTGACCTGGGTGATGAAAATAAACATTCATCAAACTCATTCTATATCATAGTAATTTCATGTCTCATTTCATTTAATCCTGAAAACAAACATTCAAGATAGAAATTACTAACCTCTTCATAACCTAGAGCTCAAGTCAATAGATTCAGGTTAGTAATACTGTTAAGTTACAGACCAGGAACTCTAAACCTCGACTTGTCCTAAAACCTGACCTTTTCTCTCTGCTTCCTATGGCCTCATGGGCTTTGAATGCTTTCTCTGTCTAACCTCCCAGTAGACTGACAATTACTCCACCCCAGTGTATTCTTCAAACATTTATAATTAACCATATTGTTTTTTAATAATAAAAATCAGTAAGATTTTAAAACACTTGCATTGCAAGAAGGTAAAACAAAATATGAAATGGAAAGGAAAATCATTCACATATAGTATAGACATTGAGTTAATATTCATGATACATGAGAAGGTGACCATATGGTTTGACATGCTCCCAATTTATGTCTGTTGTTTAACAGTGCAACCTTCACTTTCAAAAGTGCCCAGTTCAAACAATAAATTATACAGTCATCCTCAGTATAAATAATTCTTTTTGACTAGTAAGAGATGGGGAAAGGGTAACTTGTAATTTTCATAAAAAGCAATGTAAGTGCCCAACAAATCAATGAAAAGATAACCCAAACGCAATAAGAAATACAAATAAAAATCCTAAGATTACGGGGCACCTGGGTGGCAGGGGCGCCTGGGTGGCACAGCGGTTAAGCGTCTGCCTTCGGCTCAGGGCGTGATCCCGGCGTTATGGGATCGAGCCCCACATCAGGCTCCTCCGCTATGAGCCTGCTTCTTCCTCTCCCACTCCCCCTGCTTGTGTTCCCTCTCTCGCTGGCTGTCTCTATCTCTGTCGAATAAATAAATAAAATCTTAAAAAAAAATCTTAAGATTTCATAAGAAAAGATGCAGATTAGCATGTTGTCCTTTTTTTTTGCTGAATAGTAGATATGCATAGCTGTATATTTATATTGTGCATATATATATATACTGTGCATGTATTTGTACAAAAGTACTTATATATGCTAGTACCATTATATCGGGATAAAAACACTTGTAGAATATATTAACACTCTATTAAGAACGTTTATCTTAGGAGGGCAAACAGCAGTTTCACCTGTACTTATACATTTCTCTATGATTTAATGTCCTTAATGTACATATATATCAATTTTATAATTCAGAAAAGTAATTGAAATACAATTTTCAAAGCACAAGGAACATTTCGTTATGATCTAGCTCATACAAATAATGTTATAGATCTATTCCCTTAGAACAGCATTCACCATTAGGCAATAAAAAGCAGATTATACACTATGTACAATATGATCGTATTTATTGTGGATAATACACTTATGTGTAGGAGTAAGTACATATTATAAAGCAAATGTGCCTAAAAGATATGACCCAAAATACAAAATATGCACAAACACGCACACACCACACACCCACCCACCCACACCCACACCCACACACACACACAGATACACACTCCCTCAGAAACACTCACACTAGCAGCTTTCTCTTCATCTGAGACAGGGGTGGAACTTCCTGTCGAGAGCTCAGAGAACTAAACAGTATCTGATTCTGCAGGAAGGCCTGCCTGTGCCATTCAAGCCTCCAGCAAGCCGTGTTTGGCGGGTCAGAACAGAGGCCCCTCCCTCCCCAAACCCTAGTATAGCCTCCTCCCAGAGATATCGAGAGGTGTAGTTCTGACTCTGACCAGCAGGTGGCGATTATCTCAATATGTTACCTTTGCTGCGATAGAAAAGCCTTGATTTCTATAAGAAACACTAGTAATAGTTGTACTCTTTAATAGCAGATATGAAACAGTATGTACACTATGATACAAAATATTTGAAAACTTTTGTATGGATAGGAAAAAATGGAAATAGTGTGTTCTTTTTATTTGCTGGTGACGACTCCCAAATCTGTACCTCTCTTGTTCATTCATTCATTCAGGAAATATTTATTCAGAGAAACATATTATTATCTGAGCTGTGTTACATTTCTATACAAAATTTTCTCAAAGAAAAAGTAATGACTTGGTGGATTATCTGGCTAAATTTCACGTTTAGCTCCTCCCTCTGTTTTTTGTCTATCTACTTGTCCCATCTTGTCAAGCTGGGTTTTTGATTCATGGGTTTGTGGAACTTTGTGGTGACCTTATTAAAAGGGTTTCCATTGAATATAGCTGACTAAGACCTACAAAAACCTTACTGAAGAGTCAATTCAATGCAACTAAATTGGACAAGTATTTGTTGAGATCTAATCGATCTGAGTATAGTGAATTCTCATAAAAGAAAGTGTTTCTATGTAGCCCTTTCTGACATAACACAGTGGTAGATTTCTGGGAGAGATTTGGGCTTACCCCACCTCTGGAAGGGTGACCTATGCAATTTAGAATCCCTGTTGTTCTTTATGCCCAACGTCCTCTCCTAAAAGAGAACTGTTTTTCTGCTTCAAGTCAGAGTTCCCTTCCCAAGGGCACAGGAAATTCTAGAGGGGAGTGGAGGGAGGTAAAAATAAATAACATTATACATGCACTTCTTATGTTCCATGTGCTTTCCTGTCTTCTTATTTTACTTTCTAAATGTTAACATCAGAGAATCATTTTTCCTTTGTCCCTTAAAAGGCAAGACACTCATAGGGGGGGAAAGCCTTCTTTGGCATGGCTTCTGGAGAGTCCAACTAAGTTGGGAGACCTTTGGGGGTCCTAACAGACCAAACTCAGTATCTCTGTGACAACTTTGGGTAAATTCGTTCACCTCTTTTGACCTCGCTTATCTGAATTCTACTTGCCCTGCTTTTCAATCATCCAGGATTGTGAAGGTGAAAAATGAGCTGTATATTGCAATCAAGTGTCCCCAACTATAGGGAACCAATATATGGTATCTTGGAGCTGATTGCTGCCAAAGGCACAGGCCTTAGACTCATTACCATAAGTGCCATTCCAGCTTTAGGAGAAGGATGTGAAAATACTTTAAATCCTTTGAATTGAAGTTTTTGATTATCATTTTACTGCAAAATAGGACCCAGTTAAGCATTCAGAGTTCGTTCAAGTCCCCATCAAAATGAAGTATGTCTTTTGCTTTAAGAGATACAATCCAGCTGTCCTCTCATCGTATCTATGGTGTCCTCCTCTTCTAAACTGGAGGCCCCCTTTCTGTATTCAAGTGATAACGGAGTAATGAGGTACACCTCTGTCCCTTCTTACCAGCACCAGAATTTAAACTGCAGACCAGGTTTGTTCTTCAAAATAGACCTCCATTCCCATAAAACTATACACCTGTTCAACGAGACTATCATTGATCAAGACTGTGGCGACTGGCTTCACAATCAGTTTATAATCCTCAAAAAAAATACCGAGGTTATTATTTTACAGTCACAGCCAATACACTCAGGTTTTGCTTGATTTATTTCTTTACTTTTTATCTAGTATAATCCCAACTGAAAGCCAAGAAATATTTTCTATATCCTGAACATTTCCAAATAAATATACCCTGTATTACTCTATATCCATATATGATATTCTGTTATATAAAACAGAAGATTTATAGTCTCATTTTTTATATTTTTCTCTTGTAGAGGCTTATTTTAGAGAGTTTCACTCCCAAAGTTTTTAAGGGCATCTTTGCACATTGTTGCCATGTAACAAGAGAAAGAAGGCAGAAACACACAAAGCTAAATGATAGGCACAATAAAATAATAAATTATACGATGTAAAATAGGGAGTTCTTGACAATGGCATCTAGCTCACTTACTTTTACATGTGACAAAATGGAGCCCAGAGAAGTTCAATGACTTGCCCAAAAAAAGACACCTGGTGAATGAAAGAGAAAGGATTGGGAACTACATATCAGAAAAAAAGAGCATATGCATTTCAATTTTGTTACACATGAACACAAGAAGAAAATATCCCCTGGTTTATAAATTTGGGATTTAGAGCTGAGGCTCTGTCGTATATTGGAAGAAACATGGAGCTGACAGTCAGAAGGACACTTGTTCTCATCTCTATTTACCCGCTTAGTGAATGTGTGGCCCCAAACAAGGTACTTCATTTTTCTGTGCCTTAGTCTCCTAATCTGTGGAATGGAGGAGACAGTTACCCACATCAGAGTTATGAGTAATGAATAAATTAGGTAAAATACGTAAGGGAGAAATCACAGTGCCAAGCACACTGCAGATGCTCAGAGTTCTCTGGATCCCCTAGAAGGCAAAAAAACCAAAGCCCCCACCCGAAATCCTGCTATGGACTAGGGTGGGGCCTGCCTAAAAAAAGCCCTCCCTCTCAAAGAGACACTCCATATTCTCCAGGTGTGGAATCAGCATTTGTACTATCCTGAGAGTGTGTTCTAGGTGCCTCACTTACCTCACCTACCTGGCCTTCTTCCTGGCCCTGGTTGAGAGGAACAGTAATAGCAATGATGGCTAAAATTAACGGAGCACTCACTATGTGCTAGTCATTATGCTGAGACTGTTCCATGTGTTATCTGTGTAATTCTTCCTACCACCTTGTAGAATAGGTCGTACTATTATGCTTTGTTTAGAGATAAAACTGAGGCTTCGAAGATTAAGTAACTTGTGCAAGATCACACAATCAGTTATTGGCAAAGTTATGGTGATGGACTGTGTGTATTCAAAATCCACGTTATTAACAATTTACAGATAGCATTATTTTGTTGTGAAAATGAAGTTGAAAGAAGATAAGTGACTTGAATACGACTGCTACTCAAGGACCTGAATCTCAATGCAAATATCTCTCAAACAGACCGGCTCTTATGCTTTGTTCTGTGCATCTTGCATCTTGTCTTTCCAGGACTCAATGGGAAACCTCTAACATTAACGTGGAGAGTGAAACAACAGGAAAGGGCTTGATTATTTTCTTAGTGTCTCATCTGTGTCACGCACATATGGTAACTAATGCAACGATCTTTTGTATTGACGATTGTAGGGCTGAAATGTGCACCTTATGCTAAGACAACTAAACAAAGAGTCACATGAATTAGCTGGTTCCTGAGATGGTGTAGGGTTCAGGCAGAAGTATTGGCGTTGCAATTTGGGAAGATGAAATAAGAAGAATGAACATAACATTTATATAATTTCTACTCTATGGGATAAACATTATGTTTTAGCTCCTCTATTCTTAATAACCACCATTCAAGGTAGCTAGAATCATTGCCATTAAACACATGAAGACTATGAGATTCATAGGTTAAGTAACTTGCCCCAAGTCTCCAGGCTTGTAAGTGACAGAGGAGGGACTCAAAACCCATACTGTCCCTTAGGCCCAAGATCTTTCCAAATCAACCTGCAGCCTCCTAAGCTTTCAATCTAATTATTCAGGGCACTGGAATTGACCTAGAGATGGTCAGGACAGTGAAGAATGCCCAGCAGTGCATTTTCTTTTTTTTCAAGATTTCATTTATTTATTTGAGAGAGAGAGAGAGAGAGAGAGAGCACAAGCAGGAGAAGCAGCAGAGGGAGAGGGAGAAGCAGACTTCCCGCTGAGCAGGGAGCCCATTGTGGGACTTGATTTCAGGACCCTGGGATCCTGACCTGAGCCAAAGGCAGACACTTAACCAACTGAGCCACCCAGATGCCCCCTGCAGTGCATTTTCAAGCACCTGCTATATTGCCTTATAAATCAAAAAATTTGTAAATAATAATGGAGATAAATGGAAATTTATAAATACTTATTAAGGAGCAGAAATCTCACAGAAGAATACTGCTGGCAATAAAATGTGAAAAATTCAACTACAATTAATTATAAAAATGAAAATATATCAGAATATTTCAGAATATTATGGATACAATTTCAGAACATTATGGGTATATGATCCCATTTCAGCAAAGGAATATAAAATTATATGTGTGTCTGTATAATCTGTTCATATATTTAAGTTCATAAGTAATTAATAAGGAAAAACATCTGGAAGGACATATAGCCTACTAGCAATAGTGGTTTTATGGAGTAAAGTGTTGTGAGATAAGAGACATAGAAGTTAAATTTTGACTTCAAATAATGTACTGCTGTATTGTTTCATTTTATTTCAAGAAGCACCTATTGATCTCATAATGTGAAAAGTAATTGTATTGATACTTTCAACACACAGAAAGCAGCTGGTTTTAAACTGAATCAAAAAACTGATCATGAAAAATATATGTATTGATATTGAAAGGTGCTCACAATATACTTTACAATGGGAAAAATCTAATTATAAACTATACAGTAAGATCTTATTATTTAAAAATAAACCAATATATGTGTAAAGTATGTTAAAATATATAACCCCAAGTATTTACACACAAACACACACATCTCCTTTTTGTTTTTTGTTTGTTTGTTTGTTTGTTTGTTTGTTTTAATTCCAGTTAGTTAACGTACAGTGTGATATTAGTTCAGGAGTACAATATAGTGACTCAACGATTCCATACAACACCCAGTGCTCATCATGGCAAGTGTACTTCTTGATCCCCATCACCTATTTGACCCATCCCCCCACCCAACTCCCCTCTGGTAACCATCAGTTTGTTCTCTGTAATTAGGAGTCGGTTTCTCAATTTGCCTCTCTCTTTTTTCTCTTTGCTCATTTGTTTTGTTTCATAAATGCCAAATGTGAATGGAATCATATGGTATTTGTCTTTCTCTGACTGACTTATTTCGCTTAGCATTATACTGTCTAGCTCCATCCATGTCATTACAAATGGCAAGATTTTGTTTTTTATGACTGAGTAATATTCCATCATATATATACCACTTCTTCATCCCTTCATCTACTGATGGACACTTGGGCTGCTTCCGCAATTTGGCTATTGTAAATAATGCTTCAGTAAACATCAATATGTTTGTACCAATGTACAAACATGTATCCCTTTGAATTAGTGTTTTTGTATTTGAGGGGTAAATACCCAGTAGTGCAATTGCTGGATCATGTTGTAGTCCTATTTTTATGTTTTGGGGAAACTCCATACCATTATCCACAGCAGCTGCACCAGTTTGCATTCCCACCAACAATGCGGAGGGTTCTTTTTTCTCCTTATCCTCACCAATATCTGTTGTTTCTTGTGTTGTTGATTTTAGCCATTATGACAGGTGTGAGGTGATATCTCATTGTAGTTTTGATTTGCATTTCCCTGATGATGAGTGATGTTGAGCATCTTTTCATGTGTCTGTTGGCCATTTGGATGTCTTCTTTGGAGAAATGTCTGTGCCTTCTGCCCATTTTGTAATTGGATTATTTGCTTCTTGGGTTTTGAGTTGTAAAAATTCTTTATGTATTTTAGATACTAGCCCTTTATCAAATATGTCCTTTGCGAATATCTTCTCTCATTCTGTAGGTTGCCTTTTAGTTTTGCTGATTGTTTCCCTCACTGTGCAGAAGCTTTTTATTTTGATGTAGTCCCAACAGTTTATTTTTGCTTTTATTTCCCTTGCCTCAAGAGACAGATCTAGAAAAGAGGCTACAGCTGATGTCAAAGACATTACTGCCTGTACTCTTGTCTAGGATTTTTATGGTTTCAGATCTCATATTTAGTCTTTAATCCATTTAAATTTTATTTTTGTGAATGGTATAATAAAGTGGTCCAGTTTCATTCTTTTGCACGTAGCTGATTAGTTTTTCTAACACAATTTGTTGAAGAGACTGTCTTTTTCCCATTGGATATTCTTTCCTGCTTTGTTAAAGATTAGTTGACCATATAGTTGTGGATCCATTTCTGGCTTTTCTATTCTGTCCCATTAATCTATGTGTCTATTTTTGTGTCAGTACCATACTGTTTTAATGATTATAGCTTTGTAATATAACTTGAAGTCTGGAATTGTGATACCTCCAGCTTTGCTTTTCTTTTTCAAAATTGCTTTGGCTATTTAAGTCTTTGTGTTTCCATATAAATTTTAGAGTTCTTCATTCTAGCTCTGCAAAAAAAAATGCTGTTGGTATTTTGATAAGGATTGCATTAAATCTGTATATTGCTTTGTGTAGTGTAGACATTTTAAAAATATTTGTTCTCCCAAATCATGAGCATGAAATGCCTTTCCATTTCAATGTTTTGTGGTTTTCAGACTACAGCTTTTCCCCTCTTTGGTTAAGTTTATTTTGGGGTATCTTATTCTTTTTGGTGCAATTGTAAATGGGATTTTCTTCCTTAATTTCTCTTTCTGCTGCTTCATTATTAGTGTATAGAAATGCAGCAGATTTCTGTCTGTTGATTTTGTATCCTGCGACTTAACTGAGTTCATTTATCAGTTCTATCGGTTTTCTGGTGGGGTCTTTCAGGTTCTCTATATAAAGTATTATATCATGTGCGAACAGTGAAAGTTTTACTTCTCCCTTACCATCTCTTTGTGTTGTCTGATTGCTGTGGCTAGGACTTCCAGTACTATGTTGAATACAAGTGGTGAGGGTTGACACCCTTGTCTTGATCCTGACCTTGGGGGGAAGCCCTCAGTTTTTCCCCATTGACTATGATGTTGTGAGTTTTTCATATATGGCCTTTATTATGTTGAGGTGTGTTCCCTCTAGACCTACTTTGTTGAGAGTTTTTATCATGAATGGATGTTGTACTTTGTCAAATGCTTTTTCTGCATCTATTGAAATGATCATATGGTTTTACCCTTTCTCTTATTGATGTGATGTATCATGTTGATTGATTTGCAAATATTGAACCACCCTTGCATCCCAGAAATAAATCCCACTTGATCATGGTGAATGATTTTTTCATTTATTATTGGGTTTGGTTGGCTAATATTCTATGGAGAATTTTTGCATCCACGTTCATCAGAGATATTGGCCTGTAGTTCTGTGTGTGTGTGTGTGTGTGTGTGTGTGTGTGTGTGTGTGTGATGTCTTTATCTGGTTTTGGTATCCAGGTGATACTGGCCTCATAGAATGAATTTAGGAGTTTTCCTTCCTTTTCTATTTCTTGGACTAGTTGGAGAAGAATACATATTAACTCTTCTTTAAAGGCTTGGTAGAATTCACCTGTGTAGCTATCTGGTCCTGTACTTCTTTTGTTTGTTGGGATTTTTTTGATTACTGATTTAATCTTCTTGTGGTAATTGGTCTGTTCAAATTTTCTATTTCTTCCTGCTTCAGTTTCAGTAGGTTAGATATTTCTAAGAATTTATCCATTTCTTCTAGGTTGTCTAATTTGTTGGCATATAGCTTTTCATAATATTCTCTTACAATTGTTTGTATTTCTGTGGTGTTATTTGTTTCTTCTCCTCTTTCATTTGTGATTTTGCTTGAGTCGTTTCTCTCTCTTTTTGTTTTGATGAATCTTGTTAGACATTCGCAATTTTGTTGATCTTTTCAAAGAGCCACCTCCTGGTTTCTTTGATCTGTTCCACTGTTTTTTGGGGTTTTTTTTAGTTTCTATATCATTTATTTCTGCTTTAATCTTTATTATTTCCTTCCTTCTCCTGGTTTTGGCTTTTGTTTGTTCTTCTTTCTTAGCTTCTTCAGTTATAATTTTTGGTTGTTTATTTGACATTTTTTTTCTTGCTTCTGCTTGTATTGCTATAAACTTCCCTCTTAGAACCACTTTTCCTGCTTCCCAAAGGTTCCGGACCATTGTGTTCTCATTTTTGTTTGTGTCCGTGTGCTTTTTTATTTCTTCTTTGATTTCTTGGTTGACCCATTCATTGTTTAGCAGCATGTTATTTAACCTCCCTGTATTTATGGTCTTCCCAGATTTTTTCTTGTGGTTGATTTCTAGTTTCATAGTACTGTAGTCAGAAAAGATGCAGGGTATTACTTCTATCTTTTTTAATTCGTTGAGACTTGTTTTATGGTCTAATATGTGATCTATTCTGGAGAATGTTCTGCACATACATCTCCTTCTAAGATGGGTTCAGGTTGCCTATTCCTCCTCTCTCAAGTCGTAAACAGTTCCTAAGTTCCTTAGCAATATCTTGCTCTAGGATACTTCCAGAAAGCTCTGTCTGGTTGATGGAGTATAAACAGCTTTCTCATTCCCCAAATTTCTGCTCTATGATATTCAAACTGCAACCCACATTAATGAAAATGAGTATTTTTATTGAAAAGAAAAAAATGACTTTCTAATAAAAATCAACAATATTTTAAAGGTCAGATTAGAAAGCAGATATATAATATAATCCCAATCCATCTCAAAACATAAATATGGATGGAAACTCCCTGAAGACATAAACACACAGTTTCATTTTCTGCTTTCTCCAAAATCTTCATTCATTCATTCATTCATTCATCCTTCCATTCATCATGTAGTGTTTGAGTGTCTCCTGTGTGCCTCCCACGGCCAGCCTAAATCTTGGCTTCCTGACCTCATCTTTCCCGAGTTGCAGAAGTATAATAGTTTATACTCCACTAGATCTGCCCAATGTTAGTGTTCATCTGTACACATGTGATCAGGCTCAGACATTGTAGCCCACTAGCATAAACCAGAGTCCAGGAATCTTGGAAGACAACCTTCTAAAGGGAAGGGAGCAGTAGTAGAGTAGAAATCATCCTGATGTTTTGAGCATTTGAGCTACCGTCTCACTTATGCATTCATTTTTTTTTAAATTTGAGTATAGTTGACACACAATGTTACATTAGTTTCATGTGTACAGCATAATAATCAGCAACTCTATATGTTATGCTGAGCTCACAATTGTGGCTACCATCTGTGATTTGTGTCCTCCTGACTAGAGCTCACTGCCAAGATGGTGTAGAAAGAGTTAAAGATGAGACAGATCTTGGGAAGTCTCGTTCATGGTTTCTCTCATGGGTATGAACTGCAGAGTTCAGGCACTTTCTACAATTATGATGTTAAGTTTCACGCACTTTTCCGGACATGCCCAACTGCTGGGAGTGGATTTCCACACAGGATTTCCCTGGGGATGAGGCAGGTCATAGAGTATTTCCTGACTGTTATATCTGGCTAGGGTCTCAGATTAGCCCTGCCCTCTCTTTACTCAGCTAATGCCTTGTTATCCCTCAGGTCCTAGATTAAACATCACTTCCCGTGGGAAGCCTCCCCAACACACCCAAGCCCAGGCGGGTAATTGTGCTATCTACTCTGCTCCCACAGCACACTGACTTCCCCTATCATAGTAGCTACAATACTTTATTACTGCTGGCTTCATTATCTTACCCTTTATACTACAAGCTCTAGGAAAGTCAGGGTGATGTCCCTGGGTTTTTGTTTCTTTACCATTGTAATGTGTTACATCTCTAAGTTTTCATGTCTGTATTTTTATTTATGTTCAAAAGTGATGTGGATTCTTAGTGCTGATTTTTGCTATATCAAAGAAATATACTCACCCTTTTATAATTTCATTATAATTTAATTTGATTTAGGTCATACCAAATGAGTTTCCACATGCTATTAAAATTATGGAAACTTATGTACTTATATTAATGAGAAATTCATAATTTTTGACTGATAGGTCGTCATTCTTTAATTTATGTTTTATCTCATAACACCTACCCATAAAGAAAAAAAATTAATACAAAAGATCAAAAGAACATAAATCTTTCATAATCCTACCACACAACTAATACATTTTTCTTATAATAAGTAATGGCGAGATGAATGACATTGTCAGTTTCTATTGCTAAAGAAGGCATTCCACATTTGTGTTTAGAATAGATTTAGCTCATTTGTGAGTTTGTCCTCCTTGTGCCCCTGAAACCCATATGGGTACTTTTTAGGTTTTTATGAACAGAACTTGATGACGAATTTGATGTGTGTGTACATGAGTGTTCATGAGTGTTTGTGTGTTTCTAGAACCCTTATCTATGTTTCCATATACCCCTTCATTGATAGATATCCTTTGTTTTCTGTTTATCTTTCAGTAAATTTATACTTGTGGTAAAGACCAAAATTAGGAATTTAGGTTGATGAATTTTATTGTTTCCATGCCCTTGTGCACATCCTTAACTATTTCCTTAGGGTACATTTCAAGACATGGAATTGCTGCCTCAAATGGTATACACATGCTTAATTTAATTCCCCACCTGCCACCCAGAAAAGTTGTACCAATTTAAAGTCCATAAACTGGAATTAAGTGAAAAAAAGCCTCAGGGAAGTGAGTAGCATGGCTCTACTGATGTTCTGTTAGAAAGTGCAGGCCTTAGATTCCACTGAGCAGAAGCTTTAAGGTCACAATAACAGTAAATACACCTCAGATTGGTCAGTAGTGAATGGCAATACTAAACATAAGCACATCATGAAGCAGCATGGGGTTAAATAATGGAAAGGGCAAAGGACTTGAAGTCAGTCACCTTGGATTACAGTGGCAATTTGATGAAGAATATAGAAAACTGTTTTTAAAATCCCTGTATTATAATTATTATGAGACAAGTTGTACCCCCAGGCCAGCACCACATTTAGCCAGAGTTAATCCAAGTTCTCTTTGAACCAATGTATGGGTCAGTGCTCTCCTACTTTATCTCCTCAGCAGAAAGAGACTCTTCCGTCCACTGATCACAAGGATCTCCTGAAAGAAGGATATGGCTCTGTTTTATTATCTGAGCACTCATTGCCAAAGATTGCTTGATAAAGAGAAAGATGCTTGGACTTTGCAAGTTGTTGCAGATGCCTGCTCTGAATGCTTAGCACCTCTTTTGAAACCTAAAAGTTAGTACTTTCGTTTTTGATGTCTAAGAGTTAGAAGGGCTCAAACAAATGACTGGGGCAGAGATTGTTGATTTTGGTGCTGGATTGGCCTGGCTTGGTCCCCAAGCGAAACTTCTGAATAGTAAAATGTTTATATAAGGGCCAGATGACTGAGGCAGAAAGCAATCAAGCAATTCCAGACATTCTGCTTTAGACCCTGGAATCAGGGAGCCATTACTTTTCTTACTTGAACACAAGCTCTTCTTTCTTTTTTAGCAGATATAGTTTGGCACAACAGAGTCCCTCTGAAAACAGTACTACTCAGCCAAATGTTATAGAAAGAGGCCTGAAAAATCAGGTTTGTTTCATTGTATTACACGAGAATTTGCAAGAGGTAGATACAGGCATTACATAAAACTGGTTATGAGGGCTAGACTTTCACATTTTACTCCAGACACTCCTAAAATAATTAAAATATTTACAATTAACTTTTTTTTACATTCTTTTCATACTTTACCATATGTTGCTTTTTGTGATTTGGAATTAAAAATTAAGTTTTTAAATGGCCAAGAGATAAATAAGAGGGAAAATAAGAAAAAAAGGATTACCATGATAAACTGAGTTTTACACCAGGCCTCTCTGACTGTTTTTCAAGTAAAATTTCAGTGCCCAACAAAATACCATTTTCTACTCTTTCATGTTTTATGTTTTTCCATAAATATACTCACTATTAAGCTATCTGTATTTACAGTATTCTGAATAAGTGAATTATGAACTGTTTATTCTTATTACATAAAGATCTTACAGTAGAGATTCCTTTGAAAGAGAGTCAAACGCCTAATATTTAAACTATTATTTAAAGTTATTATCCATTATTCTAATATTAAAAGGGCAGAGGCATGAAAACATAAAGGTTTCTGGAATGTCCATTGAAATAATACATCAGAGGATGTAAAAAGGATAAGACATCTTAATCAATCTAGTTTCCTTATTTGGTTAAGGAAACAGAAGCCAGAAGTGGTTCAGTGACTTTTTGATGACAGAGCTGATTTATGGATGAGAAAGGACTACATATCAGAAACAGAAATCAGCAACGATTCTGAAAAACAGGCATGTATTTTCCACTGTACCTGTGATAGACCTCCAACTTGCCTTCAATTTCCCACCACCACCACCACAAATATATCCTTATACATATTCCCTTATTTAGCTATGTAAAATATGACTTTGAGATATACATCCAGGAGCAGAATTGGTGGGTCACTGAGCATGTGTACCCTTGTTATAACTAAGCACTTTAATACTGATCTCCAGAATGAATGCACTAGTATGTACTTCTACCAGCAGTATGACAGGCCCCATAACCCCAAGCAACACTTGGCATTATCCACCATTCTAATTTTTGCTTGTCTATGAGATAAGGGATATTTCAGTTTTGTTTAATTAGAAACTACTAATGAATTTCAGTGCCAGATACTTAAAATACATTCTGTGTAATTTGATTAAACTTTTGGGTTTTTAAAAATTCCTTACTACTAAGCTGTATATTAGTTTTTGTACCATGGTGGGGTTTTTTTTCTTCGTATTTCATGGTGTGAGAAGAGGGTCAAAGTTACATTTTTTAATGAAAAATTTACCAACTGACCCAATACCACTTCCTGAATAATACATGTTACCTACTGGTTAGAAATACCAAGTTTATCACTTTTTAAAACCTTTTTGGGACTGAATTTTTATTCTGTTCTATTAAATTATATCTCATATTTTTCTACCAGTCTTACCAGTTTTAATATTGTTCCTTCATAGAGTATTTTAATAGCTAAAAAGTAACATTTCCCCCATTGTTTGCTCTCTGGAAAGTCAAGCATAACAACAACAACACAACAATAAATGTAACTAATATTTATTGAGCATTTGCAATGTATCTAACACTTTACTTACATTATCACGCTTAATTCTCAGCTACACATAGTGGTGTAGATACTGTACTTATCCTCATTTGAAAAGTGAGAAACTTGAGGTACAGAAGACTCAACTGGTTTGATGTGGAACCTAGTGTCAAACCCAGGTCTTATCACAGCAAGCCCATACTCCTACCCACTATTATATTAAAATGAATTGTATGAAATGGTCAATATTGGGGCATTGCTGACTAAAATAATATCAATTTCTTACTGCACAATCTAGTACACAGCACTATGTATTTTAGAAATGAGGCCATCCCAGAAAAAGAAACATGCCCATGGTACAATAATTGGTAAGGGGTCTGCTATCTGGATCCCTGATCTTCTATCTCCAGTCTTCTAACAAGCAGAGTCATTACCATCATTTATTTTTTGGACTCAGTAGGAAACTGTTTCTCTAATGATCCACTAGAAGGTAATATAAGAGAAAGGAGAGCACACGAAATTAAAGGAAAGAGCATAATTGTTATTTTTCCCTTCACCCATATTTAACAGGTGATCTATCCACAACTCAGAAATAACAATGAAGCTCGCAGATTGTTAAAAATGTATTTGCATTTTCATGTGTTGCTGTCAACATCTTTAAATATTCTCTATAATAAATTGATTATTTAATTTATATTAAAATCATATCTTTAATGGGAAAGACAAGGCATGGAGATGGGAGTAATATCTGTTCAAAGTTTACTGTGTTCTAGACAATACTAAAGGTGTGACAGTTTTTACTTTGCGTTAGCTTTGTGAGTGTACAATGTATTATATCTACTAAAAATATCATTTTTTACAACATAAACAAAAGAAATACACTTTCTTTTTTAAGATTTTGTTTATTTATTTTAGAGAGAGAGAGAATGAGCAGGGGGAGGTGCAGAGGGAGAAGGAGAGAGAATTTCAAGCAGACTCCACATTGAGCCAGGAGTCCAACACAGGGCTAGATCCCACTACCTGGAAATCATGACCTGAGTGGAAACCAAGAGTCAGACGTTCAACCAACTGAGCCAGCCAGGCGCCCCCACTTTCTTTTATTTATAAAAAAGCATTTTATTAAATAGCTTGTACAGAATTATCCCAATTCTCTTTTCAATTCCATAATTTTTAAAAGGAGATATTCTTTACGCTTTATTTTCTAACTGATGACTAACAAATATAAATTTATTTCTTTCTCTTTCTTTTATTCATTCAACAAATACTTACTGTACACATAGTAAGTGCAAGGCACTGCCAGACTAAATCATATCTCCATCACAGGCCTTTTCTTCAGAGTTCCAAGCCCTATTATCCAACTACAGCATAATATGTATTTACATGTATGACCAGGCAAGGACACTTTATCAAGCTAATTCAAATTATATAATCTTTGAACTCTGAAAGCTTACCATCCAAATAGAAGTCTATATGGTATTAGCATGGGGAGAGCATAGGATTTAAATAGGCAAACATGGGTTAAAATCCTGTTCTGCCACTCATTTAAGGTGTGTAAACTTGGAGAGTTTGCTTAGCATCTACAAAACCTAACTCCCTGATCTGTACAAGGGGATTGTAATCCAGGTTTCAAAGCAAACCATATGGAGTGTAGCACACCCAACCATTCTGTCTGAAAATTTAGCACATTAATTTTTTCCCACTCCATCTCTTCTCTTTTTTAATAGATATAACTCTGCCCTGAACTCAATAGCATAACTATATCATAGAAAACATTCAGAAATGTGACAATGAAAAGAAAATTAAACATGTTTATATCATGAATGTGATCCAACATCATTTCTGTATAATGGAACACGTCTGATAAAATTCAATCATTGTGCTTTTCTTAACTCATTTGGACCTTTTAGATTGACATGATGAATACATATGGCTTGGGAGGTTTAGTATTCCTTGAGCTTCAGAATGTTAAGATATAGTAGAAACATCATGCATAACGATGAATCTGCAGAAAGGAGACAAGAACAAGAGTCAGGAATTCTGTCTAGGTCCCAGTTCTTATACCTGATGAAAGGACAAAGCACTCCCAAGCATTCAGAAATGTTGTGAAAATCAATGAGATCCCCATTTTTGCAAGCACTCTGGTTCTCAGAAGGGAAGGAAGAAGCTCTTTTATGTGCAAGGAATCAATTTGACAAGAATTATATGTAAGAAAATTAGGCCTCTAGAGAATAGTCACCCGATATATGTCTTCTACTAATTATTTTTCTTCTATAATTGTCTTTTAAAGGTCTTATCTATTTAAGTGATCTCTACACCCGACATGGGGCTCAAACCCACGACCCTGAGATCAAGAGTCACAGGGTCTACTGACTAAACCAATTTTGTCTTTTAAATGCCCAAGGTACCTGGTAGAATTCAGAGGCCACCCCAGAATATGTGAAGACTGCCCATTAAGGAACAAGCTAAGGGAACTCTCACTATGACTACTTCTTTACACGGTCAGTTCATTTAATTATTCCAGCAAGCCACTGAGATTGTTCTGAAAGAGGGATTATTCTGAGACAGCAGTGTTCTATAAATACACACACACACACACACACACACACACACACACGCACATACGTGTTGTTTGTATCTCTGCTCCTAACTACAATTTTCTGCATGTCTTTCTGCATTGCTGCCCTCTTGTTGGGGATTCTCTTTTCTCTCTAAATGTGGGCCTTTATCAAATAATTTAAGCTCACTTTCATGTGATTATAATAAAATCATACCTGAACTGATTCCCTGACACTTCTGACTATGCTGACCCTGACACCAACAGCTTTACTAACAGGGGAATGGATGTACTGAATGTTAATGAATGTTATTTTGACTGTCTGGAACAACTGTACATCCCGTTCTAGAGATGCAGTCATGTCAACAAGGTGTCCAAACAGCTAATATTCAGAATCCTTTCTATTAAAATATGGTATTTGTTTCTTCTTCTAAGTTTTTTTTCCCCTTCTCTTCTCCTTCACTTCTGCTGTGTAGCAAATTGAATCGTAGCAGTAGCGTGTACAGTCGTTTTCATTGGATTTGATAGGAAGGAAGGGTCTGTTGGTGATTATGGAATACTGCAGCACCCCCTGGATGTTGATCAAATTCTTCCTTCCAAAATGAAAGAAGTCAGTCCAGGATATGAAATAATCAGAGAGAAAGAGGCCATTTCATTCCTTTCTTTATGTTTCAAAATGATGGGACCATTCTTACCACTCTCAAAAAAAAAAAAAATCAGTCCCAAGGTATCATATGCAGACATTAGGCTCTAAAACTTATTATGTAGTAGTATCTGTTAGTAACTCCCTGTCTTTTAGAATTTTGAAATATTATCTGAAGCTTGTATCTCTTTTCTGAGAGGTCCCCATGCAGGAGACACTGCTTCATGAGGTAGGTCAGGGAGTCACTGTTCATCAGCTCTTGAGAGCTTTTGCAAACATATACATAGTCTTTCCCTTATTCAACCAATCCAAATGTAGGCAGTGTTTGGTTATCTACTGATCCATAACAAATCAACCCAAGCATAGAGGCTTAAAACATCAACAGTTTATTATTATTGTTTGTAATGATTCTATGGTTTGGCTAGGTGGTTCTTTTGTTTTAGATGGTCTCAACTGGAGTGCTGGTGTTGTCAAAAGGTCAAAAATAGCCTCAGTTGTACAGATTAAAGGTTGATGCATGCTACTGACTGGGAGCTCAGTTGGAGCTGGCAGCAAGGAGACTTTCAGATTTATATAATTAGGAGAGTGGTTTATACAATTAGCCGTCGTGCAGTGTTTCTGGTCCAAATTTATTTATGTTGAACTTTGTACATAAGCAAAATGTTAACACACTCTATATGACAAAAATCATCATGAATACATTTAAAAGCCATAAAAAATCTTGAAAGAGAATATTTGTAAAGTGTATTATAAAAGTGGTCAATATTTTTAATATATAAAAAGCACTTATACACCAACAGAAAAACAGGGTAAGGATATGAACAATTTTTGTATATGTATATGTATACATAGGTGCTAGCGTAATAAATGCAAAGAAATTATTAAAGGATTTTTAGCTCAAAGGATATCTTTGGAAGAAAGGAAATATAGACAGATTTGCCTTATGTATGTCTGTATTATTTAAATTTTTTACAACTATGTATTTCTTTCACATATTGTAAAGAGTTCTGAAAATGACTGGGGATTCTAGGAATGTTTCCTTTACTGAAAAAACTTCCAGATAGGTCTTCATATAAGATTAGAGCAATGATCCTTCCCCCACCCCTTCTTTCCCTCTTTTGTCTGATATATCTAAGTTTCATTTCTGGCTCTGATCAAGAGCTGAAATTTTGCTATGTTTTATAAAATTCCTCCAAAAATAAATATGATTTTTACAAGGAAGGAAAAATATGGCAGGTACGAATTTTCAAGACACAGTAAAGTACACAAGTATACAAGAAGTGTTATTTTGTATACTTTTCTACATTGTAACTGAATCTAATCTCTATTTTGAGCCCCAATTCTGTTGTAAGAAGTATAGGCAGGAAACAACAAATGTTGGAGAGAATGTGGAGAAAGGGGATCCCTCCTACATTGTTGATGGGAATGCAAGTTGGTACAGCCACTTTGGAAAACAGTGTGGAGGTCCCTTAAAAAGTTAAAAATTGAGCTACCCTAGGATCCAGCAATTGCTCTACTGGGTATTTACCCCAAAGATACAGACGTAGTGAAGAGAAGGGCCATATGCACCCCAGTGTTCATAGCATCATTGTCCACAATAGCTAAATTGTGGAAGGAGCCGAGATGCCCTTCAACAGATGAATGGATTAAGAAGTTGTGGTCCATATATACAATGAAATATTACTCAGCTATCAAAAAGAATGATTTCTCAACATTTGCTGCAACATGGATGGCACTGGAGGAGATAATGCTAAGTGAAATAAGTCAAGCAGAGAAAGACAATTATCATAGGATTTCTCTCATCTATGGAACATAAGAACTAGGATGATCGGTAGGGGAAGAAAGGGATAAAGAAAGGGGGGTAATCAGAAGGGGGAATGAAGCATGAGAGACTATGGACTCTGAGAAACAAACTGA
>NW_024426552.1:40884599-40898453 GCF_017311325.1 Ursus maritimus | reverse complement strand
ATGGATTAAGTTGTGGTCCATATATACAATGAAATATTACTCGGCTATCAAAAAGAATGATTTCCTCAACATTTGCTGCAACATGGATGGCACTGAAGGAGGGAGATAATGCTAAGTGGGAAATAAGTCAAAGCAGAGAGAAGACAATTATCACAGGATTTCTCTCATCTATGGAGACATAAGAACTAGGATGATCGGTAGGGAAGAAAGGGATAAAGAAAGGGGTAATCAGAAGGGAGATGAAGCATGAGAGACTATGGACTCTGAGAAACAAACCCAAGGGCATCAGAGGGGAGAGGGTAGAATGGGATAGACTGGTGATGGGTAGTAAGGAGGGCACGTATTGCGTGGTGCACTGGGTGTTATACACAACTAATAAATCATCGAACTTTACATAAAAAACCAGGGATGTACTGTATGGTGACTAACATAATATAATAAAAATATTATTATAAAAAAAAGAAGATGTGGTCCATATATACAATGGAATATTACTCAACCATCAAAAAGAATGATTTCTCAAAATTTGCTGCAACATGGATGGGACTGGAGGAGATAATGCTGAGTGAAATAAGTCAAGCAGAGAAAGACAACTATCATATGATTTCTCTCATCTATGGAACATAAGAACTAGGATGATCGGTAGGGGAAGAAAGGGATAAAAGAAAGGGGGTAATCAGAAGGGGAATGAGCATGAGAGACTATGGACTCTGAGAAACAAACTGAGGGCTTCAGAGGGGAGGGGGTGGAGGAATGGGATAGGCTGGTGATGGGTAGTAAGGAGGGCACGTATGGCGTGGTGCACTGGGTGTTATACGCAACTAATGAATCATGAACTCTACATCAAAAACT
This sequence comes from Ursus maritimus, assembly GCF_017311325.1. Taxonomy (NCBI): domain Eukaryota; kingdom Metazoa; phylum Chordata; class Mammalia; order Carnivora; family Ursidae; genus Ursus; species Ursus maritimus. The sequence goes on along the minus strand of NW_024426552.1, from coordinate 40,897,601 downwards.
AGGGATGTACTGTATGGTGACACAAAATATAATTAAAAATATTATTATTAAAAAAAAAAAGAAGTATACTCTCTCAGGGTGCCTCGGTGGCTCAGTCGTTAAGCGTCTGCCTTCGGCTCAGGTCATGATCCCAGTGTTCTTGGATGGGAGGCCTGCATCAGGTTCCCTGTTTGGTGGGAACTGCTACTCACCTCTCCCACTTCCCTGCTTGTGTTCCCTCTTTTGCTGCCCCTCTCTCTGTCAAATAAATAAATAAATAAAATATTTAAAAAAGGTATACTGTCAGTAGACTGAGGATAATTCAGCATAAATTCAGTTCATCTCATTTTTCTCTGTTAATGTATGATAAATCCAATTAATTTTATGTCTCCCCTTCTCATCATTATGACATCTAAATTCTCAGAGCTTATGTAGTGTCTTGATCTTTACTGTCCTTGGTGACATCTAAGATTTTCAATTCCCATCCTAAACCTATATGGTTTATGTTGCCATGCTGCAACCTCTCATCTTGACCCTGAGACTGGCTCAGGACACACAAGGACTCTTGCTCAGCTGAGCTTTGTGCTGGGAACACAAAAGGCTGGGCTTATGTGGCACAACTCTGAGGATATGGTAAACTCAGTGGATCTACCTGGGCCTTCTCTGCCCTTATATGAAAGGAAGCCATTCTATTATACCATACCCACATTATGGTGACACCTAGAATTCCTGTGAGGCTATCTTTTCTCAGGTATCGAAACAGGGAGAGGGAAATATCCACACGGTAAAGATATATGTGAGGGGCAGGAAATATATCATCTTGAATATATTGAATCTATGAGTTCTATGAATTCTATTGAATCTATTCTATATTTCATCTATGAATATATCGTATATTCATCTTGCCACATTTACTACCCCTAGAAAATCTTTTTCCCTCACAAAGAAAATATATTTCTCTAGACATCACCACTCAAAGAAGGTAAGAATAAAGTTGCTGTACAAAATTTGTCTACAATAGTAATTCACATGTGCAAACCAACAAATAGGTGTTATCCTCAGGGTCCCTTGTCGAGGTGGATAAGGATGGATACTGGATATATCCCCACCACACTTCCTTTTTAATAATAATTCATTTAGGTGGTTACTTGTTCTTCCATGCCTAACTGCTGCCACCTAAGGTTATTCTTACTTACCCACACCGATTATCATTGGTGATGTAATATATCCCCACCTATGGAACTTAAGTTCCAGCCTCAATTGATTTACCTCACACTAACCGATTGAGAAAACCTAAGATGACTGGTTTACCTTCAGCTGGCAAGATTGCTTTTTTGCAATGAGGTAAAAGTGGAGTTCAAAATGCATAGATTAATTATATAAAACAGATTTCTTTACCAGTTGAATTTTATATCCTGAAATTTGTACCCACTAAAAATAATAAAAGTTATTTCTAAAGAGATGATGGAAACAGTTTGTATAGTACGATCTCAAATACTTTGAAAAATGGATAGCATAGAAAAAAATTAGATGGGCACACATTTGCTTTTACTTGCTAGTGACTCAAAATCTATAATTCATCCAATAATTCATTAACTCAAGAAGTATCTATTGGATATTATTATGTTCAGTCATGAAATCAATTTCATAACTTCATCCCTAACTTATTTCTCCTAAAGTCCAAATTCATATAGCAAATTCCCTACTACACATGCTATTGCTCAGGAAATAAATATTTCTAACCAACTGAATGTCTATGATCTTACTTGGATTTGTACCAAGCAGTTTAGACCAACTTTGGCCCTGCATCCTAAAGTTCTACCATGAAGGGAGGGGCCATATGGCAGTGTGGAGAGAGCTTAGGCCTTTAAGTCAGACATAACCGGGTTAAAAACACTCCTCTGCTGTTTTATTGACTGTGTAAACTTGGAATATGTAATTAACTTCTCTGAACTTCATGGCACATATTTGTGGACAATGTGAATAAAAGAGATCCTGGTGTCTACTGTACCACATTTTAGAGCATAGAGAAAAGGTAGGTAAAATGCCTAACAGAGTTTCTGGCCCATACTAGGCACTCAGCAGAAGTTTACTTCCCATCCCATCCTCCAATTCTATAGCAGAGATGGTGTTGTCATAAATGCAACAGAAAAACCACAGACATTTACATTATGTAGCAAACAGTACATTATTTGTTATATTTGACCAAACCACATAAAATTGACTGATGTTCAGTCATTTTTTTACCTACAAAAACAATGATTTCATATCTTTCAATCCTAGTAGAATGAATTGTGTATTGAGTTCAAGGGAACAATATTCATTCTTTCCTTTGACTTCCCCCTCTTTCTATATCTAAAGTAAACATTCGGAAAGTCCATAATATGGATGTTGCTGCTATCCTTTTAGCCCCAGAAAAATGATGGGAGCACAAAGCTACAGTGATAAATCTGCTAGGCAGGACTAGAAGTGGGAAGAGCTGCCTGGATTCCAGAACTGGAAGTATCTTGATGATAGGACCTTCAGTGATCACTTCTCCTCTTTTAGTCTAGACTGATCACCAAGAGAAATCGGAAGCCTACCCAACCACCCTGGGTGCTATGGAAATCCATAAGACCCAGCTGGACAAACACTCTGGGTTTTCAGATGGAAAGATCTGTTAGGGCCAAGAATTATTTTAACAGAAATTAATTTGCATGAATAACAGAACACCCCATATTAGACACTCAGAGTGGAAATTATCATGAAATGTCAACAAACACTTATAAAACACAAATGAGACTCAGATGGACATGGGTCACTGCTCTCTATAGAACTAAGAAACTCATATGAACTGTACCTGCTAGTCTGCTGTAAGATTTCCATGTGCCATCTTTAATACTTAAAAGTAAGCCTATGAGGGCAACATTATTATTTCAATTCTTCAGATTAGCATTCTTACATTTCACTAATTGAATTTTATAGTATGTAAGTGGCAGAGCCTATAATTCACTCTGTCCTTTCTATTTCCCAATCTGTGCTCTTTGCTTTCCAAGACATTGGCATGGGGCTAATTCAAGTTCCTGGAGTGTCCAGCCTTAGTCTCTTAGTCCAATGACAAGCATGACATGTCTATTATCAACACCACCAAGAAATAAAAAACACTGAGTAGTACTTGTGACATATGACACAGCATGCAAAGAGAACAATGTGAGCAAAGACACAATTCAGAGAACATCTGGCCTCGTTGAGAACTGGAACTGGGCTGCTGGGGCTGGACACTGCAGAAAAGGTTCTTTGGACTAGATGGTCTATCAGTCAAAAGGCGCGATTATCTATCACTCAGGCAACAGTTTTAGCACAACTGCAGAATTGTGGAACATGTCCTCCTTGTTTCTCTTCAACGCCCTAGGTTAATAATGGGCTGGGTGATGGCCCACCAGTGGTAAAGTATGGTAGTGGCTGTCCAGAACAAATTTTGCTATTTATTTCTCTGTGTGGATGTGTGTATGTGTGTGTGTGTGTGTGTGTGTGTGTGTGTGTGTGTGTGTGTGTGTGTTTTACATAGAACAGTGCTGTATCTTCCTCTTTCTTTGTCATTGCCATTCTTGCCAAGTTTCTCTTTTGTTCTGTAATTCAGAGCTTTTGACAAAGAGTTAAAGGCAAAAATTTAGATAGATACAGCGAAATTGTATTGGCCTGACTTCTTTGGCGTTCTGTATAATATGTCCTTGATGTCAATCTTGCTGAGTGAGGAGTGGACCCACAAAAATGTTGATAGATATTATGGTGACAAGCTAAGACATCTGTCAGATGACACATAACATTTTAGAGATATAAATTCAGGAATAAAAGAGAGCTTTAAGGCCAAGATAATGGAGTTTTCATGTAGCTAATATTTGAATTCTGACACTCTATTTAGAAAAATGGAATGTTTATTTTTTGTTTTTCTTTATCCTGAGATATCCACCATCATTCATTCATTCATTTACTCATTCATTCTTATATTATTCAATGTTGGTACTATCTAGCATTCAGTTCTTTCCACGGAGAGTTCTGCTCATTTTGTTGATGAATTTGAGGTTGCTTGCAACAGCCTTGTATATTTGGTATCATTTTCCTTAACTTTAAGAATTCAAGGAAGGACTCCAATATTTAAAATGGCTACTAGGAAGAAAGAATCCTTTCATTTCTTCATCTGCCTAAACTCACTCCCCTACAAACAACTCCTCTGAACAATCCTGGCAGTCAGAGAACATCATTTGCAGACATTAAGCTCCAGACCCACCACCTGTCCCTGCTGTGACTCATAATATAAACATAGACCCTCTGTGTGCCTGTCCTAGAACTTTAAAATATAACTTTCACAGCTGGTGTCTCCCCTTCTGGGAGGCCCCTGTGTATGAGAGGCCCTTTCATAGAGGTGAGCCAGAAGCTCATGGTCCAGAAAAGCCTTGCATAAATTTTCAGTCTTAAGAGCCTTCACAACATTTGTTTCTCTAAAATGTACTAGTATAATCACAAGCACCATCTCTCCCAAGACCCCCACAAAGTACTAAGGGACATCCCCATTATTCACTTCAAGCTTCTGCCACAAGAGAATCCTGCCCCTTCTCACCCTCATCAAGAGGCAGTTTTCTTCTCTCTCTCTCTCTAGATATTTGTATTCTGTTAGAGCCCTCAGGGGCCTCAGTCATCCATATCTGTGGAATTAAAGGCTTCTTGCCACAATGACAGAATGGCCCATTCAATTGACTTCTCATCAGGTTTGATACTATGTATTTTTGTTTGCTTACTTTTAAAATATTCTTTGGAGCTTTTTGCTCCAAGGCCTGCTGGCACTGACAGGATGAGCAAGTGTACTGGTCTTAGTACTGTCAGGAAGCTCCGCAGTTACCTGACAAAATCAGAAGTAGCATGATAAACAAGACAAGAAAGCCCATTTGAGCACAACGCTGAAGGCCAACACTTTTAGGAAGGAGCTGCCGCAAAGGGAATTGTGCTGGGAAAAGTAGGGGTTGAAGCCTAAAGCGAATTCTGCCATCGGGAGTGTGTCAGGGTCCACCTGATCAAGAATGGCAAAAAAAAATCACAGCCTTTGTACCCAGTGATGGTAGTTCGAATTTTATTGAGGAAAAGGGTGAGGGTTCTGGTTGCTAGGTTTGGTTGCAAAGATCATGCTGTTGATTGACATTCCTGAGTTCATTTAAGGTTATCAAAGTAGCCAATGTCTCTCTTTTGACCTTATGAAAAGGCAGAAAAGAAAGACCAAGATCATAAGTTTTGATATGGTGAAAACATGACAATAATAAATTTTCATATGCCAAAAATAAATAAATAAATAAATAAATAAATAAATAAGATATTCTTTAGAAAAAAATAATGGTTATATGAATCTCTCTTAAACCTATTGTCCCTAGGAAGACTATTCATTTTAGAATGAAGATACTAGTCCCCAGGCTTGCATAAACAATTTCAGAAAAATATAAAAGGATGGGCAAAAAGAACAGAAGGCCTAATATAGAATTTGGCAGGCTGACCAAGAAATGGACCTGCTGAAAGAATTATATTGGTTGGTCTGTATCTACTTTGACCACCTAGCCATGAATGGCAAACTTTTTTTTTAGTAAAAAGGACAGATAGGTGAATATTTTTGGTCTTTTGGGGCTGATACAGTTTCTGTCTCAGCTTCCTCAACTATGCTGTTGTAGTGCTAAAAGTACTGTGGGTGTGTTCGGAACCATAAACTTTTGTATTTATAAACAGCAGGGTGAGCTGAATTTTGTCGGCCATACTTACAAACCCTGATAGCAGATGGTATTAATTCCATAATTCGCACATGTACCTGCATTTTAGGCAATCAATGCTCAAATCCTAAATATTAGTTGAGAAATATGGCTCTTATTCTAATTAATGCCTAAACAGAAATTTTGCATTTCTAATGTGTAGCATCACTCCTATAAAAAGAAACTCTTCAGTGTAGTTAACAACACTGAAGTAATATTTCAGATCATACCCTGTTTCTGTTCTACACTGTAAAATGCAAACATAATAACTTTGATTCACTTTTTCTAGATTGATAGCATTCTTCTATCCTTTTTAAACTATAAATGCTTAGAAAATGTTATGAAATAAACGAACGCAAATTTTAGAATATCAAAGAAAATGAAAGTGAAATGTAAGAGAGTATACCATGACTAATAATTTTGATTCCTTCATTCAAATTCAGATTGTAGCCTAACCACACTACTATAGAGTTTTGCTTCCTCAAGTGCGAATCCTGCCTTTAACATTTAAACCATTTATGGGCACTATTTATATCATATTATGTAGTTTTAATTGTTTGCCTTTCAGAAGTGATTTTCATTCAAAGTTAGAGGGGAAGGTTTGCTTTCACAGTCTCCCAAAGAGATGTTACCCCTCCTTTATTTTAATCTTAAGCAAACCTTATTTTCATCTTGAGTATTCATTGATTGTCGGTCTGATCATATTGCCCATGTTGGGCCAGATGGATACAGTTCTCTTAGATCACTTTGCTCTAATTTCCTGGAGCTGTGCTAAGTTCTGTAATGTGAAGTCTTATATAGTATGAGAACATTGGTAGGAGAACCTTCTGGTCTCTGAATCTCCTGCCAAGAAGGTATCTTGATATATCTCTATCCCATCAGTTGTTTGGTCATCTGTTTGTTACCAGTGGCCCCATGAGTATTAAGGTTAATCAGCCTGAATATATAGTCCTTTGCAACAAAATTCTGCCTACTGTCTGTGTACCAGGCTTCCTCTGATTATCTAGTAGGCTTTCTCACTAGGAATCTGCATTTATCCACAAGGATGTTGTATAGTCTGGTGCCTCACTATGGTCATCTTCCTTGCAGACACCCTCTCCTTAAAGGGCAGAAATCCAACATATCTTAGATATGTTTGGGTCATTTATCTCTCCTTTCCTCTTCTTGAATATTTCTGAAGTTCTGCCACTTCGTGAATCAAACTTATGCCATCCATTCCTTAGTTTTTCTACCAAAATGTCTTTCTCCATTTTCTGTATGACTTCTGAAGTCTGCTGTTTATTACTGCTCCTATTGTGTCTCTGCGGAAACAGTTTGTATTTGGATTTTTTCAGTAAATGCAAGTGCATTTCAGCCCTGCCTCCATAGGATTACTGCTGGTTTCCTTTGGTTGTAGAACTGAAACACAGATCCTTCATAATACATGTAGTGATTATCTCCATCTGGTCCCAGAGTTGGATAACATCTCTGCCAGTAGATGATTCTTCTTCTTCTTCTTCTTCTTCTTCTTCTTCTTCTTCTTCTTCTCCTTCCTTCTTCTTCTTCTTCTTCCTCCTCTTTAGAGAGAGAGCGTGCACGTGAGTGGGGCAGGGGAGAGACAGAGGGAGAAGAGAGAGAGAGAGAGAATCCTCAGCAGTCTCACGCTCACCATGGAGACCTATGTGAGACTCAATCTCATGGCCCTGAGATCACAACCTGAGACGAAATTAAGAAATCCTTATGTAACCGACTGAACCACCCAGGCGCCCCAGTAGATTATTATTCTTAAACTCTCAGATTGTATGCTATTTCCAAAATTATTTTGGGGTTTGGGAAAGCACTCCACTGTGGCTCCCATGTATTTCTATTATTGTCCTTATTTTTCATCTTCTTTTAAAAAATAAATAATTGATGACAAGCATATGACCAGTTCCATCAAACTGGTTGAGGAAATGGTTGTACTTTCCTAGTCACCAGAAGCAGAATTTGTGCAAATATTACTCTAATTACCTGGTAGGTTTTTCTTATTGCAGGTCTCTGTTCAATCCCGTCTTTCCAAGGCATGCTCATTGTCATCCTTAATGCTAGTTTCCCTTGCAGAGGCCTTTCTCTCCAGGGGATAGCAGGACATTTTGACAAGGCTGATTTATAATGCAGCTGTTATGTAAGGCTTCTTCAAAATGTCCATGTTGAAGATGTCAAAAGAATGTTTTGATTACCAAACTATGTATGCAACAGCCATCCTAACCCTCACCCTATCCTTGACCCTTTCTTCTAGAAGACAGAGCTGACTTTTCTCCTAACATTTTCCACTTTCAACGTCTCTGTGGTCAGTAAGTCTCCCATGGGATCTGGGGCTGTTTTCCAAAAAACCCTCTTTATTCAGTCAGCTTTCTGGAAAGTCTTACATGATATTTCCCCATCGTTCACATCTTAATGAGACTGCTGAAATTTCTCCTGCAACTGATTTACATAGTCCAGGGGATTTATACTTTCCCTTTTTACATGTTAGTATTACCTAAAATTCATACTTTATTCAGATTTTACCAAATTTTACTTAATCCTTCTCTGTTCAGGATTCCATCCAGGATTCCACACTACATTCCAATTGATATGTTTCCTTCTAGGTTTCTTTAGATTGTGACAGTTTCTCAGACTTCCCCTGTTTTGATGACTTTAAAGGTTTTAAGGAGTACTGAAGAGACATTTTGTAGAACATCTCTGAATTAGGATTTATTTTTATGATTAAGCTGGAGTTATGTGTTTGGGGAAAAGGGCCATGAAAGGTAAGATATTCTTATCACATCATAGCAAGTTCATGCTACCAACACGATATCACTGTGGACATAAACTGTGATCACTTGGCAGAGCAGTGTTTGTCAGATTTATTCACTATAAACTTACTCTTTTCCTCCGTTCTATAATGTACTATTTGGAAGGAAGTCACTGTACACAAGTCCTTCTTAGGGTAGAATTATGCCCATTCTCCACAACTTGAGGGAAGGAGTTTCTATATAAATTATTTGAAATTCTTCTGCAGAGGAAACTTGGCTATTCTTCTCTCTTTGTTTATTTATTCATTTACTTATTTAATCATTTATTTTAATATGGGCTTATGGATATTTATCTTATACTTTGTTACAATCAATACTATATTACTTATTTGGCCCCTCAAATTGTTCTAGCTTTGGCTATAGGAAGCTCTTTCAGTTAGCTTCTGTGCCTTTAACATACTCCACAGTTGTGTATGGCATTTTTGTTTCATTTGTTTCTAGTTCCTCCTACTTTGTGGCAGTATAATATGGTACAAGCTTATTTTGTATATACGCACCCCAGTCCTACAATTAGGCTTTTCTTCAAAGATGCTTGGCTTCTTTTATTTGGATAATCAGTGTAGAAACCAAGAGCTTCTATAAGTTAGTCTGTGTCCTCCACAGAATGAAAGACTTTAATTTTAATTTTAACAAAGTTTAGTTTATCATCTTTTTACTTTCATGCTTTTGGTGTTATATATTAAAGGTCATCACCAAACCCAGGTTACATGGATTTTCTTCTATGTTTTCTTGTAGAATTTTAACAGTTTTTAATTTTTACATTTAGGTATATAATACACTTTAAATTAATTTTTATTGTAGATATAATATCTGTGATTAGGTTCATATTTTATATGGACTTCCTAATTGTTCAGCACCATTGTTGAAAAAGACTACCCTTTCTCTATTTAAAAGTATTCAATTTATTTGAAATAAAAACAAAACAAAACACAAACAGTTCACCCATGTCTCACCCCATCCTGCTGTGCCTCTGGCAACCACTTTTCTCTTTTCTGTATGTATGAGCTTTTTAAAAAAATAGATGATAGATAGGAAGTATATATATATATATATATATATATATATATTCATGCATACATATATACAATAATATCAATATATATATTTATACATTCCACATATAAAAAGATCATATGGTATTTTTCTTTCTCTGTCTGACTTATCCCAAGTTCAATCCATGTTATCATGAATGGCAAGATTTCATTCTTGTTTGTTGCTAAATAATATTCCATAGTATATATTTTACACAATTACCTGTTCATTCATTGATGAACACTTAAGTTGTTTCCATATCTTGGCTATTGTAAATAATGCTACAGTGACCATGGAGGGTTAAATTGTCTCTTTTCAAGTTAATATTTTGTTTTTTCAGATAAATGCCAGAAGTGGAATTGCTGGATCACATGGTAGTTCCATTTTTAATTTTTGAGGAACCTCATACTGTTTCCATAGTGACTACACCAATTTACATGCTCACCAATAGTAAACATTTTGGTTGTGTGCAATTGTCCACAATAGCTAAATTGTGGAAGGAGCCGAGATGCCCTTCAACAGATGAATGGATTAAGAAGTTGTGGTCCATATATACAATGAAATATTACTCAGCTATCAAAAAGAATGATTTCTCAACATTTGCTGCAACATGGATGGCACTGGAGGAGATAATGCTAAGTGAAATAAGTCAAGCAGAGAAAGACAATTATCATAGGATTTCTCTCATCTATGGAACATAAGAACTAGGATGATCGGTAGGGGAAGAAAGGGATAAAGAAAGGGGGGGTAATCAGAAGGGGGAATGAAGCATGAGAGACTATGGACTCTGAGAAACAAACTGAGGGCTTCAGAGGGGAGGGGGGTGGGGGAATGGGATAGGCTGGTGATGGGTAGTAAGGAGGGCACGTATGGCGTGGTGCACTGGGTGTTATACGCAACTAATGAATCATCGAACTCTACATCAAAAACTAGGGATGTACTGTATGGTGACTAACAAAATATAATTAAAAATATTATTATTAAAAAAAAAAAGAAGTATACTCTCTCAGGGTGCCTCGGTGGCTCAGTCGTTAAGCGTCTGCCTTCGGCTCAGGTCATGATCCCAGTGTTCTTGGATCGAGCCCTGCATCAGGTTCCCTGTTTGGTGGGAAGCCTGCTTCTACCTCTCCCACTTCCCCTGCTTGTGTTCCCTCTCTTGCTGCCCCTCTCTCTGTCAAATAAATAAATAAATAAAATATTTAAAAAAAAAGAAGTATACTGTCAGTAGACTGAGGGTAATTCAGCATAAATTCAGTTCATCTCATTTTTCTCTGTTAATGTATGATAAATCCAATTAATTTATGTCTCCCCTTCTCATCATATGACATCTAAATTCTCAGAGCTTATGTAGTGTCTTGATCTTTACTGTCCTTGGTGACATCCCCTAAGATATTTCAATTCCCATCTAAACCTATATGGTTTATGTTGCCATGCTGCAACCTCTCATCTTGACCCTGAGACTGGCTCAGGACCACAAGGACTCTTGCTCAGCTAGCTTTTGTGCTGGGAACACAAAAGACTGGACTTGTGGCACAACTCTGAGGGATATGGTAAACTCAGTGGATCTACCTGGGCCTTCTCTGACCCTTATATGAAAGGAAGCCATTCCTATTATACCATACCCACATTATGGTGACACCTAGAATTCCTGTGAGGCTATCTTTTCTCAGGTATCGAAACAGGGAGAGGGAAATATCACACGGTAAAAGATATATGTGAGGGGGCAGGAAATATATCATCTTGAATATATTGAATCTATGAGTTCTATGAATTCTATTGAATCTATTCTATATTCATCTATGAATATATCGTATATTCATCTTGCCACATTTACTACCCCTAGAAAATCTTTTTCCCTCACAAAGAAAATATATTTCTCTAGACATCACCACTCAAAGAAGGTAAGAATAAAGTTGCTGTACAAAATTTGTCTACAATAGTAATTCACATGTGCAAACCAACAAATAGGTGTTATCCTCAGGGTCCCCTTCTGTCAGGTGGATAAGGATGGATACTGGATATATCCCCCCCACCACTTCCTTTTTTTTAATAATAATTCATTTAAGGGTGGTTACTTGTTCTTCCATGCCTAACTGCTGCCACACAAGTTATTCTTACTTACCCACACCGATTCATCATTCGGTGATGTAATATAAGTCCCCCACCTATGGAACTTAAGTTCCAGCCTCAATTGATTTACCTCACACTAAACCGATTGAGAAAACCCTAAGATGACTGAGTTTACCTTCAGCTGGCAAGATTGCTTTTTTTTGCAATAGGTAAAGTGGAGTTCAAAATGCATAGATTAATTATATAAAAACAGATTTCTTTACCAGTTGAATTTTATATCCTGGAAATTTGTACCCACTAAAAATAATAAAAGTTATTTCTAAAGAGATGATGAAACAGTTTGTATAGTACGATCTCAAATACTTTGAAAAATGGATAGGCATAGAAAAAATTAGATGGGCACACATTTGCTTTTACTTGCTAGTGACTCTCAAAATCTATAATTCATCCAATAATTCATTAACTCAAGAAGTATCTATTGGATATTATTATGTGTCAGTCATGGGAAATCCAATTTCATAACTTCATCCCATAACTTATTTCTCCTAAAGTCCAAATTCATATAGCAAATTCCCTACTACACATGCCTATTTCAAGAAGATAAATATTTCTAACCAACTGAATGTCTATGATCTTACTTGGACTGTACCAAACGAGTTTAGACCAACTTTGGCCCTGCATCCTAAAAGTTCACCATGAAGGGAGGGCCATATGGCAGTGTGGAGAGAGCTTAGGCCTTTAAGTCAGACATAACCGGGTTAAAACACCTCCTCTGCTTTTTATTGACTGTGTAAACTTGGAATATGTAATTAACTTCTCTGAACTTCACGGCACATATTTGTGACAATGTGAATATTAAAGAGATCCTGGTGTCTACTGTACCACATTTTAGAGCATAGAGAAAAGGTAGGTAAAATGCCTAACAGAGTTTCTGGCCCATACTAGGCACTCAGCAGAAGTTTACTTCCCATCCCATCCCCTCCATTCTATAGCAGAGATGGTGTTGTCATAAATGCAACAGAAAAACCACAGACATTTACATTATGTAGCAAACAGTACATTATTTGTTATATTTGACCAAACCACATAAAATTGCTGATGTTCAGTCATTTTTTACCTACAAAAACAATGATTTCATATCTTTCAATCTAGTAGAATGAATTGTGTATTGAGTTCAAAGAGGGGAACAATATTCATTCTTTTTCCTTTGACTTCCCCCTCTTTCTATATCTAAAGGTAAACATTCGGAAAGTCCATAATATGGATGTTGCTGCTATCCTTTTAGCCCCAGAAAAATGATGGGAGCACAAAGCTACAGTGATAAATCTGCTAGGCAGGACGCT
>NW_024426552.1:40861284-40884589 GCF_017311325.1 Ursus maritimus | reverse complement strand
GCTGCCTGGATTCCAGAACTGGAAGTATCTTGATGATAGGACCTTCAGTGAGTCACTTCTCCTCTTTTAGTCTAGACTGATCACCAAGAGGAAATCGGGAAGCCTACCCAACCACCCTGGAGTGCTATGGAAATCCATAAGACCCAAGCTGGACAAACACTCTGGGTTTTCAGATGGAAAGATCTGTTAGGGCCAAGGAATTATTTTAACAGAAATTAATTTGCATGAATAACAGAACACTACATATTAGACACTCAAGTGGAAATTATCTATGAAATGTCAACAAACACTTATAAAACACAAATGAGACTCAGATGGACATGGGTCCTGCTCTCTATAGAACTAAGAAAACTCATATGAACTGTACCTGCTAGTGCGCTGTAAGATTTCCATGTGCCATCTTTAATACTTAAAGTAAGCCTATGAGGCAACATTATTATTTCAATTCTTCAGATTAGCATTCTTACATTTCACTAATTGAATTTTATAGTATGTAAGTGGCAGAGCCTATAATTCACATCTGTCCTTTCTATTTCCCAATCTGTGCTCTTTGCTTTCCAAGACATTGGCATGGGGCTAATTCAAGTTCCTGGAGTGTCCAGCCTTAGTCTCTTAGTCCAATGACAAGCATGACATGTCTATTATCAACACCACCAAGAAATAAAAAACACTGAGTGAGTACTTGTGGGCATATGACACAGCATGCAAAGGGAACAATGTGAGCAAAGACACGGAATTCAAGAGAACATCTGGCCTCGTTGAGAACTGGAACTGGGCTGCTGGGGCTGGACACTGCAGAAAGGAGTTCTTTGGACTAAGATGGTCCTATCAGTCAAAAGCGCGATTATCTATCTCAGGCAACAGTTTAGCACAACTGCAGAATTGTGGAACATGTCCTCCTTGTTTCTCTTCAAACGCCCCTAGGTTAATAATGGGCTGGGTGATGAAAGCCCCACCAGTGGTAAAGTATGGTAGTGGCTGTCCAGAACAAATTTTGCTGTTTATTTCTCTGTGTGGATGTGTGTATGTGTGTGTGTGTGTGTGTGTGTGTGTGTGTGTGTGTGTTTCTACATAGAACAGTGCTGTATCTTCCTCTTTCTTTGTCATTGCCATTCTTGCCAAGTTTCTCTTTTGTTCTGTAATTCAGAGCTTTGACAAAAGAGTTAAGGCAAAATTTAGATAGATACAGCAAATTGTATTTGGCCTGACTTCTTTGGCAGTTCTGTATAATATGTCCTTGATGTCAATCTTGCTGAGTGAGGAGTGGACCCACAAAAATGTTGATAGATATTATGGTGACAAGCTAAGACATCTGTCAGATGACACATAACATTTTAGAGATATAAATTCAGGAATAAAAGGGAGAGCTTTAAGGCCAAGATAATGGAGTTTTCATGTAGCTAATATTTGAATTCTGACACTCTATTTAAGAAAAATGGAATGTTTATTTTTTGTTTTTCTTTATCTAGAGTATCCCTCATCATTCATTCATTCATTTACTCATTCATTCTTATATTATTCCCAATGTTGGTACTATCTAGCATTCAGTTCTTTCCACTGGAGGTTCTGCTCACATTTTGTTGATGAATTTGAGTTGCTACAACAGCCCTTGTATATTGGTATCATTTTTCCTTAACAAATTCAAGGAAGGACTCCAATATTTAAAATGGCTACTGAGAGAAAGAATCCTTTTCATTTCTTCATCTCTCTTCCAAACTCACTCCTACAAACAACTCCTCTGAACAATCCTGGCAGTCAGAGACATCATTTGCAGACATTAAGCTCCAGACCCACCACCTGTCCCTGCTGTGACTCATAATATAAACATAGACCCTCTGTGTAGCCTGTTTCCTAGAACTTTAAAATATAACTCACAGCTGGTGTCTCCCCTTCTGGGAGGCCCCTGTGTATGAGAGGCCCTTTCATAGAGTGAGCCAGAAAGCTCATGGTCCAGAAAAGCCTTGCATAAATTTTCAGTCTTAAGAGCCTTCACAAGCTTATGTTTTTCTCTAAATGTACTAGTATAATCTGAAGCACCATCTCTCCCAGACCCCCACAAAGTACTAAGGGACATCCCCATTATTCACTTCAAGCTTCTGCCACAGAGATCCTGCCCCTTCTCACCCTCATCAAGAGGCAGTTTTGCTTCTCTCTCTCTCTCCTAGATATTTGTATTCTGTTAGAGCCCTCAGGCCTCAGTCATCCATATCTGTGAATTAAAGGCTTCTTGCCACAATGACAGAATGGCCACATTCAATTGCTTCTCATCCAGGTTTGATACTATGTATTTTTGTTTGCTTACTTTTAAAATATTCTTTGGAGCTTTTTTGCTCAGGCCTGTGGCACCGGCAGGATGGGCAAGTGTACTGGTCTTCGTACTGTCAGGAAGCTCCGTAGTTACTGACAAAATCAGAAGTAGCATGATAAACAAGACAAGAAAGCCCATTTGAGCACAACCTTGAAGGCCAACACTTTTGAAGGAGCTGCCCACGCAAAGGGAATTGTGCTGGGAAAAGTAGGGGTTGAAGCCAAAAAGCCAAATTCTGCCATCGGGAAGTGTGTCAGGGTCCACCTGATCAAGAATGGCAAAAAAAATCACAGCCTTTGTACCCAGTGATGGTAGTTCGAATTTTATTGAGGAAAAGGGTGAGGTTCTGGTTGCTGGATTTGGTTGCAAAGATCATGCTGTTGGTGACATTCCTGGAGTTCATTTAAGGTTATCAAAGTAGCCAATGTCTCTCTTTTGACCTTATGAAAAGGCAAGAAAGAAAGACCAAGATCATAAGTTTTGATGGTGAAAACATGACAATAATAAATTTTCATATGCCAAAAATAAATAAATAAATAAATAAATAAATAAATAAAATATTCTTTAGAAAAAAATAATGGTTATATGAATCTCTTAAACCTATTGTCCCTAGGAAGACTAATTCATTTAGAATGAAGATACTAGTCCCCAGGCTTGCATAAACAATTTCAGAAAAATAAAGGATGGGCAAAAAGAACAGAAGACCTAATATAGAATTTGGCAGGCTGACCAAGAAATGGACCTGCTGAAAGAATTATATTGGTTGGTCTGTATCTACTTTGACCACCTAGCCTGGGGAATGGCAAACTTTTTTTTTAGTAAAAGGACAGATAGTGAATATTTTGGTCTTTTGGGGCTATGCAGTTTCTGTCTCAACTACTCAACTATGCTGTTGTAGTGCTAAAGTACTGTGGGTGTGTTCCCATAAAACTTTATTTATAAAAACAGAGGGTGAGCTGAATTTTGTCCACAGGCCATACTTACAAACCCTGATAGCAGATGGTATAGTCCATAAGTACATGTACCTGCATATTTAAGCAATCAATACTCAAATCCTAAATATTAGTTGAGAAATATGGCTCTTATTCCTCAATTCAATGCCTAAACAGAAATTTGCATTTCCTAATGCTTGGCATCACTCCTATAAAGAACTCTTCAGTGTAGTAACAACACTTAGAAGTAATATTTCAGATCAGCCACCTGTTTCTGTTGCTACTGTAAAATGCAAACATAAATAACCTTTAGATTCACTTTCTAGTTGATAGCATTCTTGCCTCCTTTTAAACTATAAATGTGGCTAATATGTTAATGCCAGAAAGAACCTCAAATTTTGAATGTCAAAAGAAGAATAAAATGAAATTAAGAGATAATAACAATGATATAATTTTTTGTTCCTTCATTATTCCAAGATGTACCTAACCACACTACTATAAGTTTTGCTCTCAAGTTGGGGAATCCTACCTTTAACATTTAAACCGACTGGGCACTATTTATATCATATTGTGTAGTTTTTAATTGTTTGCCTTTCAGAAATTGATTTTCATTCAAAGTTAGAGGGAGAGGGTTTGCTTTCACAGTCTCCCAAAGAGATGTTACCCCTCCTTTATTTTAATCTTAAGCAAACCTTATTTTCATCTTGAGTATTCATTGATTGTCGGTCTGATCATATTGCCCATGTTGGGCCAGATGGATACACAGTTCTCTTAGATCACTTTGCTCTAATTTCCTGGAGCTGTGCCTAAGTTCTGTAATGTGAAGTCTTATATAGTATGAGAACATTGTTAGGGAGAACCTTCTGGTCTCTGAATCTCCTGCCAAGAAGGTATCTGCTGATATATCTCTATCCCATCAGTTGTTTGGTCATCTGTTTGTTACCAGTGGCCCCATGAGTATTGGAGTTAATCAACCTGAATATATAGTCCTTTGCAACAAAATTCTGCCTACTGTCTGTGTACCAGGCTTCCTCTGATTATCTAGTAGGCTTTCTCACTAGAGTCCTGCATTTATCCACAAGGATGTTGTATAGTCTGGTGCCTCACTATGGTCATCTTCCCTTGCAGACACCCTCTCCTTAAAGGGCAGAAATCCAACATATCTTAGATATGTTTGGGTCATTTTATCTCTCCTTTCCTCTTCTTGAATATTTCTGAAGTTCTGCCACTTCGTGAATCAAACTTATGCCATCCATTCCTTAGTTTTCTACCAAAAATGTCTTTCTCCATTTTCTGTATGACTTCTGAAGTCTGCTGTTTATTACTGCTCCTATTGTGTCTCTCGGAAACAGTTTGTATTTGGATTTTTTTCAGTAAATGCAAGTGCATTTCAGCCCTGCCTCCATAGGATTACTGCTGGTTTCCTTTGGTTGTAGAACTGAAACACAGATCCTTCATAATACATGTAGTGATTATCTCCATCATTAGTCCCAGAGTTGGATAACATCTGCCAGTAGATGATTCTTCTTCTTCTTCTTCTTCTTCTTCTTCTTCTTCTTCTTCTTCTCCTTCCTTCTTCTTCTTCTTCTTCCTCCTCTTTAGAGAGAGAGCGTGCACGTGAGTGGGGCAGGGAGAGACAGAGGGAGAGAGAGAGAGAGAGAGAATCCTCAGCAGTCTCCACGCTCACCATGGAGACCTATGTAGGGCTCAATCTCATGGCCCTGAGATCACAACCTGAGACGAAATTAAGAAATCATATGCTTAACCGACTGAACCACCCAGGCGCCCCAGTAGATTATTATTCTTAAACTCTCAGATTGTATGCTTATTTCCAAATTATTTTGGGGTTTGGGAAAGCACTCCACTGTAGCTCCCATGTATTTCTATTATTGTCCTTATTTTTCATCTTCTTTTAAAAAATAAATAATTGATGACAAGCATATGACCAGTTCCATCAAACTGGTTGAGGAAATGGTTGTACTTTCCTAGTCACCAGAAGCAGAATTTGTGCAAATATTACTCTAATTACCTGGTAGGTTTTCTTATTGCAGGTCTCTGTTCAATCCCGTCTTTCAAGGCATGCTCATTGTCATCCTTAATGCTAGTTTCCCTTGCAGAGGCCCTTTCTCTCAGAGGATAGCAGGACATTTTGACAAGGCTGATTTAATGCAGCTGTTATGTCAAGGCTTCTTCAAAATGTCCATGTTGAATGTCAAAAGAATGTTTTTGATTACCAAACTATGTATGCAACAGCCATCCCTAACCCTCACCCTATCCTTGACCCTTTCTTCTAGAGAACAGACGAGCTTTTCTCCTAACATTTTCCACTTTCAACGTCTGTGGTCAGTAAGTCTCCATGGGATCTGGGGCTGTTTTCCAAACCCTCTTTATTCAGTCAGCTTCTCACTGGAAAGTCTTACATGATATTTCCCCATCGTTCACATCTTAATGAGACTGCTGAAATTTCTCCTGCAACTGATTTACATAGTCCAGGGGATTTATACTTTCCCTTTTTTACATGTTAGTATTACCTAAAATTCATACTTTATTCAGATTTTACCAAATTTTACTTAATCCTTCTCTGTTCCAGGATTCCATCCAGGATTCCACACTACATTCAATTGATATGTTTCCTTCTAGGTTTCTTTAGATTGTGACAGTTTCTCAGACTTCCCCTGTTTTTGATGACTTTAAAGGTTTTAAGGAGTACTGAAGAGACATTTTGTAGAACATCTCTGAATTGGGATTTATTTTTTTTATGATTAAGCTGGAGTTATGTGTTTTGGGGAAAAGGGCCATGAAGGTAAGATGTTATTCTTATCACATCATAGCAAGAGTTCATGCTACCAACACGATATCACTGTGGACATAAACTGTGATCACTTGGCAGAGGCAGTGTTTGTCAGATTTATTCACTATAAACTTACTCTTTTTCCTCCGTTCTATAATGTACTATTTGGAAGGAAGTCACTGTACACAAGTCCTTCTTAGGGTAGAGAATTATGCCCATTCTCCACAACTTGAGGAAGGAGTTTCTATATAAATTATTTGAAATTCTTCTGCAGAGGAAACTTGGCTATTCTTCTCTCTTTGTTTATTTATTCATTTACTTATTTAATCATTTATTTTAATATGGGCTTATGGATATTTATCTTATACTTTGTTACAATCCAATACTATATTACTTATTTGGCCCCTCAAATTGTTCTAGCTTTGGCTATAGGAAGCTCTTTCAGTTAGCTTCTGTGCCTTTTAACATACTCCCACAGTTGTGTATGGCATTTTGTTTCATTTGTTTCTAGTTCCTCCTACTTTGTGGCAGTATAATATGGTACAAGCTTATTTTGTATATACGCACCCCAGTCCTACAATTAGGCTTTTCTTCAAAGATGCTTGGCTTCTTTTATTTGGATGATAGTGCTAGAAACCAAGAGCTTCTATAAGTTAGTCTGTGTCCTCCACAGAATGAAAGACTTTAATTTTAATTTTAACAAAGTTTAGTTTATCATCTTTTTACTTTCATGCTTTTTGGTGTTATATATTAAAGGTCATCACCAAACCCAAGGTTACATGGATTTTCTTCTATGTTTTCTTGTAGAATTTTAACAGTTTTTAATTTTACATTTAGGTATATAATACACTTTAAATTAATTTTGTGTAAGATATAATATCTGTGATTAGGTTCATATTTTTATATGGACTTCTAATTGTTCCAGCACCATTGTTGAAAAGACTACCCTTTCTCTATTTAAAAAAAAGTATTCAATTTATTTAAAATAAAAAACAAAACAAAACACAAACAGTTCACCCATGTCTCCCACCCCATCCTGTGCCTCTGGCAACCACTTTTCTCTTTTCTGTATGTATGAGCTTTTTTAAAAAAAATAGATGATAGATAGAAGTATATATATATATATATATATATATATATATATATATATATATTCATGCATACATATATACAATATAAATATATATATTTATACATTCCACATATAAAAAAGATCATATGGTATTTTTCTTTCTCTGTCTGACTTATCCCAAGTTCAATCCATGTTATCATGAATGGCAAGATTTCATTCTTGTTTGTTGCTAAATAATATTCCATAGTATATATTTTACACAATTACCTGTTCATTCATTGATGAACACTTAAGTTGTTTCCATATCTTGGCTATTGTAAATAATGCTACAGTGACCATGGAGGTTCGTGTCTCTTTTCAAGTTAATATTTTTGTTTTTTTCAGATAAATACCCAGAAGTGGAATTGCTGGATCACATGGTAGTTCCATTTTTAATTTTTTGAGGAACCTCCATACTGTTTTCCATAGTGACTACACCAATTTACATGCTCACCAATAGTAAACATTTTGGTTGTGTGCAATTAGTTCCCTTTCGCCACATCCTTGCCAACATTTGTTATTTCTAGTTTTTCTAGTCTTGATAATAGCCATTCTAACAGATGTAAGGTGATATCTCATTGTGGTTTTGATTTGCATTTCCCTGATGATGAATAATGTAGAGCATCTTTTAATATGCTGTTGTTCATCTATATGTCTTCCTTAGAAAAGTGTCTATTCAAATAGTCTTCCATTTTCTGATCGGATTGCCTGGTTTTTTGCTATTGAGTTGTATGAGCTTTTTTTATGTGTGCTGGATATTAGCTCTTTATCAGATATATGATTTGCAAATATTTTTTCCAATTTAGTAGGTTGCCTTTTTATTTTGTTGATGGTTTCCTTTTCTGTGCAGAAGATTTTTAGTTTTATGTAGTTCCACTTGTTTATTTTTGCTTTTGTCACTTTTGCTTTTGGTGTCTAATTTTTAAAAAATCATTGCCAAGACCTATGTCAGGGAGCTTATTGTCTATGTTTTCTTTTAAGAATTTTATGTTTTCAGATGTTATGTTCAAGTCTTTAATCCATTTTGAGTTCATTTTTGTGTATTGTGTAAGAAAGTGGTTCAGTTTCACTCTTTTGTATATAGCTGTGAAGCTTTCCCAACACCACTTATTGAAGGAAAGGTTCTTTCCCTACTGTGTATCCTTAGCTCCTTGTCGTAAATTAATTGACCATATATATATGTGGGTTTATTTCTGGGCCCTCTATTCTGTTTCACTGACCAATGTATCTGTTTTTATGCTCATACCATGCTGTTTTAATTACTATAGCTTTGAAATGTAGTTTGAAATCAGGGAGAATGATGCATCCAGCTTTGTTCTAAGATTGCTTTGGTTATTCAAGGTTTTTTATGGACTTACACTTTCTTATCTATTTTTTCTTTTATTTTCTGAAGTAATGTCAATTCTTGAAAATGGCTTTAGATACACTTTCCACTGCCACCAAAGTGTGGCCTCACTCCTTTAAAATGTCACATAAACTTTCTCTGAAATTATACTCTCATCTATACTTCATGAAGCCAGAAAAGAATTTACAGCATATTGAATGCATTGAGTATTATATAACCTAGACTTCCACTAACAGACCCTAATAATTTCTGATGAGATTACATTCTCATTCTTTAACTTTTTATTACACAAATAGTACATTTTCATTATAGAGAGTCAGAAACACATAAAAGCAAAAAGAGGAAAGCCACTCTCTTCTACTTCCCATTTAAAAATATTATTAGTATTTTATGTATATTTTCATTAATTTGAGGGTGCATATATACACTTACATATATTTTTTACAAAACAATTACAACTTTGTTGCAAGATATTTTCTCACTTAATGTATCTTGGACATATTATTTTCAGTACAAAAAAAGCTTCTTTACTTCTCTTTAGATCTGTGGAGAATTTTATTATTTTAAAGTACTATACTCAAATATAACTATCTTTTCTTCCATTGGTAGAGATTTGGTCATTTTCTGGTTTCCAATATTTTTCAGTGTTTCACTCGTGTAATTTTTCAGTGTTGTAAGTATTGCCACAATTAATTTTTAAGCTTGTGTGTTTGTATATTTAAAAGGGGATTTTTGTAGGATAAATTCCTAAAAGTGGGCTTTCTGAACCAAATGATATGAATACATTTTATTATAGCAGATAGTGCCATATGATCTTCTCAAAAAATCCAGCAGTTTATGTGCCTTCCATACAGTATGAAAATACTTGTTTTGCCACATCCTGAATAGTTCTGGCTGTTATTTACATTTTTCATCATTGTTATCCTGAGAGGTACAAAAAGTACTTTTATTTTTACTTGTAATTTTTAAGTGATTAATACTATAGAGTATCTCTTTAAATTGATTTTCTCTAAATCTCTTGTTAATTTCCTTTGATAATCTCTCTGGATGATCTCTCTGGTGTAAAATGTATGAGATATTTACATATTAAACATATTATCCCCCTGATTGTAACATATGATGTAAATATTTCATTACTGTTTCTCATATGCCTTTCAATGGTGGTTTAGGCAATATAGAAAACATTATTTATTTATTTTCTGATTATAAAACACACCTTATTGAAAGATATTTAATAATAGATTGATATAAATTCAAAAGTGGTTTTATCAGTCTATAGATTTTTTAGTGCTTTAACAATCCTTATATAATTGAGACTGGATTCAAAACTGGTAGTGACCAGAATGAGGACTGCACTAAACTTCTGACAGTCTGTGGGTAAATATCAGTCCATTGAGCTTCAGACTCTATTTGATATTAATTCCTTACTCCGTCACTTCCTAGCTGGGTGACCTAAGTCAAGGAACTTAACTTTTAAAGACAATGTTCTCAGCTACATAATGGAGATAATACCTACCTCAAAAAGTTGTTATGAGATAAAATTTAAGTACATTATGCACATTAGCTTTTTTTTCCCCATGCCATCTTTTCTCTTTCTGAAGGCCCTTTACGTGTATGATCATGTTGACCATCCAATCTATGTGGCCCACAGATCTGGGTTTCTAGTCTGAGAGACAGGATTGGTAATACACCACTGATATCAAGAGATGCTTATTCATTCATTCAACAGATATTTATTGAGCACCTACTATGAGCCAAGCATCATTCTATGTGCTAGAGAGACAACAGTTAACAAAATAGAAGAACATCTTACAGCTTATATTCTAACTGTAGAAAATATACAATAAACACATACCTATTTAAAATATTTTAGAGAGTGCAGCACTTGAATGTAGTAAAGAGAGAAAATTATGGTTTGGATGTTCAAATTTTTCAGAGGGATAAGCACAGCCCCCAAAAACATGATTCAATAAGCAAACAGAGAGTTGTGTGGTGTCTGGACAGCTGTACCTATCAGAGAATATCTATATATTTCTTTTACTTTTGCTCTTGCTCTATGAGTATTCATCAATTCAAGCACTCAATATTTACTGATTGCATACCATGAGGCAGGCACTGTTTCAGGCACAAAAGATACACAGAAAAGAACAAGATATACATGGTCCTCACCCATCTGTATGTTACTGTCTAGCTTCTGGGTTAGATACATAAAATAAAACAAAATTTTTAAAATAAATAAGTAAAAAGCAACAATAAAACAAGGTAAAGAACACAAAAGAACATAAAACAGGGTAAAGGCTAGAAAGTAACTTTGGACTCCTTTAGGTTAGATGGTCAGAAAAGCACTAGCTGAGAAGACGACATTTAAACTTAGCCTTGAATGACAAGAAATCAGCCAAATGAAGATCTGGTAGAAGAGGTGGAAGAGGGAAAACAAAAGGAACAAATGTGCAAAAGCCAGAAGGCAGGAAAGGAAAAGCCTGTGGATATAGAAAATAATGGAAGGAAATATACCAAAATAGTAGTTGTTAGTGGGTGGTGAGATGATTTGTTATGTACATTTTCTTATCTAAACTTGATCATGGTTTCAACAATTTCATAAATGAGAGTAAATTACTTTCATAAACATAACAATCCATTAAAATATTAATAGTAAGAAGACATGGAAAATGTAATCTAGAGGAAAACACATAAGCTTTGAAGTCAGACCCAGGTTGGAAACTCCAGCTTTGTCAATTACTCATTGTTGACCCAGGGCGAGACACCTAACTCAAAGCCTCGGTTTTCCAATCTAGAGAATGGAGATAATAGTTCCATGTATTGCACATGTAGGGACACTGGCACGGTGCCTTGACCAGAATGCAAACTCTTAAACTTACTAGTCATGTGATTGTCAGTAAGTTCCTCATCCTCTCATAAACTTAGTTTCTTAAGCTATGAAATTTTATATAATAATGTTGACCCTTCAGGACTGTCATAGAGGTTAAATGAGTCAATGTATTACAAAACGACAGCATTATATCACTTTAGACACATACCAAGTGATAAATAAAATTGGTTATCTATGAATGGGAGATTGGTGGTAATTTTTATTTAAAATTGATGTACTACCCAAACTTTTAAAATAACCATATATTTCTACTAAAATAAAAATTGCCTTCTTATATCATTTAATGGTTTAATTTTAGCTCTACAATTTTGTCCCACAGAAATATGTACACAAGTTACAAGGATGCTTACTGTAGCATTGTCTGTAATTGCAAGTATTTGTAAACAAATATCCATCAATATAGGAGAGTTCCATAAATTACAAAAAATCTTTGCCATGAAAAAATGATTAATCAATTTTAAAAAGAATTAGGAGAACTATAATATAGTCCAACATGGGAAATGGACCAAGATATAATAAGTTACAAATGAGGTTTTGAAACAATTATGAATAATATAAGCCCTTTTTCACCAAAGATTATTATTATATACAGTATATTAGTTTTGGCATAGGGGAAAAAAGACTGGAAGAATAAACACTGATCTGTAACAATCCTGATTACAGGACTTCTCCATTTCTGTACTATATATTTCTAAAATGTTTAGATTGTTTAAAAAGATATAGAGTTGTACATAGAAAAAGAAAATGTATAAAGGAAAAGGTGACTAAATGCTAGCAAGAGATCACTTAGGTGTAAAGACTGAGTTATCCATTTGATTCTGCAACGATGAAGTTATTTATGACCTTAATGAGAGCAATTTCATAAGAACAGTAGTGATACAAACAGGCTGGAAAAGGGGAAGGTGAGAAATTGGAAACAGAAAACGTATATGATTCTTTCTGGTAGTTTGGGTAGGAAGGGCAGGAGAGAGAACAATAGCTGGAGATGGGCGTAAGGGTAAGGAAAAGCTTTGTTTGATTTATTTTTTTCTTTTTTCCTGAGAACAATCTGAGCATATTTAAAATCGATGGGGACATGCAGTGGAAGAGAGATTGAAACTATAGAAGAAATTGAGAATAATTGATGGAGTAAGGTCACAGGAGAGAGGCAGTAGGGAAAAAGATCCAAAACAAAGGTGAAGGGCTTAACACTAAACAGAAAGTAGAATGAGATGATAGAGAGAGTTCAGAAGTTCAAGAACACTAGAGAAATTCTGCATGGTCACTGCAAAAATTCACTGAGAGACAACAGCAGTGAAACACTGAAGAAACATTGGGCACACCTAGACTTTGAGAACAAATCTTGAGATTATGTGATTTTTTTTTCTCAGCAGCACTCACAAATAATATTAAGAGCAAAAAAAAAGAAAAGTGGATTGATTCTTCGATGGATTGAATTTTTTCAGGTGGTTTTAAATCAGGATAAAGAGGCAAGAGAATTGAAGAAATTGGCTTGTCAAAAAAAGGGGGGGGCATGTGTATAGGGCTTGTGGAAGGACAGAACATGGTACATTTTAGGTCCTACAAATGATTCATGTGGCTATTGTGCAGAGAGTTTTTAAAAAGTAATATGAAATAAGGTTGGAGAAAAAGAGCATAGAGGGCCAAGAAAAATAATTTGGATTTTATTTTAAGTATGACTGGAATCCATTGAAGTGTTTAAGAAGGGTAGTGACTTGAATAATGTAACTTTTCAAATTATTTCTCTGGATGGAAAATGAATCAAAAGCAAGATTAGATAAATACACTAAAGTCAAAAACAAGACAGGCATCCTCTCTTTGCCATATCTACTCAACATTGTACTATAAGTTCTTATCAGGGAATTTAGGAAAGAAAAAGAAATAAAAGTCATCCAAATTGGAAAAGAAGTTAAATGATCTCTATTTCCAGATGACACGATCTTGTGTATTGGAAATCCTAAGGAATCCACAAATGAACTATAAGAATTAATAAACAAGTTCAGCATGGTTCCAGACTACAAGACCAATAAGCAAAAATCATTTGTATTTTAATATGCCAGCTATGAACAATCAAAAATGAAATTTAAAACAATTCCATTACAATAACATCAAGAAGAATACAATACTTAGGAATAAATATAACCAAGAAAGTGCAAGAATTGTACACCGAAAACTATGAAACATTGATTTTTTTAAAAATTTTTAAAGATCTTATTTATTTATTTATTTATTGAGAGAGAGAGAGAGAGCACAAGCAGAGGGAGCTGCAGGCAGAGGGAGAAGCAGTCTCCCCATGGAGCAAGAAGCCTGATGCAGAACTCGATCCCAGGACCCTGAGATCATGACCTGAGACGAAGGCAGACGCTTAACCAACTGAGCCACCCAGGCGTCCCTATAAAACCTTGATTTAAGAAATATTTAAGAACTTAAGAACATATTTGCAAGTCACATATCTGCAAAGGGTTTTGTATCCAGAATATACAAAGAACTCTTAACAACCGAACAACAAAAAAACAAGAAAACAACTCAGTGTAAAATGAGGGAAGATTGGGGGCAGGGTTGCATATTCCTGACCATAATAATGCTCTGTTCAAATGGTTTATCTCTCCAATTAGAATGCATTTCTAAGGGAGAAATAATGAATGGCTGCTGTGAACTTCCTCTGAACCTGAGCTTTCTCTGAAAAGAACTACTGCATTTGTGTTAGTGGCTTCTATTAGGCATCTGCTACTGCACTTTAAATAGATGCCATTCCCAATATTAATATGTATGGCAAAGCACTTTATATAGGTAAATTCAATTGAACATACAAGGCATTATTTATTGCTGAAATTCAATGAGTTAAAGATCAAAAAAAATCTATGGAATAATTAGATACGTCAATAGATTAAAGGCAAAAAATATGGTCATCTCAATAAATGCAAACAAGAAAAAAGACAAAATTTCACCAATAATCTTGACTATTAATACTCAATAAACTAAAACCCCCAAATACTACTAATATAAAATTAGCACTTATTATAGTAATAAAAACCAACTGAATTCAGTTTTTTAAAAAAGAGAAAAGGACTTGAATAGATATTTCTCCAAAAAAGATAAACAAATGACCAATTAGCACATGAAAATATATTCAAAATTATTAGTCATTAGGAAAATGTATATTAAAACCACAATGAGATACCACTCAACACCCACTAGGTTGGCTATAATTAAAAAATGGACAATAAGAAGTATAGACAAAGATGTGGATAAACTGGAACCTTCTTACATTGCTGATGGGAAAGTAAAATGGTACAGCCACTTTGGGAAACAGTTCGGCTGTTCCTCAAAATTTAATCAGAGAGCTACCATATGACTCACCAATTCTACTCCTAGGTATATATACCCCCAAAATTGAAAATACATGTCCACACAAAAATTTGTATTTTATTGTTCATAGAACTATTCATAACAGTTCAAAAGGAAGTAACCCAAATGTACATCAATTGATAGATGGATAAAAATTGTATATCCATACAGTGAAATATTATTCAGCCTTGAAAAGGAATGAAGTATTGATATATGCTACCGTGTGGATGAACTTCAAAAACATTATGCTAAGTGAAAGAAACCATATTCAAAGGGCCTCATATTTTGTGATTCCATTTATATGAAATGTTCAGTGTAGACAAATCCAGAGAAACAGAAATAGATTGTTTTCCAGGAGATGAGAGGGCATAATGGAAAGTGATGGCTAATATATACAGAATTTTGGGGGGGGGGTGATGAGAATATTCTGATATTAGTGATGATAGGTGCAAAGCTTTGTAACTACACTAAAAACCACTCAGTGGTGGAACGGTGTTTATTTTATGGTGTGTGAATTTTATCTCAAAAAAAAGGAAGGAAGGAAATAAAGGGAAAGGAAGGAAGAGAGGGAAGAAGGAAAGAAAGGAGTGTGATAGAGAAATTGGTTAGGACTAGGAGTAAAGAAAAGTGAGCATCTGCTGTCTACAATTTCTCAGTTAAGATAAAAATTCCATATATGCATATATTTTCCATTCACCTTAGATATATTAGGTGAAATTACTGCTTGTTTGTTTCCAAAACCAGAGAAAAAAACATTAATTTTGCATCCTGAATTCCAGACTCCTCCCTAAGTCTATGGTATTATCAGAATAGCTAAGATTTCCCTGTGATCATGTGTCTAATAGTATTTCAAAATCCAAAAAGAATTGCATATTGTTTTATCAGTTATTTTGGAAATAAAATGAAATCTTAAAAAAAAAAAAAAAGAATGGAGGACGCCTGGGTGGCTCAGTCGGTTAATCGTCTGCCTTTGGCTCAGGTCATGATCCCAGGGTCCTGGGATGGAGTCCACATTGGGCTTCTTGCTCAGCGAGGAGCCTGCTTCCCCCTCTGCCTGCCGCTCCCCCTGCTTGTGTGCACACGTGCTCTCTCTCTGTGTCTCTGATAAATAAGTAAAATCTTTTTTTAAAAATGGGAATATTACTCGGCTCTTTGGGCAACTAATTTTTGACAAAGCAGGAAAAAACATCCAGTGGAAAAAAGACAGTCTCTTCAATAAATGGTGCTGGGAAAATTGGACAGCTACATGCAAAAGAATGAAACTTGACCACTCTCTCATACCATGCACAAAGATAAACTCCAAATGGATGAAAGACTTCGAGGGGACTTCATCAAGATTAAAAGTTTCTGCACAGCCAAGGAAACACTCAGAAAAACTAAGAGGCAGACCACGGAATGGGAGAATATATTTGCAAATGACACTACAGATAAAGGACTGGTATCCAAGATCTACAAAGAACTTCTCAAACTCAATACATGAGAAACAAATAAACAAATCAAAAAATGGGCAGAAGATATGAACAGACACTTTTCCAATGAAGACATACTAATGGCTAACAGACACATGAAAAAATGTTCAAAATCATTAGCCATCAGGGAAATTAAAATCAAAACCACACTAAGATACCACCTTACGCCAGTTAGAATGGCCAAAATTGACAATGCAAGAAACAACAATTGTTGGAGAGGATGTGGAGAAAGGGGATCCCTCCTACATTGTTGGTGGGAATGCAAGTTGGTACAGCCACTCTGGAAAACAGTGTGGAGGTCCCTTAAAAAGTTAAAAATTGAGCTACCCTATGATTCAGCAACTACACTACTGGGTATTTACCCCAAAGATACAGATGTAGTGAAGATAAAGGCCATATGCGCCCCAATGTTCATAGCAGCTCTGTCCACAATAGCTAAATCGTGGAAGGAGCCGAGATGCCCTTCAACAGATGACTGGATTAAGAAGTTGTGGTCCATATATACAATGGAATATTACTCAGCTATCAAAAAGAACGATTTCTCAACATTTGCTGCAACATGGACAGCACTGGAGGAGATAATGCTAAGTGAAATAAGTCAAGCAGAGAAAGACAATTATCATATGGTTTCTCTCATCTATGGAACATAAAAACTAGGAAGATCAGTAAGAGAAGAAAAGGATAAAGAAAGGGGGGTAATCAAAGGGGGAATGAAGCATGAGAGACTATGGACTCTGAGAAACAAACTGTGAGCTACAGAGGGGAGGGGCGTGGGGGAATGGGATAGGCTGGTGATGGGTAGTAAGGAGGGCACGTATTGCATGGTGCACTGGGTGTTATACGCAACTAATGAATCATCGAACTTTACATCAAAAACCAGGGATGTACTGTATGGTGACTAACATAATATAATAAAATAATATTTTAAAAAATGGGAATATTACAGCGTTCAGGTTTTTTGTTTGTTCACTCTGACACTTTGGATATTAGTGGCATCTAGTTTCAAATAGTAAAAGTTAGTGTCTTTTGTATACTTTAATAATGTAAGGCTAAATACTAAAAACATTATGAGAAGAGGAAATTCAGTGTTTCTATATGGATGGTAATATTATTTGCCTGATGTTTCATATTCCTGGAAGTTCATGTAATAAATGCCATTTACTCTGGGGCCATTTGGGTAGCTCAGTCGCTTAAGCTTCTGACTCTTGATTTTGGCTCAGGTCATGATCTCAGGGTCCTGAGATGGAGCCCCAAGGTGGGCTCCCTGGGAGTCTCCTTGAGATTCTCTCTTCCTCTCCCTCTGCCCCTCCCCATGCTCGCATGCAGTCTCTCTCTCTCTCAAATAAATGAATCTTTTAAAATATATAAACAAATAAATGTCATTTACTCTGAAAAAATTGATAAGAAAATCAGTTAGGAGGACTTTATAGTAGTTTAGCTAAGAAGAGATGTTATTTTTGGACTAGTATGGTAGCAATGGAGTTGGAGAGAAGCAGACAGATTTAAATATATTTAGGAGATAGAATCATTAGGACTTGGGATAGACTGGAAATGAAAATGACAGAGATAAAAGTCAAAGTTTCTGGTTTTTAAAAATGAGTGAAGGGGCGCCTGGGTGGTGCAGTCGTTAAGCGTCTGCCTTCGACTCAGGGCGTGATCCCAGCGTTCGGGGATCGAGCCCCACATCAGGCTCCTCTGCTAGGAGCCTGCTTCTTCCTCTCCCACTCCCCCTGCCTGTGTTCCCTCTCTCGCTGGCTGTCTGTCTCTGTCAAATAAATAAATAAAAATCTTTTAAAAAAATAAAAAACAAATAAAATGAGTGAAGCTGCCTGCCATTCACTGAGATTAAGAAAGGTAAAGGAAGATCTCTCTGGAGGCTGGGAGAGAACAGAAATGATGAGTTAAGTTTTGGACATCTTGAGTTTGAAATGTTAAGGTGAAAACTAAGTTGCTTATTATCAGGTCTAAAACTCAGAGGAGTCTGGACAAGAGATAAACTTGGGAGTTGCATGCATATAAATAAAGCTTTTGGCTTTATAATATACTTATCCTTTCATCCAATAATTCTATGTTGAGGAGTTCATCCTAAAAAAAATAGTTCAGAGGTGCCTGTGTGGCTCAGTCAGTAAAGCCACCAGCTCTTCTTCTTTTTTTTTTTTTTTGCATTTTATTTTTTTTATTTCATTTTTTATTTAAATTCAATTAGCCAAGGTATAGTACATCATTAGTTTTTGATATAATGCTCAATGATTCATTAGTTGAATATAACACCCAGTGCTCATCACATCACATGTCCTCTTTAATACCCATTCCCCAGTTACCCCATCCCCCCACCCACCTCCCTTTCAGCAACCCTCAGTTTGTTTCCCATAGTTGAGTCTCTCATGGTTTTTCACCCTCTGATGACTTCCCCTTCAGTTTTCCCTCCCTTCCCCTATGATCCTCTGCGCTATTCCTTATATTCCACATATGAGCGAAACCATATGATAATTATGTTTCTCTGATTGAGTTATTTCACTTAGCATAACACCCTCCGGTTCCATCCATGTCGCTGTAAATGTAAATGGTAGGTATTAATCCTCTGATGGCTGAGTAGCATTCCATTATACACATGAACCGTACCTTCTTTATCCAATCATCTGTTGAAAGACATCTCATAAGCCACTGACTCTTGACCTCAGCTCAGGTCTTGATCTCAGGGCAGTGAGTTCAAGCCCGGCATTGGGCTCTACACTTGTGGAGCCTACTTAAAAAAAAATAGCTCAGAATATGCGTAAGGATAAAGTTACAATAATGCTCATCTCTGTAAATCCCTGGTTTCAGTATTTGGGCATAGACATGAATTTAGAGAAGTAATTACCACACAGGAAGAGCAACAAAGACAATGTAAAAGAAAAAAGAGTTCTAAGCAGTTGCAAAAATAAGCGGAAACACAAATACACCACTACTATCAGCAACATTACCAACAAGAACAATGGTCAGGTTCTGTCTTAAAAACCTAGGATTTACATGTGTGATTTTGATGGGGTTAGGAGACGAACATTTCTTTAAGTCTCTTGAAGAGATATTGCAGAGGGTGTGGAAAGTCGTCATTCTCATACACCCTTTGTGGAATGATAAATTGCTCCAAACTTTTGAAGGCAAATTTAAAATGTGCATGCTCCTTCTAAATATGAAGAAAATAGATGGCATAAATATTGACAAATTAAAATTTTAAGTAATACGTATTAAACATGAGATTATTTCTATAGCAAGAGTTAGACTGTTGCTGAAATAAAAAATACGTAGTTAAAAATAAAGACTTTAAACTGTTCATATATTCTTAACCTTGGTGAGATCTTTCAGAGAAAAAAATTAAGATACAATGATATATACCTAAAGTTCAATATAGTTTATAGATTCATTTCAATTAAACTTTAGCTAAATCAGATAAAATTTAAAATTTTGTTTAAAAATCCACACATAGTAATTACCAATATTTATAAAATTATTACCTACACTATATCTCTCCTCCCTGTGTATATGCATATACTGATGAATGGTATATAGTCCGTGTTAATGATGGTTATTCTTGAATAATAGGGTAAATTATCACTTCCAATTTTGTACTTACTTAACAGTTATAAAATTTAAATAAGCACATATACGTGTGTCTGTACAAATAAACAGATCATTCAAAAAATCTAAGAATTTATGTAATCATTAAAATTATTGATTTGTAACAACATTGATAATGAATAAATAAATAAAATGTGCATGTTCTTTGAGACACCAATTTTACTCATAAAAATTTATCACAAAAATAATGGGCACACTTAAGTAAAGCTGTATGTGAAAAATATCCACTTCTGCACAATTTGCAGCAGTGAACAAATTTTAAAGGACCTTAAACACATATATAGCTGATTGATTAAATTAAAAACTATATTTTTGTATGTACATGTATGTACATTCATACAATGGAATCCTCTAACTGGGTTAAAGGAAATTAGGTAGAACTATATGTACTGTCATGGAAAGCTATCTAATATATATTGTTAAGAAAAAAAGCAAGTTAATACACAATATACCCTATATGATCCCATTTTTTTGTGCACACACACACACAGAGAATGAGAGAGAGAGAGAATGAGAGATTGGAATTTTGCAAAGAAAATAACAGGAAGAATAGACACCAAGAGCTATCTTGATAAGGGAGGGGAGAGAGACAGGAAAATTCCACTTCCTAATTTATATAATTTTGTACCATTTGAATTTCTACAGCAAGCATATGTAGTTTGTAATCAGAAAAAAATCTCAGTTAAAAATTTTAACTAAGGAGGAAATCTTATTGATTAGTGAGTGATTCATAAAATGATGTAAAAATATATTTATTGACCTGAAATATGTTCACAATTCATTGCTAAGTAAAAACAGCAACCTGCAAACATTGTAAGCACATGATAGAATTAGAAAGATATATGTACAATAATATGTTTTAGTATGGTCTCATTTTTGCAGTAGAATATATGTGTATATCCCTAAAGAAAACTCTTCTGAAGGAATGTTCTCCAAGCTATAAATAGAGAATATTTCCACAGATGTGACAGGTAAGGAGATACAAAGATAATTTTATTAACTATGTTATACATTTCTATTTCAGCTGATTTTTACAAGGATGTTTTACCTTTGAAATCAGAAAAATAGAGATTGGGGCGCCTGGGTGGCTCAGTCGGTTAAGAATCTGCCTTCGGACCACATCTTCTTAATCCAGTCGTCTGTTGAAGGGCATCTCAGCTCCTTGCACTATTTAGTTATTGTGGACAATGCTGCTATGAACATTGGGGTGCATATGGCCCTTCTCTTCACTACATCTGTATCTTTGGGGTAAATACCCAGTAGCGCAATTGCTGGATCCTAGGGTAGGTCAATTTTTAACTTTTTAAGGGACCTCCACACTGTTTTCCAGAGTGGCTGTACCAACTTGCATTCCCACCAACAATGTAGGAGGGATCCCCTTTCTCCACATCCTCTCCAACATTTGTTGTTTCCTGCCTTGTCCATTTTTGCCATTCTAACTGGTGTAAGGTAGTATCTCATTGTGGTTTTGATTTGAATTTCCCTGATGGCTAATGATTTTGAACATTTTTTTCATGTGACTGGATTAAGAAGATGTGGTCCATATATACAATGGAATATTAGTCAGCCATCAGAAAGAATGATTACCCAACATTTGCAGCAACATGGATGGGACTAGAAGAGATTATGCTAAGTGAAATAAGTCAAGCAGAGAAAGACAATTATCATATGGTTTCACTCATCTATGGAACATAAGAAATAGCAGGAAAATCAGTAGGAGAAGGAAGAGAAGAATGAAGGGGGGGTGAACAGAAGGGGGAATGAACCATGAGAGACTATGGACTCTGGGAAACAAACTGAGGGCTTCAGAGGGGAGGGGGGGGGGGATTGGGATAGGCTGGTGATGGGTAGTAAGGAGGGCACGTATTGCATGGTGCACTAGGTGTTATAGGCAACTAATGAATCATCGAACTTTACATAAAAAACCAGGGATGTACTGTATGGTGACTAACATAATATAATAAAAAAATATTTAAAAATAAAAATAAATTTTAAAAAATTTAAAAAAAGAAAGAGACAAGAATCTGCCTTTGGCTCAGGTCCTGATCCTAGGCTCCTGGGATCGAGCCCCACATCAGGCTCCCTGCTCAGCATGGAGTCTGCTTCTCCCTCTCCCTCTGCCTGCTGCTCCCCCTGCTTGTGCTTTCTATCTGTCAAATAAATAAAATCTTTAAAAAAAAGAAAAAAGAAAAATAGAGATTAAAATTTGAAACATGAAAAAAATTTGTTTTACAAAATAAGGTACAAATATATTTACTGACATTGAAAGATATTCACAACACACAGCTAAATTTAAAATATAAATGTAATTTAAAATTAAAATTGTATGTACATATATATTTGTGCATAGAAAATTTTAATGTTAAGAGTGCTAATTAATAATCCTGCAGAACTGTAGAGCCACTGTTGAACTGCAAAAATAAATTCTTAATCCTTCGTAAATAATTTTTTTAAACTATGAACAAACTTACAGAAACACAACTGAACATCTAAATTGTAGGTTTCTAGATAAGTTATATTTTCTTTATATTTTCTGAATCCTACAGGTTTTCCTTAATGAGCAAGTATAACTTCTATAATTAGAAAAAAGCTGCAAACATGATCCTATTTTATCTTTAGTAAATCCTACATGTTTTTCTCAATGAGTGAGTATAACTTTTACAATAAAAAAGCTGCAAACAAAATGATCCTATTTTTTCTGTAAACCCTGAAATGCGTGTCTGTTCCTGCGTACACACACACACACACACACACACTTTAGTTGAGAATGGAAGATTCCAAAAGACTGAGATGGCTCCTGGCCTGCTCTGAACAGACCTTGGTAGTTGTTCCCACTCTGCTTTGTGTATGTTGTGGGAGGAGTAGGCTGATGAGGACAAGAAGAGGAGAAAGAAGGGGGAGGAGGATGGGGAGAAGGAGAGGGGAGGGGGAGGAGGAGGATGGGAAGGAGAAGGGGGAGGAGGATGGGGAGAAGGAGAGGGGAGGGGGAGAAGGAGGATGGGAAGGAGAACCGACACCATAGACTAGAGGCAAGTCAGCAGAGAAAATCTCAGCAGAGGCTGCCTGTCCTGATGTATTTCTTATGCTATGCAAACTTCTGGAAAGTTCAGTCTGGAGGTTAAAGTACCAGTCCTTCTTCCCTTTACTCCTTCCTTCCTACCTTCCCTCCCAGCATTCCCATTCTGTGATGATCAAGCTGCCGTTCTGACTCTGGACTCTAAGCAGCACTCATTTGTATTTTCTAAATATTTCCCAATTAACATGTATCATTAGTACTGGGTGACATCCTGTTTCCTTTAGGAGATGCACATGAACTAGATGTCAGTGTTGTCATTGAACCCCAGAATATTAAGATACTATAGGTTCCCAAAGCACAATCATGGGCTGATGGACAAGACATTGGAATGAGAGTCAGATGATATAAACAGGTCCTTGAGTCCTTGGGAATGTCACCACTACCTTATTGTTAAAATTATTTTATGTTGAAATTTTT
>NW_024426552.1:40806027-40861274 GCF_017311325.1 Ursus maritimus | reverse complement strand
AGAGAAAGACAATTATCATATGGTTTCACTCATCTATGGAACATAAGAAATAGCAGGAAAATCAGTAGGAGAAGGAAGAGAAGAATGAAGGGGGGGTGAACAGAAGGGGGAATGAACCATGAGAGACTATGGACTCTGGGAAACAAACTGAGGGCTTCAGAGGGGAGGGGGTGGGGGATTGGGATAGGCTGGTGATGGGTAGTAAGGAGGGCACGTATTGCATGGTGCACTAGGTGTTATAGGCAACTAATGAATCATCGAACTTTACATAAAAAACCAGGGATGTACTGTATGGTGACTAACATAATATAATAAAAAAATATTTAAAAATAAAAATAAATTTTAAAAAATTTAAAAAAAGAAAGAGACAAGAATCTGCCTTTGGCTCAGGTCCTGATCCTAGGCTCCTGGGATCGAGCCCCACATCAGGCTCCCTGCTCAGCATGGAGTCTGCTTCTCCCTCTCCCTCTGCCTGCTGCTCCCCCTGCTTGTGCTTTCTATCTGTCAAATAAATAAAATCTTTAAAAAAAAGAAAAAAGAAAAATAGAGATTAAAATTTGAAACATGAAAAAAATTTGTTTTACAAAATAAGGTACAAATATATTTACTGACATTGAAAGATATTCACAACACACAGCTAAATTTAAAATATAAATGTAATTTAAAATTAAAATTGTATGTACATATATATTTGTGCATAGAAAATTTTAATGTTAAGAGTGCTAATTAATAATCCTGCAGAACTGTAGAGCCACTGTTGAACTGCAAAAATAAATTCTTAATCCTTCGTAAATAATTTTTTTAAACTATGAACAAACTTACAGAAACACAACTGAACATCTAAATTGTAGGTTTCTAGATAAGTTATATTTTCTTTATATTTTCTGAATCCTACAGGTTTTCCTTAATGAGCAAGTATAACTTCTATAATTAGAAAAAAGCTGCAAACATGATCCTATTTTATCTTTAGTAAATCCTACATGTTTTTCTCAATGAGTGAGTATAACTTTTACAATAAAAAAGCTGCAAACAAAATGATCCTATTTTTTCTGTAAACCCTGAAATGCGTGTCTGTTCCTGCGTACACACACACACACACACACACACTTTAGTTGAGAATGGAAGATTCCAAAAGACTGAGATGGCTCCTGGCCTGCTCTGAACAGACCTTGGTAGTTGTTCCCACTCTGCTTTGTGTATGTTGTGGGAGGAGTAGGCTGATGAGGACAAGAAGAGGAGAAAGAAGGGGGAGGAGGATGGGGAGAAGGAGAGGGGAGGGGGAGGAGGAGGATGGGAAGGAGAAGGGGGAGGAGGATGGGGAGAAGGAGAGGGGAGGGGGAGAAGGAGGATGGGAAGGAGAACCGACACCATAGACTAGAGGCAAGTCAGCAGAGAAAATCTCAGCAGAGGCTGCCTGTCCTGATGTATTTCTTATGCTATGCAAACTTCTGGAAAGTTCAGTCTGGAGGTTAAAGTACCAGTCCTTCTTCCCTTTACTCCTTCCTTCCTACCTTCCCTCCCAGCATTCCCATTCTGTGATGATCAAGCTGCCGTTCTGACTCTGGACTCTAAGCAGCACTCATTTGTA
Source organism: Ursus maritimus (assembly GCF_017311325.1). Taxonomy (NCBI): domain Eukaryota; kingdom Metazoa; phylum Chordata; class Mammalia; order Carnivora; family Ursidae; genus Ursus; species Ursus maritimus. Next base: position 40,859,686 of record NW_024426552.1, on the reverse strand, counting down.
TTTTCTAAATATTTCCCAATTAACATGTATCATTAGTACTGGGTGACATCCTGTTTCCTTTAGGAGATGCACATGAACTAGATGTCAGTGTTGTCATTGAACCCCAGAATATTAAGATACTATAGGTTCCCAAAGCACAATCATGGGCTGATGGACAAGACATTGGAATGAGAGTCAGATGATATAAACAGGTCCTTGAGTCCTTGGGAATGTCACCACTACCTTATTGTTAAAATTATTTTATGTTGAAATTTTTTCCCTGTAATTCATTTTACTTTTCTCTCTTTACACAGCATCTTTTTTATTATTCAAAGGCATAATTAAGTGCTTAAAAGAATGAAATGAGTTACACTCCATTACAGAAAATCAATTGAGTCTATAAAGCTGTGGACTAAATAAGGATTCCCAAGACCCTGACAATGCCCTGCATCTCAAGCATTACTTATTAGCCATATTAATGACTGGGTAACCATGACAACCATCAGGACTCTGACACCAAACCCACGCTCTTAGAACACCGCTAGATTATGCCGCATCTTAATGTACATGTCTAGGAAGGCCCCACCAGCAGGCTCTGGCAGACAGAATTGCATAAACAGCCTGAAAGAGGGAGGAAAAAAGGAAAAGGAAAGTGCCTTCCTCAAAAGAGGAAGAACATCGAGAGCCTTCCAAGGCCCCAAGAATACAAGGAGTGTAAAAGCAAGACACATCCCCAACCCAGCCCACCCCACCTCCAGAAACACAGACCCACAGTAAACAGGAAACCAAAGGAGTAAGGGAAGAAATGATATTGACCTGAGATGTCACAAAAGTTCCCCCTTTCCACACCACATGATATACATTTGGCCTCTGCCGTCTGAGCCTCTGGTTTTCTCCTCTTTCCACTTCCCTTCTCCATTTCCATGATCTGGCTACCTGTAGCCAGCTGATTCACCCTCGGGGTCTGTAGGCTGATGATACCCACATCTTTTATCTTGCACCCAAAGTCCAGATCCATGTGATCAACTGGCCAGTGAAGAGCTCCATTTGGACAACTCACCAGCTCCTAAAATTTGACTTTGCTCAACCTGAGCTCCTCCTTCTCCTCCCCCTCCTCCTCCTCCAACTGTTCCTCTTCTTCCCCTTCCTCCTCCTCTCCTCCTCCAAAGGGTCTCACTCTCAGTGAAGGGCACCAACAACCCACCCCATTGCCAAAGCCAGACTGCCTCCTCCACGTCACCCCACATCCCATCCATTTATCTCTGCACTGTCTCTCATCAGTCCACATCTCCTGGTTGTCACTTCCGCCAATCTGTGCCCAATCATCTCTCTCCTGGATGATGGCAACAGCTTCCTAAACTGGTCTGCCCACCCTAGAGGGTGGGGGTGAGACTGGCTCCAACACACTCTGCAGCTGAAGTGATCTCCCTCAAATCTGAGTTCCTTCACATCTAACTTGAATTACCTCAATGCTTGGCTTCCCACTGCACTGGGGATAAGGTCCAAATGACTTTATGGGCAGACAAGGCCTTCTATAGCCCCATCCCCGCCTACTCCTCCTTCACCGTTTTGGCCATACTGAACTTATTAACGCTCTAGGAATGTGTCATTCTCTCTCTCACCACCTAGCTTTGGTACATGTTGTCCCTTCTGCCTGGAACACACTCTTTCTTCCCCTTCATCTGGCTGGTCCCCAGGGCAGGTCCCTCAACCTTGACTAGCAGTGTTGGATGAGTACATATTCTGCTGTCATACCTGAGCAGGCGGTTCTTTGTGTTTTGCAGTTTAGTCTTCACATATATTATGGCTGGCTTTTACTTGTTTAGCTTTTACCTCTTTTCCAAGCCCTTGCATTATGTGTTTACCTCACTGAAGCTTCTATCTACCAAAATAATACCCCTCCTTTAAGATCTGTTAAAAAAAATTGTCTATAGTTGCATGATTTATCTCATCAAACCAGGTGAAAGAATGATTTCATAATTTACTGCCAAAGGCAGATTTTAGCTCATTTTCTCAGTTCAAGTATTTTTTTTTAATTATCCAGTTTGCATGCTCATAACTGGTCATTATTGATAACCAAGGAAATGTTACAGTCTAATAAGTCATACCCGTATTATAGCAATGTTGCCAACCTGAATGCCACATTCTCAAACTGATGTGAAATTTCTTCAAGATCCCATAGCTGTTTTTGCAGAAACATCTACCTTTAGAAACTCCAGCCATCACATCTCTGAGTAGCTTTTTTTTTTCATTTTTATGTCTGAATCTCCTTCCTTTTTGCTTTCCAATAGACACTCAAGCAAGAGTGTCTCCTTTCTAAGTAGGTAGCATTGTTTATGAATCTGATTTTCTTTGTGTTGGGAATGCCATTTGGTGCAAATTAATCTATATATTTCATTTTTTACTCTTAGTTTTTAACATTTATAAAGCAAGTTTGACACTATCTTATCCTGGCTAACACTTAAATTATTCCTCTTACAAATTATTTTTAAGTCAAATCAAGTTAATTTTTTATAATAATTTTTTATTATGTTATGTTAGTCACCATACAGTACATCCCTCATTTTTGATGTAATGTTCCATGATTCATAACTTGAGTATAACACCCACTGCACCATGCAATACTTGCCCTCCTTAATACCCATCAACTTTAAATCCTTGATTTTTATTTTCTTTGTTTTTCAGATTTGACATTAATTTCTGTGTTGCCGTTTTCACATGTACTAATGCTTGTATCTTGCTTCCAAGCAAGGATACCTCTATCTATTTCTCTTATTTAGAAACACTGGTCTTCTAAGAGGAGTGTATAGGCCATAATAGATGTATAAGGTGCTTTTTATTTTTTATCTTGCCCTTTCAAATGATTAAGTTTTCTGTTTTATAATGTACATAACAGTGAACTATTATGCATTTATTATTTATGAATAGAAAATATACATATGCTGATGTGCATGCTCATTGTTTTTGCTAATAGAGACCCATAATAAAAAACTTTTGGAAATTACTGACTTACAGCATTAACCAACAGACTTGCACATTCTAAGATACAGAAATCTGTAGTGTTCTCAGACACTGAGGTCTAGAAAACGTTGAAATTTCTCTGAGTAAAATGTACAGTGCATTTGCCAAATGTTCCAGTACACCTTTTGTAAATTCTGGAGTTTTCATTGCCCAAAACACACCATATCAAATCTTGCATGATGAACTGAATACATAATTAATTCAGCAGTGCGTGATTAGTATTACAACCCTACATTATTAATTAAATTCCTAATAAAATTGTTTCATTAATTCTGTGCACCTAATATCAAGACTTGCAATTCACAATTTTCATTGCCTATAACAAATTCTAATTTACAGGATAATAAGATCCTGAGCATATTAAAAATTTATTAATGAGTTTATTTTGAAAATCAAACTAACAAAAGCTAGGTGTACTCAAGCCAATGATCATCAGACATACTCCAGTAGAAGGTCTTATCCTATTAGCCTCCAGCTGTAATGAGAGATTTGTTCTCAGGCGAATGGGTTTTTATTTACTCACCCTCCAAACAAATCTAGCCACTACTAGTATCACCGGTAGTTATTTAAATTCCAAGACCATATTTATCTAAATTTGAGTTCTAATTTCTCTAAATTATAATTCAAAGGGTATATTTCCAATTACAGTGATGTTCCAAAACATTACATTGAACCATATGAAACTATCATTTCTATACGTTGAAATGATAACACCATATTTGTAAGAAGATAACTTTTATTTAGTCAAAATATGCATCAGTAGCATTCATAGATTTTCCTATTGGAAGAGTATAAGTAGTTCAAATCCTCCATTTACTGATTCTTGAACGAGAAATGTTTTCTTAGAAAGAGTGTCAAATGATGAAAAAGGTGGTGAACCTTTAAGAAAAGGTCCAGTGGGTACTGTGAATGTGAAAAAAAATTCGTAGCCCTATTCAGTTAATTCTCAAAAGGTGGCTTATGATGGATGTAGTCAAGCATTTTCATGCAAAAGTATGGATCCTTGTTATTAATCAATGTGGGTTAAGTTTGGGTCATTTTTTTTAAATAATAACCTTTACTGAGGTATAATTTACATACAGTGAAATCAACTATCCTTAAATGTACAGTTTGATAAACTTTGACAATTACATCCAGTCATGTAAAAAATGCCACAATTAAAATATAAAATATTTCCATAACCCTCAGAGGAATCCATCAGCAGTTACACCCCATTTTCCTCCCACTTCCACCCTCCAGTCCTAGGCAAACACCAATCTACTTTCTGTCTCTATAGATTGGACTATTTTGTATATTTCATATAAATGAATCATACGATATGTAACCTTTTGTATCTGGCTTCTTTCACTTACCCAAATCTTGACAAAATTCACCTATATTTACCATGTATCTCATTCCATTTTACTGCCAATTATTCCACTGTATGTGTATACCACATTTATTTATCCATTCATCAACTGATGAACATTTGGGTTGTTTCTACTTTTTGGCTGTTGTGAATAATGCTGCTATGAACATTTGATACAGGTTTTTATATAGATATATTTTCATTAGTCTTGGGTATATAACTAGGAGTGGAATTATTGGGTCGTACAGTAACTCTATGTTGAACATTTTGCAGAAGTACCAAATTGTTCTTCTACAGTGACTGTACCATTCTACATTCTCAGCAGAAATATGTAAGGGTTCAAGTTGCTCTATATCCTCTCCAATATTTCATATTGGCAGCCCTTTAAGTATAGTCACCCTTGGGGGACTTAAGTGTGATTTCATTGTGAATTTACTTTGTATTTTCATCATGACCAATGATGTTTGGCATCTTTTCATTTGTTTAGTTGCCTTTGTATATGTTGTTTGGTGAAGTGTCTGGTTTATATACTTTGCCCATTTTAACCTTAGACTGTTTGTTTTCTTACCATAAGAATTTGAGAATTCTTTATGTATTGTGGATAAAAGTCCTTTATTAGATATATGGTTTTCAATATTTTCTACCAACATTTGTCTTCTGCTTTCATCTTTTAACAGTGTGTTTCATAAGCAACAATTTTTAACTTTGATAAGACACGATTTATCAACTCTTTAATGGATTGTACTTTTGGTGTCATGTCTAAGAATGTTTTGTCTAACCTAAAGTAACAAAGAATTTTTTCTCTGTTTTCATCCAAGAATTTTAGAGTTCATATTTTACATTTAGGTCTAAGGTCCATTTTGAGTTGAATTTTTCATATGGTGTAAAGAGAAGTCCAAGGGTTTTCTTTTGTTTTTGTTTTTTGCATGTGGATATTCCATTGTCCTACCACCACTTGCTGAAAAAACTGTCTTCCCCTCATGGAATTACTTTGAAATTTTTGTGGAAATTCAATTCAGTGACTGTGTAAATGTAAGTCTATCTCTGGATTCTCTATTACTTTCCATTTGTCTATATGTCCATACTTACACCAAAACCACACTATCTGGATTACTGTAGGTATATAGTTAAATTTTATTTTATTTTTTATAATAATTTTTTATTATGCTATGTTAGTCATCATACAGTATATCCTTAGTTTTTGATGTAGTGTTCCATGATTCATTATTTGCCTATAACACCCAGTGCACCATGCAATACGTGCCCTCCTTAATACCCATCACCGGCCTATCCCAGTGCCCCACCCCCCTCCCCTCTGAAGCCCTCAGTTTGTTTCCCAGAGTCCATAGTCTCTCATGGTTCATTCCCCGTTCTGTTTACCCCCCTTCATTCTTCTCTTCCTTCTCCTACTGATTTTCCTGCTATTTCTTATGTTCCATAAATGAGTGAAACCGTATGATAATTGTCATTCTCTGCTTGACTTATTTCACTTAGCATAATCTCCTCTGTCCCATCCATGTTGCAGCAAATGTTGGGTAATCATTCTTTCTGATCGCTGAGTAATATTCCACTGTATATATGGACCACATCTTCTTAATCCAATCATCTGTTGAAGGGTATCTCAGCTCCTTCCACAATTTAGCTATTGTGGACAATGCTGCTATGAACATTGGGGTGCATATGGCCCTTCTCTTCACTACGTCTGTATCATTGGGGTAAATACCCAGTGGTGTAATTGCTGGATCCTAGGGTAGCTCAATTTCTAACTTTTTAAGGGACCTCCACAGTTTTCCAAAGTGGCTATACCAACTTGCATTCCCACCAAAAATGTAGGAGGGATCCCCTTTCTCCACATCCTCTCCAAAATTTGTTGTTTCCTGCCTTGTCCATTTTTGCCATTCTAACTGGTGTAAGGTGGTATCTTAGTGTGGTTTTGATTTTAATTTCCCTGATGGCTAATGATTTTGAACACTTTTCATGTGTCTGTTAGCCATTAGTATGTCTTCATTGGAAAAGTGTCTGTTCATATCTTCTGACCGTTTTTCTTTTATTTCATTGTTTGTTTCTTGTGTATCGAGTTTGAGAAGTTCTTTGTAGATCTTGGATACCAATCTTTTATCTATAGTGTCATTTGCCAATATATTCTCCCATTCCGTGGGCTGCCTCTTAGCTTTTTTGACCGTTTCTTTGGCTGTGCAGAAACTTTTTATCTTGATGAAGTCCCACAAGTTCATTTTTCTTTTGTTTCTCTCACCTTTGGAGATGTGTCATGAAAAAAGTTGCTGTGGCTGATGTCAAAGAGGTTGCAGCCTATGTTCTCCTCTAGGCTTTTGATGGATTCCAGTCTCACATCGAGGTCTTTCATCCATTTAGAGTTTATCTTTGTGTATGGTGTGAGAGAGTGGTCAAGGTTCATTCTTTTGCATGTAGCTGTCCAAATTTCCCAGCACCATTTATTGAAGAGACTGTCTTTTTTTCACTGGATGTTTTTTCCTGTTTTGTCAAAGATTAGTTGACCAAAGAGCCGAGGGTCCATATCTGGGTTTATTCTGTTCCATTGGTCTATGTGTCTGTTTTGTGCCAGTACCATGCGTCTTTTGTGATACAGCTTTGTAGTATAGCTTGAAATCTGGCAACGTGATGTCCCCAGCTTTGTTTTTCCTTTTCAACAATTCCTTGGCGATTTGGGGTCTTTTCTGGTTCCACACAAATTTCAGGGCTGTTTGTTCCAGCTCTTTGAAAAATGTCATTGGAATTTTGATGGGGATGACATTGAAAGTGTAGATTGCTCTGGGTAGCATAGACATTTGAACTATGTTTATTCTCTCCAGTCCATGAGTATGGAATGTGTTTACATCTTTTGTGTCTTCTTCAATGTCTTTCAAGAGTGATTTGTAGTTTCTAGAATATAGATCCTTTGCGTCTCTGGTTAAGTTAATTCTGAGATAACGTATGGTTTGGTGCTATTGTAAATGGAATGGATTCCATAATTTCTCTTTCTTGAGTCTCTCTTTGTTTGTATAGAATGCAACTGATTTCTGAGATTGATTTGTATCCTGCCACATTACTGTGCTCTATAAGTTCTAATAATTTGGGGGTGGAGAGTTTTGGGTTTTCCATATAGAGTATCACGTCACCTGTGAGAAGGGAGATAGTTTGACTTCTTCTTTGCCGATTTGGATACCTTTACCCCTTTTTGTTGTCTGATTGCTGTTGCAAGGACTTCTAGTACTATGATGAATAATAATGGTGAGAGTGGGCATCCTTGTCGTGTTTCCTGATCTTAGGGAAAGGCTTTCAGCTTTTCCCATTGAAATGATATTGCTGGAGGCTTTTCATAGATGATTTTGTGAAATTGAGGAATGTCCTCTATCCCTACACTCTGAAGAGTTTTAATCAGGAAAGGAAGCTGTATTTTGTCTAATTCTTTCTGCATCGAGAGGTCATATGGTTCTTGACTCTTTTCTTGTTGATATGATCTATCACACTGATCGATTTCAAATGTCAAACCACCGTTGCATCCAGGATGAATCCCACTTGGTCATGATGGATAATCCTTTTTAATGTACTGTTTGATCCTATTAGCTAGGATCTTGTTGAGAAGATGTCCATATTCATCAGGGATATTGGTCTGTAATTCTCCTTTTGGATGGGGGCTTTGCCTGGTTTGGGGATCAAGGTAATACTTTCATAGAATGAGTTTGTAGTTTTTCTTTCTGTTTCTACTTTTTGAAATAGCTTTAGGAGAATAGGTATTATTTCTTCTTTGAATGTTTTTAGAAATCCCAGGGGAATCCGTCAGGCCCTGGACTCTTGTTTTTGGGGAGGTTTCTGATCACTGCTTCAATCTCTTCATAATTAATTGGGTCTGTTTAAATAATCAATTTCTTCCAGTTTCAGTCTTAGTAGTTTGTAGGTTTCCAGGAAGGCATCCATTTCTTCCAGGTTGTTTAATTTATTGGCATAAAGTTGATGATAAAACTTTCTAATGATCCTTCCTATTTCATTGGTGTTGGTCGTGACCTCTCCCCTTTCATTCATAATTTTATTAATTTGGGTCCTTTCTCTATTCTTTTGAATAAGTCTGACCAGTGGCTTATTGATATTATATATTCTTTCAAAGAACCAGCTTCTAGTTTTGTTTATTTGCTCTACTGTGCTCCTGGTTTCTAATTCATTGATCTCTGCTCTAATCTTGATCATCTGCCTTCTCGTGTATGGTTTAGGCCTGTTCTTCTGTTCCAGCTCCAGCTTCTTGAGGTGAGAATATAAAAACTGCATTTTAGATTTTTCTGTTCTTTTGAGTGAGGCTTGGATGGCTATGTATTTTTCCTGTAGGACTGCCTTTGCAGTGTCCCATAGGTTTTGGACCGATGTGTTTTCATTTTCATTGGTCTCCAAAAATTGCTTCATTTCCTTCTTAATTATCTGGTTTACCCAATCATTCTTGAGCAGAATGGTTCTTAGTGTTCACTGTTTGAGTTTTTTCCAAATTTTTCCTTGTGATTGAGTTCCAGTTTCAAAGCATTGTGTTCTGAAAATATGCAGGGAATAATCTCAGTCTTTTGGTATCCATTGAGAACTGTTTTGTGACCCAGTATATGGTCTATTCTGGAGAAAGTTCCATGTGCATTCGAAAAGAATGAGTATTCTGTTGTTCTGGGGTGTAGTGTTCTGTATATATCTATGAGGTCCATCTGGTCCAGTATATCATTCAAAGCTCTTATTTCTTTGTTGATTTTCTGCTTAGGTGATCTGCCTATCGCTGATAGTGGAGTGTTGAGGTCCCCTACTATAACGTATTATTATCTATAGTCTCTTTATTCTGGTTAAGAGTTGGCTTTGTGTATCTAGCTGCTTCCTGTTGGGCATAGATATGTATAATTGTCATATCCACTTGTTGGATACATCCTTTGAAATAATATAGTGTCCTTCTGTATCTCTAACTACAGTCTTTAGTTTAAAAATCTAATCTGCTGATATGAGAATTGCTACCCCCAGCTTCTTTTGAGAGTCCATTGGCATGAAAAATGGTTTTCCATCCCTTCACTTCCGGTCTGGATGTATCTTTAGGTTCAAAATGAGTCTCTTGTAGATAACAAATGGATGGGTCCTGTCCTTTTATCCAATCTGCAACCCTGTGGCGTTTATGGGAGCATTTAGGCCATTCACATTGAGAGTGATTATTGAGAGATATGATTTTAATGTTGTCATGTTGCCTGTGAAGTCTTTGTTTCTATAGATTGTAAATTTCTCTTCTTTATCACTCTTGGGGGCCTTTTTACTTTTATAGAACCCCCTAATATCTCCTGTAGGAGCTGCTTTGGTGGTCACAAATTCCTTCAGTTTCGCTGGTCTTGGAAGGTCACTATCTCTCCATCAATTCTGAATGGCAGCCTTGCTGGATAAGGATCCTTGGCTGCATGTTCTTCTCAGTTAGATCTTTGGAAATACCTGCCAACCCTTCCCTCCTCACAGGTCTCTGTAGACAGGTCGACATTGATCTCTGATATTCTTCCCTCTGTACACTAAGGATTTTCTTCCCCCTGGCCTCTTTCAGTACTTTTGATCATGGATGTAATATTTTGCAGATTCTACTATGGCGTAGTGGTGTAGGCCTGTTCTCATGCCTTGGGAGGGTCCTCTCTGCCTCTTGAACAAATGCTTGCTTCCTTTGCCAGATTAGGAATTCTCAGCACAATTTGTCAAATGTCTCTTCAGACACTCTCTCTTTCTCCACCCCCTCAGGATGCCGATGATTCTCACATTGGAACTTTTCATTGATTCGGTAATCTCCTGTAATCTACATTCTTGAGCTGAGATTTTTGAGGCAAGTTTCGTTTTACTTTCTACCATCCCATCTTCCAATTCACTAGTCGTTCTTCTCCATTTACCCTGGCCATCAGAGTGTCTAGTTTAGACTGTATTTGATCCAAGCATTTTTAATTTCTGCCAGATTGCTCTCATTTCCACCCTTAGGAGTTCTATATTCTCGTTAATATTTTTGTTAATTTTTTAAAGCCTACACATCATCTTGTCCATTGTTACTCTGAACTCCATTTCTGACAATTTGGTTATATCCATATCCATCAGTTCTGTGGCAGAGGCCACAGACTCTGTATCTTTTCTTTGTTGAGGGTTTCTCTCATTGTCATTCTGATGAGAGAGGTTGAGGGGTGCCCAGAGCCCAAATTTGACCAGGACCCCGGCAGAGTGCACTTGTTTTATGAGGGACCTTTAGGGATGTGGGCTTCTTGATTTTCAGCCAGCCGTCGTGGGAGGGGCCTTCCATGCTGATATTCAGGGAACCCTGTTTGGAGGAGAGTCTCCTGTCCCTGCGAGGGAATGCGGATTGGCGTGTGAGCTGGTATTTCGGGCTTTTGTTCTCTGCGGCTTTCCTGGCAGTTTTCTGGACCTTACGAGTCAGAGCAGCGTGGCCGTATCCTATCATCTGTCTCAGAACAGAGAGATCGCAGTCTGCTCTCCACTGAGCTCTCTTGGCCACTTTAACTCTGTTTCTGCAGTGCTGCCAAAACCCTGCAGCGTCCCGGGTTGTCGCGCCCACAGCCCGTGTCCCAGCCCTCGCTGGGGCTGGCACGTCTCTGTCCTTTGTGCTTCTACATCCACCAGCCACCCCTGGTTCCGCGCACCTCCGAGCTCCCTGTTTCAGTGTGGTTTGCGCATGCTCCAGAGCACTGATTTTCCGTCTGGTTGCGCGCTGCTCCCGAGCTCCGTTTCAGTCTAGGATTCGGAGGTGCGCTCCAGAGCTCCGATTCTCAGTTTGGACGTGAGCAGGCTCCTGAGATCCCGGTTTTAGTCCAGTTCCAGTGGCGCTCCGGAGCTCAGTTTTCAGTCTGGTCAGGCGCATTCCCAGGCTCACGCGGTCTCCGTCTGCTTTCCTGCGGGTGTCGGTCTGCGAGTCTGGCCCAGCTCCCCAGCAGGTGGCTACATGTTTCCCAGCGTCCCAGTGCAGCGCTCTCCACTCCCCCTTCCATTTATCTTCCAATATCTTGTGAGCAGATTCACGCTCCCAGCGTACCTCAATAGTCAGCGCTGGAGATGTTTGTTTGTAGAGATCCAGATGTATCTTCCTGAGTCTCAGGCTGATTTTATGGGTGTTCAGGATGGTCTGGTAGATATCCAAGTCGATGCAGGGGACCAGCTGAAAAAGGGGTCCCTCCCTCCCTCATCTTTTCCCCTACAGTTAAATTTTAAAATCAAGTACAGCTGTACTTAAATAAGATAACTTTCTTTCCTTTAGGACTGGACAGATTCCAAATCTATTATTATTTTTATCCTTAGGCAGCAACATTTAGGCCTGAGGACAACCCAATCAAGCATGATAGTATGTGGGCTAGACCCAATTATCTGTTCATGAAAGGATAATCCATTCTAGCTTCTATTAGACACGTCACTACTCAAATTTCACTGTGTCTTTGTCTCACTGGTTCCATGATATTGCAAACTACTATCACATAGTAGCTGTTGAGTACATTATTAGATAAATAAATGAAATAATGAATGAATTTTCACAATTTTTCTCTATTCTTGTTTCTCTTATTCCATGCACCACTGAGCCTGAAGGTGAGGTATTTTTCCTTCTTTGCTCTTCCTTGCCATTTCAGACTATGTCTCTCCTCATCTTTGACACATTCCAGTTCTTTTGAAGCCTAAGCTATTAGATCAAACTATTCATTATCTTCTTTGTTGCAGTCTCATCTACAATCCTGCTGGTTGTTACCTCGTCTTCACTGAAGACTTTTTGCATCTAGTTCATTGTCTTCATTTCTCTTCCTTACAAATCTTGTTATTCTTGGTGACTTCAACCCCATGTTAACAATCCATCAACACTGGGACGCATGGTGGCTAAGTCGTTAAGCATCTGCCTTCAGCTCAGGTCATGATCCCAGGGTTCTGGGATCAAGCCCTGCCACATCGACTCCTGCTTGGCGGGAAGCCTCTTCTCCCTCTCTCCCACTCCCTTGCTTGTGTTCCCTCTCTCATTGTCTTTCTCTGTCAAATAAATAAATAAATAATCTTTAAAAACAATCCATCAACACTTCTCATCTCCATGGATCTTATCTTCCACCCATCAGCTAACTACTCGCATTTGCCATTCTCTGGACCTTATCTCCACCAATAATGACACCACCTCTAAGAATACTGATTTCAAGCATCCCACTCTCCAATGATCACTTCTATCTTTCCAGGTCACTTAGGTATCCCTACTCCAACAATTCTTCAATTCCACTGGGATCTTCAAACCATTGGCCCTACCATGTTTCACTGTTCATCACCCTCTTCCTACTCTTACTTCCTAGCTCATAACTATGTACAATTTCATAACGCACTCATTTGCTCTACACCCTTAATTCCCTTGCACCTCTTTACCTCTATATCTGAGGATATCAAGACTTCAGTTAAACCAGTTCACCTCCTCTCTCCTTCCACTCCTGACCAGCTAAAATAAATCACTGTGCCAACTCTGCCCCTTTAAATTTTTGACAAGTGGGCACGAATATTGCACCTGGCAATCTTACTACATTTCCCTAAGAAATCCATCTTTCTAATCTCTAGGGCACCATATACCATCTCCTTGCTCTTCAAAGCCTCCAACATCAAGTGCAAAGTTTTTAACATACATTTGTATATATTTCCACATCAAATTTTATTATTATTCTTGGGGAGTTATTGTAACTGACAAGAGAAAACTCTGCTATTCAGACAAGTTCCTGCTCTTTCTGCAGTTTCATTGTTTTTCCTTCTCTTGTGGTTTCTCCAATATTCTATAAACTTCAAGTTAGGTCAAAAATGATAAATGATGGAGTCCTGTTCCCAATTTTTCAGACCACTAGATCTCACCAAAAAATATTGGATAAAATATTTAAAAACTCATCTTAAAAGCTTCAAGGGAGTTAGACAGAGCTTCTAAGAAAGTACCAGGCCAAAATGTAGGTGAAAGCAAAAACTCAGGGGCACCTGGGTGGCTCAGTCGTTAAAGGCGCTCTGTATCGGCAGGTGGCATCCCATAGAGGTCCTGGGATTGAACCCCACTGGGCTCTCCACTGGGAGCCTGCTTCCCTCTCCACTCTCCCCTTCTTGTGTTCCCCTCTCTCCTTTAGCTGTGTCTCTCTCTGTCCAAATAATATAAAATCATATAAAAAAAAAAAAAAGAAAGCAAAAACTCATTCTGTTAGGACACTGGGTGGCTCAGTTGGTTAAGCATCTGCCTTCGGCTCGAGTCATGTGATCAGGGTCCTGGGATCAAGTCCCATCGGGCCTTCTGCTCGGCAGGGAAGCCTGCTTCTCCTCTGCCTGCTCTGCCAGCGCTCCCCCTGCTTGTGCTCTCTCTCTGAGCAAAAAATAAATAAATAAAATCTTTTAATAAAAATACTCAATTGTTGAGCAAGCACAGAGCGGTTTACTCTGGGAGCATACCGAAGCCACTAAACTTGAAGGCTAAAATTTCATGAGCTAGTGAGATTTGTGAAACAGAAACAAAGTCAGAATCTGCTTATGGTGATTGAAGTCTAATAAGACTAAAAGAGCGAGCATCCCCTGATAAAAGCTCTTGGTGCTAAAATCATAAAGGGGATCTTCCCCACTACAAGCAAAGTTTCTTTGGCACTGAACAAACAGAGGCTCTGTTGGATGTTGTAGACTCTTGTGGTACTCTCCATGTAATTTACAAACTAAATTTCTAACACCTAGTAATCAAACTTCATATACTATCAAAACTATTCATATACTATCAACAAGTGAACATTGAGCAAAAAGCGGAAACAAAACAACAACAGCAACAAACAAAACAAAAATTACCAGGAGATAGAAGCATCTGGGTGGCTCAGTCCTTAAGTGCATCTGCCTTTTGGCTTCACGAGTCACTTGATCTCAGGTCTGGGGATGGGCCCGTCAGGTTCCCAGCTCGGTGGGAGCCTGCTTCTCCCTCTCCGACTCCCTGTCAGTAGTTCCCTCTTTCACTGTATATCTCTCTCTCTGTCAAATAAATAAATAAAATCTTTTAAAAATTACCAGGGATAAAAGAACAATTACATGAATAACTGATTCAATTCACCAGGACTCAATAACAATTTTTATATTTGTTTGCACCTAATAACATAGCATAAAAAGTATAAGCAAAATGTGACGAAGTACACTTGAAAATAAGAAAAATCTATAATAATAGTGAAAGATTTTTAGTATACCTCTTAGTAATTGATACTAGAAGACCAAAGAAATCATAAAGATTTAGAGGACTTGAACATCCTTACTTTATGGGCTTATTTTTTTCCTCATTACCTATTCTGCTATGAAATAATTATTCTAGAGATTGAGATAAGGAGTTAATAATAGAATATATTGATGTTATATATTGATGAGGAGGTCAACAAACCACATTCATCCAGTGACATATTTTTCAGCATTTTTTTGAGTACTTTGCTTTGCTTCTAAATTGATTGAAAATTTTATCTTTAAGGATAAATTCCTGAACCGTTGACTAATTTATTCAACATTTATTAATGAGTGCCTATTATATTTATTACTTGTAGATACTGAGGAAGTACAGGGAACAAAACAGACAGAATCTGTGCCCTCTTGAGGCTTTTATTGTAGTAGGGGGAAGGCAGACATTAAATAATAAATATAATTAATAAGTACAGTGTAGGTATGTTAGAGAGGTGATTAAGAACTACAGAATACAAAAATGAAGCGTGTTAAAAGAGATTGGAAGATCCAGGAGGGATTGCAAATTTAAAGAATGAAGTAAATAGACCTCTGTAGAGAAGGTGACCAGGCAAAGATTTCCGGAGGACAGGGGCTCAGCCATGCAGATATCTAGTTGAAAAGATTTCCAGGTGAAAGCAAGATAGGTCAAAATCCTGAAGTAGTGTAGGAGAAATTGTGCATTATTCACCCAGATCTCAGTTTATCCTTTTGTGTGTTTTCTCTGCATCTACCCCAACTTCTGTGCAATTTGCCTCTAATGACTGACACCTGTAGACTTTTCTGCCCTTGGGCTCCTGAGTTCTTTACTTAGTAAGCTGAAAATCTTGGGCATTTATGCTTCCCAAGGTGGTCCCATGGCAGTGACTAACTGGCTTAGAGATAGCAAAGCCCAGCTCCCTTGCCCAAGGCATGGCAAACTGAGGCACAATTTACACTTTCAAAGCTCCTGCAGGATCAAGCTGAGTCTTCCTTCCACGCGTCTGAATCCTTATCCTTGCTTGGCTTCCTTTCCCTTCCCTATCCTGCTTTCAACGCTATTCCCTTATTAGTTTGCTTCCCTGGGAGATTTTCACACAATAAATCACTTGCACATGAATTCTTATCTCCAGAACTGCTTCTGAGGAAACGAACTTCAAACTGAGACCAGTACTAAGTTGTGAATTATATGTGAAACTCAGGAGTGTTATGTCACTTTAGGTTCCATGATCTTGGAGTAATATGTGTCAGTTAACTGCCTTAAACCTAAAAAAAAACAGAAAAAAGACTAATATAAGTATGTATTAAGAGAATAAATTAAAGAAATGTATAAGAATGATTTTGCTAAATATGATTTGCTGCATATTTGAATATATAATTTGAAAAGTAATTATCTAGCCATTACAGAAAAACTAGAAAATAAAAAGATAAAAACTGGGAAGAATGTTAACATCCATGATCTCATTACCTGGAGATGGCCATTATTAACATTTTTGGTGTTTTTTAACCTTCCAGAATTATTTCTTTTATATATACATGTGTAGCTGAATGCAATCTTACAACCCCATAAACTTTTGTGTGTAAGAAATGCCACATTAGGGGCACCTGGGTAGGCACAGCGAGTTGGGCATCTCGCCTTGACTCAGGGAAAAGTGATCCCAGTGTTGTGGGATGAGGCCCCACATCAAGGCTCCTCTGCTTGCCAGGACCTGCTTCTTCCTCTCCACTCCCTGCTTTGTTCCCCTTCCTGCAGCTGAAAGCTATCTCTATCTCTGTCGAATAAATAAATAAAATCTTGAAAAAAAAAAAAAGAAATGCTATCATCGATATAAATAAATAAATAAATAAATAAATAAAAAGTAAAGGCTCATCTAATAAAGAAAGCGTCCTAAAAAAACAAAAAGAAATGACCACATCTTTATTTTTATAATATCAAATTAATCTGCCTTCAACTTCCACTCCACACCTGACTGGTGGAAGGTAAATCACAGTTGATTATTTTTTGTTGTTGAAGGAGGGTTCTCCCTCCCCAAGATTTCCATCAGAAAAGGGGGTGCTATAGTTGTTGCTGATATGTTCATTGTTTAAGCCTATGAATTCTTTCTAGAGACGGGAGCTGTACTGCTTCTGTGCCAAGATTGGTCCCAGAGCT
Organism: Ursus maritimus; assembly: GCF_017311325.1. Lineage (NCBI taxonomy): Eukaryota > Metazoa > Chordata > Mammalia > Carnivora > Ursidae > Ursus > Ursus maritimus. Next base: position 40,842,983 of record NW_024426552.1, on the reverse strand, counting down.
CTTTGCTGAGGCTAATGAAGTTTTGGTGTTTGAGGGTCAACCGCTTGCAACTGTATCATGGAGATGATTCTTTTTGTGAGCTCCTGCCATCCATCTTTAGGACAGTATTTGGGATTGGAGTTTGCCACCCTAACAAAGATCTGTGTCTTCCAGGCCCTCTTCCCAGTCTTAGAAAACTGGCTGCTTTTCTTTCTCCTCTCAATCACGTCTCCCCTAAAGCACCACACCCACCCACAGCACAATCCTCCTTAGGAACTACAGACTTTCAGAAAACAAAAGCTAGGAAGGGATGTTGTTGGCAGAGACATCTGTTTTTCAGCCTTATACATCAACTTCCCCAGGGATAAAGAGTACAATGGACCTGATTTCTCTTTTTGGGTGGGGATGGAAGTTGAAAGAGGGAGAAAAAATACAGTAAGCAAAGAGCACAAAATAATGAATGGATATCTCAATACATTCTCCTGCCACACATACTTTTTCTTTTTTAACTTTAATAAAAATGTTGATTAGAGACGCCTGGGTGGCTCAAGTCGGTTAAGTAGCTGCCTTCAGTACGGTCCGATCCCGGGTCCCCAGAGGATTGAATCACGCCCTCGGGCTCCTTGTAGCAAGGGAGCCTGCTCCTTCTCTCTGCTTACTTCTCCCCTGCATGCGTGCACATCTCTCTCTTCTCGGCAAATAAATAAAATCTTTAAAAAAGTTTTTGAAATGTTGTTAACTTTTTTTTTAACACAGCTTTATGGAGATATAATTAACATTACCACATACAATTCATCCCATTCAAGAAGTATACAATTCAATGGTTTTAAGAATATTCACATTCCCCTTTTATTATTCTCAATTAATTTTTAAATCAATTTACACCATCTACAAAATTACCAACTATATCCCATCCTTCAGGGTCTTTGGTTAATACCGAATGAATTCTTCATATCAAATCTTTTCAACCAGACAGGAGCATCGTATAATATTTCATTGATTCTAACTCCTTTTCAGTTCCATCAGGTTTTTAAATAATTTCCTTTAAGTAAATAAAGCGCTTTTTTTTTTTCAAACTTTGACTTTAACTACTATATTTTCTTTTCTTTCCTTTTTAAATTTTTAGAATTTGTTTATAATTGACATACAATACTTATTTCAGGATGTTGTTTACAATATAAGGAGGATTCAACAGAAATATATTATTACAAAATGCTCAATAATAAGTATATTACAGTATTATGACCATATTCCTTATGCTGTACTTTTCCCATCCTGTGACATTATTATTTTAAAACGGAAGGTTTGATCCCTCTTACTCCACTTCACCCATTTCACCATCTCCTAGCCCATTCAGCTTGGCCCCACCAGTTTGTTCTCTATATTTATGAGTTTTGTTTCTCTCTTTGTTTTTATGTTTGTTTGTTTGTTTTCTTAGTTTCCCCATATGGCATTTGTCTTTCTCTGTCTGGCTTTCACCATAGCACCTAATACTCTCTGAATTCCTATGTTGTCATAAATGGTGACACATTTCATTCTTTTTTACATGGTTGAATAATATTTTCACATCTAGATTTTTACATCTATATCTATAGGTAGGTAGGTAGATAGATCACTCTTTGTTTATCCATTTATCTATCAATGCGGCATTAAGGTTGCTTCCATATCTTAGTTATTATAAATAATGTTTCAATAAACATGGAGAATGTCTAAGTATCTTTCTGATTAGATGTTTTCATTTTCTTTGGGTAAATGCCCAGAGTGGAATTACTGGATCATATGGTACTTCTGGCTTTTTAGTGCAGGGTTTTTTTGAAGATTTTATTTGTTATTTGAGAGAGAGAGAGGGAGGAGGCACAGAGGGAGAGTGAGGAGGGAGGAAGCAGACTCCCATGCGAGGCCGATGCCTTGGGGCTTACTCCAGGACCCCAAGACCCAGTACACGAGCCAAGGCGCGCTCACAGCAACTGAACCGCGCAGAATGCCTATTTTTATTTTTTGGAAGGAACACTCCTTACTGTTTTCCAAAGTGAATGTCCAATATATATCCCCACCACTTTGGGTACTGAGTTTCCCTTTTTTACATCCTTACATCAATACTTTTATTTCTTGTCTTTTTTTGATACAAGCCATTCTGACTAGATGTGTAGAGTGATATCTCATTGTGGTTTTGATTTACATTTCCCCTGATGATAAGTGATGTGAGATTTTTTCGCTGTGCCTGTTCTCACATATTCTTACCTAAACTGAGATCACGTAAAAAATCAGTATTTTGCTTCATTTCATAAAACAACATGCCACATCAACAATATAGCTTAGAAAAATATTATTGATAGCAATTTCACATTGTTTGGAATACTTAATCTACCTTGTTGGTTTTTAGGTTGTATTAAATCTTTTGTCCTTATAGATTCTACGCGCGTAAGCAACGCTTCCTTAACAATTTTATATGTTATCATAATCTAATTTTTACATGTGTGGCAATGAGTTTACTTATTTTGCTCAGAAATTGTTTCACTCTTATACAAATTTTTTTAAATACACAGAAGTATAAAGTGAAAGATCCCCCAAATCCCTACAGCCAAAGATAAACAGTTTGTTCTATAATTTCAAGAATTTTTTCTGTGACATATTTTAGCATTACTACTAATATTTAAATTTTAATTGAATGAAGAATTACTGTGTATCGATTCATAGTTTTGTAATCCTCATTTGTCACATAATTTAATATTGTAGACATCTGCATTCTATATATAGGTAAAACCATCATTTTAGCATGGCTTCATACGCTTCCAAGTATGCTATAGCCGATAATATTTTTCTAACCACTACCAAAAATAATTTAGATTTTTTTTCTATTTTCACCTACTATGGCTCTTTTCAATAAGCATCTACATACATTGAGATAATCGAATAGATTTTCCCTGGACGAAAAGATTTGCTGAATGAATGTGTAACTACATTTATAATTTCCAGATACGCGCTTCAAATACCTTCCCATAAAAGCTGTATGCATTGACACTTTCAAATCAACAGAAAATGAGGCTATTTCTCACACTTTCATCAACATTAGTATTCAATATTCTTTTAATCTTAGTTAATCCATAGCAAAAATATTATTTTGTTTTTGTTGATTATTAGTGATCGAGCATCTTCTATGTTTATCCATGGCTATTTAGCTTTACCACTTTTGACTATTTCTATTGGAACATTATTTTTCTTTTTCCTTTGTTTTTTTTAATACTAAAGATATTAACTCTACAATGTTTTTTGTTCATATTGTTCCCTGCTGGTTTTTGTTTTTTGTTTTTGCCTTTTTACTTTTGCCTGTCAGTAGAGCTGTATCACATTGTTTAATTTGCATTTATGATTACTGAGTAAATTTGAATATTTTCATTGACGATGCTTAGTATAATTGCACTATAAAGTATTTTATAAATCACTACCAATTTGTTTTAAAATGTATGACCAGTAATAAAATGAATAATCTTTCAATTAAACAAAACAGTAAAACTAGTTTCAAGCAGATTAATAAACTCTGGTAAATTTAAGTTATGTTTACAAAATAAAAAGGTAAAACTTAAAATTTTCATATATTTAACTAATAAGATAGTTTTTTTTTATTTTTTTAATTCTGGGTCTTTTTCCGCTGCTGGAAAAATATCTTTTAATTGCATAGATCATAAAACATCATACAATGCAAGAACAGCACAAAAAGAATTTGGGAGCAATCTAGTGTATAGCAAACTAGTTTTTGGAACACTTTCATAATAAAAATCAAGTGCCTTCTGAGTTACTGATCTTGTCCTCTGAAGTTAACAAGTCACTGTTTATACTTTTTCCCAAGCGTGATTTTTGTTTTGAGTGTTTTAATTGGACCACATTACACACATTCAGCGCTCAGTGACACTGGGGGAAGGTAGTGAGAATTTCCTGTGAAGCAAACTGTGCAGGGAAGTTCAGGGTTTCCTGCTTGTACTCTTTTCGGAGATGTTAGACAACTTGGTTAGGAGTAGGAGGAAGCTATACGTGGCTTAATATTATATTCTTAGATTTGGTTCCATTAACCACGTCTCTCATACTTATGCATTTCTAAGTTTGGGGATCCGGTGCCTTTTTTTCCCAGTAGCTGTTTTGTGTATGGGCTTGGATCTCGCTCTTCCAGGTTCAAAGGAAAAACTCTTATTAAAACAAAGGGGTAAGATAAGGGACCAGGGAAAAACACAGGAATGGGGTGGGTGGTGATTTCAGTCCCTTCATCTAAATTCACTGTGGAATACAAACTCAGTTGAGACTGAAAGGTTATAATTGTCTTATTCCTACCCCAGCCCGCTCATCAAAGGGCACTCTTTCACTTTAAATGCATGTGATTCATGAATTCCAAAGCAAGGAAATATGCATGTATTTTTCTTGCTTCTCTCCTATATTCTCAGATCAGTGCTGCTCCTCAAATATATTTCACACCTGCTTAGGTCACATGTCTCCTGCCTCCTCCACTGCCAGTAGGGTAAGCTCTCCGCACATTGGCTGACTGTCAACCCAGATCACCCTCAGACATTCCTTGAGTCCCCTTCTTCTTTTCCCTTCCAATGTACTCGCTTCGTCTTCCCAGGCCCAGCCTAGAGGCTGGAAGAAAAGGGAACAGGCCTCCAAGTCAAAGAGTGAATCACCATCCCCTGGAGCCATAGGGGAGGCCGGATGCCTTCTGATGAGCATTTTTCTAACTCAGGGCGATCGATTCAGAAGAACTGGGGAAGTGGCAGAATCTGCTGGGAGAGACTGCTTTCGAGGCAGAACCAGAAATGCACGGGTTTGATTTACAGTCCAGAAGTTTCAGACATGTGAAAAAAGTTGAGTCATTATAGGAGTTGGTTCATGACGGTTGATTGTTTTTCACAAAAAGTAATTCAAGAGCTTTTTATGATTCAAAAGAATTAATTTAAACATCCGGCAAAAGCAGGGGAGTTGCTTTATTGCCAGGGAGCCTAGGCAAGGACTTCTAGAAATTACCTGCATACTCGCGAACTTGAGATTACAGAAAGGATGGACAGAGGTCCGCTAGGAACAGCAACACATGAAAAATGTTCCAATCACTGCACCATCAGGGGAAATCAGTCAAACCACAATGAGGGATTTTCCACCTCACACCAGGGTCAGTGGCTACAAATTAACAAGACAGGAAAGCAACAATTTTGTTTGGATGTTGGAAAGAAGAACCTCTTAAACTGTTGGTGAGAATACAAGCTTGACGCCAGTTGTCTTTGGAAAACAGTATGGGAGGTTCCATAGAAGTTAAAAATAGAGCTACCCTATGATACAACAATTGACACTAGTAGAATAATTACCCAAAAGGAAGTAAACATAGATCTGAAGGGGCCTTCTGCACCTCACATGAACTTTATATAAACAATGTCTCACAGTCCAAAGCCTGTAGGAAAAGAGCCAAATATCCATCTACAGATGAATGGATAAAAAGATGCTGGTAACTCAGCTATATACAATGGAATACTTTACTAGGAATCAGAGAAAAGGATAGATATACCACATTTAGCATCAGCACTATGGAGTGGAACTGGAGGATAGCCAAGTGAAATAAGTCAGTCCAGAGAAAGACAATTTCCATATGGTTTCCACTCATAGGTGGAATATAAACACATGGAGGATCATAGGGAAGGGAGGAACTGAATGGAAAGAAATCAGAGAGAGACAAACCTGTGGAGCAGTCTCAACTCCAGGAAAAATCAAACTGAAGGGGTTGTGGAAAGGGAGGTGGGTGAGGGGATGGGGTAACTGGGTGATTGTGGCATCAAGAGGCACATGATGTGATGAACTCTGGAGTGTTATACGCAACGTTGTAATCATTGAACACTACCAAAAACTAATGTGCACTATATGTGGCGCTGAATGTGAGATTTAAAAGGGCAAAAAAAAAAAGAAAGAGGGCCCTTGGATGAAGTGTTCAAAATTCAAGGCCCCTGAGACTAAGAAAAGAGCCCTATGTTGAACAAATGCACCAAAGCAAGGTAAGGATTTGTGGTAAAAAGCCCAGAAGGAGACAACCCTGTGATAAAACAGTGGTTGAGACACTTTTGATGAAAGCTACAGCACTTCTCTTCCCTCACTCGCTGTGCTGGCAGAAAAGATCACAGACTCCATCTTCAGGTAGAAAGGGGAGGAACACTAAATAAATAGCAGTGAACGGAACGGGTTCTTAGGAAAATAGCAGTAGCTCCTCCACCCGAGGGCTAAACCTTGGCCCAGTCTGATGGAGCAGAGATCTGAATGCTAGGAGTAATAAAGGGAGGTTTCAGAGGTTGAAACACCATAGGCCAGGTAAAAGCTGAGCGCGCCTGTTGCCAGGAACCAACAAGACCATTGAACTCTCCTCTGGTCAGACTCCCTTTAAACCTCGGCTTCTCAAAATTGTCACTGTGCATTTGACGCTGAGTGAAGGAGGACAACTAACATGAAGGGTGTGTGGCGTGGAGAAGGACTCTCTTCCAAGCACAAAAGCGTGAACTCCACAGTGCTTGCAAAGTGAAGAGATCGCCCTCTTTGTGAAGATAATTCCATCATCATGATGGGTGGTTGGTTGGAGATATGATTCTACTATCACTGATTTCATGTGCAGACTAGTTCTCTTTCTTCTTTCTCATCACCTCAGCGCACGCACTGGCCCTTCAGCGATTTGAAGGAAACAGCTGGGACAACCAACTCCAGGAGTCAGCCTCTTTGAAGTGAAGATTATCCAAGGCTCTACGTGGTCATCGGACAGCTCTAGAAAAGAACAAAGAACACGCTGAAAGGGAAGAGTATGTAGTTCATTAGCTCGCCTTTTGGTAGTGAATAAGCGGGGCTCTGGCGCTACGCCAGAGCCGTGGATCTCCTCGCATTGAATACCAGACCAGAAAACATAAAGAAGCACACAAATTTATTTGTCTCCTCTGCGTATTTTATGATTTCTACCTAAAGAAGTGTCTCATTTTGTACAGAGGTGTTGTAAGCTGCAACTTTGCTGTAAATACTCTTTACCAATTATCCAGGGTTTGATTATAGTATCTTCTTGCTCATCTCAATCCTCACCAAGGCTCATGAGGTACGGTACCATTTTATGCTTGCTACAAGAGAAATGGAGGCTGGAGGTTTGTCCACAGCACAGCTAATTTTAGAGTGGCAGGCTGGGACTCATATGCCCAGACCTATACCCAGACACACACTCCAAGTCCTTAGGATATTCCTGAGTGATGCAGAAGTGTGCACGATCTTCTTAATCAGCGGGGTACATGAGGACATGGGAAGATTCTCCCTGCTGCCTCAAGCTTTCGCCCTTGCTTAACACTGACCTCCTTTGGGGCTGTGCTTTGAAGATTGCAGATTCAACACAACCAAAGACCTCTTACATTTCAGTAAGTAGCCTCACTTGCTTGCCGCCTTAGAGCAGAGAATCCCTTACACATCAACTTAAATAATGTTTTATTTTATTCATTTTTATTTTATTTTTTATTTTTAAGATGTTCTTTGGAACATATTCCTTCTGCAGAGTTAATGTGGGAGTTAAAACAGTAATCGCTTGACATGTTTCTCATAAGCATTCCTTCATCTGCAAATAGTACTTTTTCTTTCCCAGTCTGCATTGCCTTTATTTCCTTTTCTTGCCTTACACATGGCTCCAGAACTGGTTGAAACAGATTAGAAGAACAAAGCGCCTTGCTCCGATTTTGTGGCGCATGGTCAGATCTTCATGTTAGGCAGGTGTTAGGTTGTAAATGTACTTGTAGTGCTCTGTATCAAGCTGAAGAACTTCCCTTCACTCCTCACTTGGTGAGGTTTTTCATGAATGGGTATTCAGAGTTTTTGCTAAATTTTCTTACCAACATTTTCAACAATACACATAATATTTTTCTCCTTTAGACTCTCCACTTATGTTATAACGTACCGTTTGGGGAGTGTTGTTGGTTTGTTATTTTTGGTTTTGGTTTTTTTTTGTTCTTTATCTACCTAAAGTTCTCATTTTGTACAGGCTTTTGTATGGGTTTTTTGAAGTCCATCCTGGAATAAACCACACTTGATCTAAATGGTATATAGGTTACTTTTTAAAATGACTGCCCATAATTCTTTTTATAATTTCTGAGTTCTATTGTGCAGTATTGTAAGGGTTTTTGTCCTTATAAGGGATATTTAGTTTGCAGTTTCTTGTTTCTTTCCTTTTTTTCTTTTCTTAAGCCCTTCATCTTTCTTTTGTATCTGTTTTTTTTGTATTGGTCTAAAACTATCAGGGTAATATTGAGCTTAATAAAATGAAAGAATTATCTCTTCTCATCTATTTTCGGAGCAGGTGTTAATTCTTCTTACATTTTGGCAGAAATTCTCTTAGCAAAGGAGCTTCGCCGGCAAATAGTCGGGTGATTCTGCAGTTTTGTTTTTAATGATTTTTTGTATTTCTCTCTGTACACTTTAGGTTTTCTTCTTCCATTTTTTCTATTCTTAAAATGGGTGTTTCTTCTTTGCTCAATTTACATCCACCCCCAAAAACTTAAGGTCTTTCACTTTAGTGGGACTGTTTATCTGGCACCTTCCTGCTTTCAGAACTGTTGAGACTATCTGAGTCACCTCATGCCTGTGAGAGGAGTCCCAAGGACGGTGGGCAGAGGTTTTCTCTGGGATACTGGGAGGTCTCGTCTTCTCTTGGGTCCTCTCTCGCGCTGCCTGAGAGTGCTGGATTTTGGGCTTTCTCGGAGCTAGCCACACAAGCCAAACGAGACACTCATGAAAGGCAAGGAAATCAGTATCTGCAACTTAGAGCATAAGACTTAGGGAGGTGGGTAGCAGGGGGGAACCAAGCTCACAAAATGTAAAAAGAGTTGCCACTGGGAAACTTCCATACCTGCACTTAGCCAAGTATCAGGCTGAATTCAGAATGTAAAACTATAGTGTTTGGTTGGACATTGGTATCATCCAGGGGAAGATCCTGAGAAGCATGATTTATACTGCTAATCTCTCTTTGCATTTTAAAAAATTCTCCTTTAAAGAAGAACATTACGATTATCAATTTTTTTCTGCTTTGTTATTGTTTAATGCAAAAGTATTCATTTGTGATAAGAATTCAGCATGGTGTAAAAGCATGTAGGTAAAAGTGAAGTTTCTTCCCCTTTTTTCTGCCCCTTTCTATCTTTTTTCCAGCCTTCTCTCATATTCCAACTTCATGCTGAGGCTTGATTCCATTCCCTTGCTCTTCGCTTATCTACTATCATAAGGGAGTTCTAAACAGATTTCAAAATGAGCCTAGACTTTCAAAGCAGGCCTCTCTAGCATCTCTAGCGCTCAACACTGGCGAATCACCATTTTCACACAACTAACCATCATAAAACTATTTTGGCAAAAAAATTTTCCAACATCTTAGTTAAATAGTATATTTAGCACTTGCTGATTTATAATTTGATGAGTGGAGTATTATTGTAGGCTACTAATAAGATGCTTTTGGCAGTAAGGCTTTTGAGGAAAGACTTTACTAACTTTACTGCCTCCCCCCATTGGCTGGCATTTAACAGTGATAATCTGAGATGGTCAATCCTGTCTGCACAAGGCATTCCTTTGTTTCCTTTTCTTCCCAGTTAAAGGAGTTAGAATATATTCTGTTAGCAAACATGCCTCAGGCTTTTGGAGTCGAAGTTATAACCCTCCTGTTACTCAAGAATGTACAAGCGTCGCATAAGGTGCGAGTGGTTCAGCTTAGGATTCATGAGCCCGTAAAGCTCCCTGCACTGTCTGCCTGCCCCTTGTCTCTTGCACCTTTCAAATTCCAGAACTACCATTTACCAGAGTTGTGTAATGTTGGATAAGGCAGCTAACCTCAGTGTTCATCAACTTTTTCACTGAAATGGGGGATGATTGTGCGGCAGTATTGTAGTCTCAGGGGGTTTGTTTTGGGTTACATGAAGTTAATATATGGAAAACACTTTTAATGGGACCTGCTCACCACAGTAAGCCCTCTACAGAAGTATCAGCTATTATATGGTGATTTGGAAATATCAGTATCTTGTATGTTGGCAGAGGGACAGAGAGTCTGCTGCTGAGTCATGGATAAGTGGAATAAAAGAGTATAAGAGGTAGTCATTCACTTAGGCGACAGGAGTCGGCTATCAACCCCACATAGCCAGGAAAAGAGAGCAAAGTTGCAGCAATTATTTATTTTTTGGTGTATCTTGATAATAATGCATTCACTCTTCCATCCTCACTCCACTGATGAGGTTTATGCTCATTGAGGGAATAAGAATTTCAATGGAACTGATGAAACCGGCCTAACAATATTTATGATAACTCCTCTGAGGCAACTTGGTTGAGAGTGGACCTCACTTCCTGTGCAGGAGAGCATGCTTAGTGGCGGCAACAAGAATTTGCCTGCCAATGATCTCTCTCAAGTTTGTAGGCTATCGAAGACCCAAGTCAAGCTATCTATAGGGAAGAATACTTTGTGCGCTGCTATCTCCACTTGAATTTCAACACTTCTTAGTTATATTCTGCCACTAAAGCGAACATGCCTATTCTCTTAGATTGACAGTTACTTCTATCTCATAACTCTTTGAGTGCTCAGTCTACGGACTTCATGTATTATGGCCCTCTCAACTAGGTGCCTAATTCCTGAAGGCTCATCACCATTTTAATTCAACTGCATCTGCTCATCCACGAGTCCATTTGCTACTCTGTTGCTGTTCCAAGGGACTCCCAGGCTCTACCACCATTGGCTACGGTGCACAAGGAAAATCGTGAGCTGACAGGGTAGCTGGGGCTCATTTACACATTCAATCTTCACTGGAAATATTCGCATCCTACTAACCATTTTCCTTTGTTCTATAGATTTTCTCTGTAATGTGATCTATGGAAGAACATGGGCGCCGGATTCTACGAAAAAGACCCTCCCTAATTTCGATGGGTGGCCTTGTATGAGTTTCATAGCTTCGAGTCCCGAAAGCTTCTATCGCCTCGACGTTGAATGCCTCCTCCTGCAGCGATGTTCCAACACATCTTAATTGTTTGCGTCCGTTTCTTACTACCTTAAGCTGTGTCAGTAAATATTTTTTGAAATAAGAAACACAGTTCTTATAGCTACTGGGTATTTCACTCTTGGGCTCCTGCCAGTTCATGATGATATCCCTGTATGTGAGAACAGGGTTGTCGGCGGGTTTCACTGGTAGTTTGTGATTCCATAAAACCGGGCCGATATTCTGAGCCTAGGCAAACAAGAATAATAAGGAGAAGGGATTTTCAAGATTAAGAGAAAAGCCTCCCTCGCCAGTGCGAGAGGAGAGAAGGAAGAAATGTTAAGAACAGAAGATTCAGAAAGGACTGAATCCACGAGTATGTTGTATGAAACGATGGGGCCTGAGCAGCCCAGCAGGTTCTCTGCTTTGGCATGGAAGGAAGCATCACAGAGCAATTTTTAGAGTTGAAGGGCCATCGAACCAGGAGGCTGAAGAGACTTTCAGGTAGCAATCTCAAAAACCAATGACCCAGACCTATATAAGACCTTGAAGCTCAAGGACTGAGATTTCCACCCCTTTCAAGCCAATATCTTTGCTCCCTTCTCCTTTACGCACCATGAAATTTAAAACACCGATAGAAGGAAGAACCTTCGAAACTCTGTGCTGATTAAATTTTTTGCCACTAGCAAGTGGAGTATGGAACTCAAAAGAGAAATTAAGTTGAATGTGCAAAAAGGTTTTTAGTTATTGCTCATTTAATTATATTCACTTAAAAAGAAAGAAAGTAACTTTTTAGACTTGAGCTTTAAATATGGCTTGCACATTGAAGTTTGGAGAACACTGCTTTTAGTGACTCTCCCCTTACGACATTTTAATACAATACAGACAAGCCATACAAAACAGAGGCTTTCAAACTGTGATTCACAGAGGCTCTAAGCTCAAAAAGCCAAGTTTCTATAAACCTAGGAAGGAGTGGGGAGATATACAGAGGAGTTTTGGGCATCCCCCAGCACAGCTTTACCTCCAGAGATACTTTTCCCTTTTAGGTGTTTTATTATGAAGATTGTTATATGTCCCTTTACAGTAAGTTTAGCAGCTCAGGAAAATTTTAAAGATGAGAGAGCAGCAAGCGGGGTGGGGAGATGAGGACAGAGAGGACAACAGGCTCTCACTGAGTGTGGAGCCTGACCCAGGGGCGCAATCCCAGGATCCTGAGATCATGACGCTAAAAGCCAGGAAAACTCAAAGAGTTGGATGGTTCAACTGACTGAGTCACCCAGGTTGTCCTAGCAGCTCGGAAAATTTGAAAGTCATTTATGTAAAAGTATAAAAATAATTTATAAGCTGCAATAAGGAAATATCTAAACAGGCCTGAGAGCACTGGTTTGGGTTTTGTTTTTGATTTGTTTTGTTTTGCCTGTATAACTTTGGAACAGGTTCTAGAAAGCATGTTTCAATGTAGTTTAAAGAAAGAACAACAGGAAGACGAAATGAACTGCTTTCAAAGGTAACTTACTTTGAAGAGATTCAAATACTTGTTTGCATTTTTAAGTTCTTGTTTTTACAAGAAGAAGTAGTCTGGTTGAGCTCTGCAGGTATCACGTGTCACACTTTTCACTATCAGGTGCTTGGTTCCAGCAAACAGGATTTCGCTTCCAAATGTAAAATGCAAGAGGCAGAGCTGTGAGAGATAAGGATTATATTTTAGCAGGAACTGAACCAGAATAATTCTTACTAGTTGAGTTGTTAGCTCGACTGCAATAACCTTCTCATTTCACAAACTTAAATACGATGTCGTTCTCCAACAATATAAAAATTGTTTTCACTTCTCACAGGGTTTAAGGAAGAGTACTTGGAAGTTAATAATCATTTTCATTATCAGTCCTCCCCTAATCCAATGCTAACATGCTGGTGTTTCTTCCTTCTAAAGACTATTCAGAACTTTACCCTAAGGGGACTCTACTGGGTTCTGGACAGTAGAAGAGGAATGCTTGCTGGAGAAGAAACAGATTACTGCACTATGATGTATTGATCTAGTATTCTGCTCCTTGAGACACTACACAGAGTACGAGAGCATCTGGTTTTGGTTGCTGCTAAAGAGTTCAGTACACACAATAGGTAGCTGCTGCATCATTGGAAGATTCCAAAGTCTATATTTTACTACGCAAAAATATGGCAGTTGACTATTCTGGTAAGAAGACAGGCAGAAGCTTTAAGGAAGGAAATGGGGAGCTTCTAGTTCCAAGGAGATGCCCTGCTGCCAGTTAGTGGACAGAACAAATAGAACCTAACATGGGCGCTAGGAGATCATCTAAGGAGGCAGTCAGTCCTTCAGCTATCAGGCAAAGATGCATGTTTTTAAGGAAGAGCAGTGCCATCCTGATCTATTGCTCTCTTTTCTCTGCAGATTGGGTCTCTAAAATATCTGTTTGTCTGTTGATTTTTATATTTTCCAAATATGTTTGTGAAATTTAATTGTTCAAGTTGAATAGAACCTCATTTTGAGTCTTCTCTGGATGAAACTTGAGACAATAAGTACAAAAGTTCATGGGAAATCATTTGACGCTGAGTTTTCAGTACTCAATTAAGTAGTAAAATCAGAGAGGGACTAAAATATTCAGCTATGCTTACACTGACTATTGAAACTCATCACACGATTGTAGTGTGAACCCACATTTTATCTTGATTAGAATAACAAGAAATCAAAAGACGAAAAAGTCAGGAAGTTGTAAGCTATCTCCAATTCAGCATGAGTTGCAGCCATTAATAAGTATTAAACTATTTCTTTTACGTCCCAATTTTTATTTTAGAAATTTACTATTATACTTAGGAAGTATTTTTATTTTCCCCTTCAAGACAAGAAATGAATTATTTTTAAAAATTATTTAATATTATAAAAATAATCTGTGGCTCAAGACTTTATATTTTCAAATCTTTGAAAAAATTATTTGGTTCAGAATATAAGTATACTACTCATTAACATTTCCATCATTTTCAAACAGATCACTAAAGTTGGGAGGACAAATGAGCTTAAGTATTTTCATATCACTTTATCCTTCTATAAAGAAATCCTTCTTTTTGTGTAATCTAAATCCTCCCCAAAAATTATTTCAACTTCTTTGAATCATGTTCACTTGCATTCTTTCTTACCATCCTGTCATTGCTTCAGTTCTGCAGGAAAGGAAGAAAGGAAGGAGCATTTTTCTTAAATAAACTCAGTGGTGTCATAAAGGTCTTACCATTGTCCGTTCTAAAGAAAACGGAAGACATAAACTTCTAACCTCATAAAACAAATCATGCATGAACACTAAAAGATTCATTCTTTTTCCACCACTGTTCTTTCCTCAGTATTCAAAATGGTAATTTTTCAGTTACACAATCACTGGGTGCCAAGAAAAAGGCATTTACCTCTCGAAATGTGCATTCCAGATCATACAATCTTCCCACTTGATCAACTCAATTAATGTTTGAAGTATCTTGGTTTTTATTTGGCTACCCTATTGATTACCTAATTCTCTCCTTTCTCTTATTGAAGTGTCTTTTGCTTCCATGACCACTGCTGCAATCCCAGTATTCTCACCACTTTTTCTTTTTATCATGCCTTATTGTCTCATGTTTGTACCATTACAATAACTCCCAGACTGTTTTCCTCTCTCAATCTCCTCTGCACATTACTGTCAGTATAGATTTCTATCTTGCCACTTCCTGTATTAAATTTTTAAATAGTTCTTTAATAAACAGATAATTTCCATGTTATTTAAACTATTTTAGAGCATAAAGGAAATCATAAAGCTTTTCCCGAATTCTTTTTACATAAAGCTAGTAACAATTATAGGGAATTATAAATATGTTTTCCCAATAAATATTCCAAAATTGAACACTTGGCTTCCTTAGGAATAGCAATGCAAGTATCAAATAAAATATTGGCAAATAAGTACCCACCATTATATTAGAAGTAATTGCTCTTTGTTGGGGTTTCATTTCAGTAATGTAAAAATGTGGAAATATTAAGAAATATATTGCTATAATTAATCAAAACAGCGCTTAGGGGCCCCTGGGTGACTCAGTCGTTAAGCGTCTGCCTTTGGCTCGGGGTGTGATCAGGGTGCTGGGATCAAGCCCTGCTATCCGAGGCTCCCTGCTCTGCTGGGAGCCTGCTTCTTCCTCTCCCTCCCCCTGCCTGTGTTCCCTCTCTAGCTGGCTGTCTCTCTCTGTCAAATAAAAATAAATAAAAAATCTTTTTAAAAACCCAGCACTTAAAGAAGGAAAATAATACCATCATCCTTATAGATACAGAAAAAACAATTTATTAATATTTATCCACATAATCATTACTTTTAAGAAGACTTTATAAAATTGATAAATATATCTTTAGTCAAAGCCAGAGCCACTAGTGAGGAAGCACTACAGAAGCATTTTCCAGCAAAATCAAGAACAAAATAACAGTGTTATCATCATTATATTTTAACATGGTTCTAGAAGTCCCAAACCAGTGCAATTAGATAACAGAAAGAAAAAGGAGAGGTATAAATATTAGAAGGAGGAAGCAAATTCTACCTTTACTTGTAGATTATATGATTTATTACCTGGAAATTTCAAGATGAAGAACTGGAAAGGCATTAGAAGCAGTAAAAGCCAGTTCGTAAATGGCCAGTTACAAGGTTAATGTATAAAACTTAAGTGCTTTCCACCAATGACAAAAACTAGCTAGAAAATAAAGGGCAAGGGGATTTTGCTCTGTGCTACATTTCTGAGGAGCCACTAAAGCTCTGTTGCCTGAATATGTGAAAATCAGTAATTTTCTTGGGGACTAGAAGCAATAATGTATCTGATGTGGTGAACTGGCATGCAGCTGAGGCTCAATAAAAGTTATTTCCTTCTTTCTGGAAAGCTCTGATTTTACCCTCCATGCCCTCAAATTGGAACTCAACCTAAGGCCT
Organism: Ursus maritimus; assembly: GCF_017311325.1. Taxonomy (NCBI): domain Eukaryota; kingdom Metazoa; phylum Chordata; class Mammalia; order Carnivora; family Ursidae; genus Ursus; species Ursus maritimus. The sequence goes on along the minus strand of NW_024426552.1, from coordinate 40,827,085 downwards.
TTAGCTAAGGCCTCGGTAGGATCTGCTATAGTTCTCTATGGAATAGGAGCTTTCCTAGGTGCCTGTGGATGAATGCACTGTTACAGGCATGGCTGGGGTTGGGGCTTTTTTATATCCACTGTACCTTCTAAATAACTCACCGACAGCAGTCCCTAAAAGTAGAGTTTCTACATGTCCAAACCGAAGCAGTAGAAAAGAGGATCAGCCCTGAACAGTGACCTCAATACTCATCACTCCTGATTCTGGTTAGTGGTCTTCAAATGTTCATTACCTCACCATTACTACTCTTGTAACTTCTTTTCCTATATTCTCCCATTCAAATACACACTTATACACAGAAACTGATAAAGTTATGAATGACCTGAGGTAATATCTGCTCTCCCCTCTTCCCAACCAGAAGCCCAGGAAGTTGTCAGTTAAAGAGAAGCAAAAGGGTCATTCATGCAGAATGTTTTCGACTACATAAAGGTCCCTAGATTGTAGCAGAACTAAACGTGGAATTAGTTTCTTCCTCTTTATACTTAGTTATACTTGCTAAATTGCCTTGGTATCCTATTACCTTTTGTCATTGGTTGAGTCATTGAGGCTGGTTTCTAAGCAAATGGTAACCAGAATAAATCTAAATACTTTCCAAGTTCAAAGTTGTAAGGTAAAAATAAAACAAAATTAAGCCCAGAAAAGCATATCAAGTAAGACTTTCTTAAAGCAGGATGGCAGAATGGTGGAACCTCAGATGGAGAAGCAAACCTAGTGCTTCTGGATGGAAATAAAGGTGGTGAGGACACGGCTGGACTACTATCTGGGGCTGTGAACTAAGAATCTTCTTGAAGGTTATGGACATTTTCAGTGTCCTGATGGGACAGGACCTAGCAGAGGACCTGGAACCCAGCAGGGGCTTATGTATTTGTACTCACTGCACTTCCTCTTGTAAATCTCTGCCTCTGTCCTCTCCTTACTAGATCTTAAGTTTTTCAATCTTAATTTAGGGTCTTGGTGAGACTTGAAGTGACTAGCCATGTTCCGTACTTCTTCATGTGCAGGTGGCTCTTCAAACACTTGCTGAAACTAAGCAGAGCTGTCTCCGAATTTGTTTCTTCATCTAAAAATGTGCAAGTAAGAACACTGAGGTGTTTGTAGTTGATCCTTCCCAAGCTATCAGTACTCCCTGCACCAATGTTACTAAATACGGTACTTCCACCTAGTTTTGCTGGTTCTTACTTTGTGGTACTTCATCTTAGGGAATTCTGTGATACTTATTCCTACTCTATACTTCTGCCCTCTCTCCACAAGATCAGCATACAGTTGGAAACCATAATTGTACCAGGGGTTAGAAAAAGAGTGGAAAGGCCAATCCTTCCTACAGACAACCCCAAACCCCAAAATAATAATATTGAGTATTAAATGTTTGGGGAAGGTAAAAATACTTTTTATTATTTATTCCTGAGAGCCATACTTGTCAAAACTGTCCCACTTGGAAGTCCATTCCTTTCATGGCTCCCTAGCATCCCACTCCCACTGACCAGAAACACCAAGCAGTTGGTTCTGAAAATTAAGGGTGTGTGGAGGTAGAAAGCTGAAGTTGAGACTACAAAACCCAGAAGAAATAGGAGTGGAAGACAAGAGTGGCAGGTCAGTCTTCCAGCTTTGAGTCTTCACCCTGGGCAAGATGAACAAATAGAGAGTAGGGCCGGCAAAGATTGCAGGGTATTCAGCAGAAGAAGATGTAAAATAGGCAGTACAAAGTAGAAGAGGCAGTGGCTTGGGATCCAACTAGTTGCAGAAGAAGCCAGCCCCACTTCACAGACTTAATACATATGAAGGGTGAAGATTGGGTACTGGAATATCCAAGTACTCAGATCAAGCCCCAGGATACAAATCTTGAAAATGCAATCTTTGCACAGTTGAAACATCCCACTTCAAGGTGTATCCACTGTACTCCCTAACTGCCCCTCACTGCTTGGGGTTCCTCTGCTTGCCAACCGCTTACACCTAAGGAATTCTGCTTTAAAATATTAGCATTCGGGGCACTTGGATGGCTCAGTCGGTTAAGTGTCTGCCTTCAGCTCAGGTCATGATCCCAGGGTCCACAAGTTGAGCCCCACATCTCGGAGCTCCCTGCTCAACATGGAATCTGTCTGCCATTCACCCTGCTTCTGCTCTCTCAAAATAAATAAACAAAATCTTTAAATAAAAAATAAATAAAATATTCCCATTGATTAAAAAGAAGATATGATATACACACACAACACAAACACACAGACACACACACGAAACACACACAGACACACTGAAGTATTACTCAACCAGCAAAAGAATGAAATCTTGCCATTTGCAATGACATGGATGGAGCTAGAGTGTATTATGCTAAGCAAAATAGTCAGAGAAAAAGAAAAAAATACATGTATGATTTCACACACATGTGGAATTTGGCAAACAAAACAGATGAACGGGTGAGAAGGGAAAAAAGTGAAGGAGGAGAGAGGGGGAGGCAAACCATAAGACACTCTAAGCGATAGAAAACAAACTGTAGTTTGATGGAGGGAGGTGGGTGGGGATGAGCTAATTCAGTGATGGGTATTAAGGAGGGCAGTTGTTATAATGAGCACTGGGTGTTATATGTGAAGTGATGAATCACTAAATTCCTACTCCTGAAACCAAAATTACACTATATGTTAACTAACTAGAATTTAAAAAAGAAAAACTGAAAGGAAAAAAAAAAAGAAAAAGCCACAGGAACATTGTTCTAATGCTTTTTGGAAAGGTGCTTTGTGAATTAAAGCAAATAAATAATGCTGTTAAATTTAAAAATTTTTTCCATTCATTATTTTAAGGTAATCAAGGACATGTTTACTAGATATTGCTAGCATAAGTCAAGTTTTTAGGATAAAGTATACACCAGGAACTTAATAACTATTCTCTCTCTCTCTCTTTTCCTTCTCTTTTTCTTTTTTAAAGATTTTATTTATTTGTTTGACAGACATAGAGACAGCCAGCGAGAGAGGAACACAAGCAGGTGGGAGAGGAAGAAGCAGGCTCACAGTGGAGAGGCCTGATGTGGGGCTCGATCCCCTTAACGCCGGGATTACGCCCTGAGCCAAGGCAGGCGGCTTAACCGCTGTACCCCAGTGCCCCCCTTCTACTCTTTTTCTTTCCCTCTTTTTAATATCAAGAGATTGTTCTTGATGAATATGGCCCTGTTTTATTCATAAACCTGAAAGAGCAGTATGGTTGTTGGACGAAGGTGCATTCTGAAGTGAGCAGCTCTTGGTTTCCAGAGAATCCTGACACCTTGATACACTGAGTCACAAGATAAGAGGAAGTAGTTCAATGCCCATGCTTCCAACACCTTTTCCTGTAGCCCACCTTCATTCACACCTATTGCAGGCTGGCTGCCCAGAGAAGCTTCTTAATGATGTGATTTATTCTAACTCAATTAGCAGAGAATGAAAGAAACAAAGGAAATTTATTTTGCAGTTGGCTGGTCATTCAAAACCATCCTACCTTAAAATGTCAGCTAATTAGGAGATAGTGGGTGAGAAGTTTTGCTTGAGTACTTACTTAGACCTTATTATTTGGACCTTATAGTGATTATTATTAATATTATACTTCAACAAAATAAGCCCAAAATTATATCACGCACCTAATTTTATTTGAAGACTGAATTTCTATTGCTCTCACTCTAACCAAGACATTAGATTCATAATGTTCAAAATCCACAGGAACAATTGCCAAATTAGTGTTTTTCTCAATTAAGTACTGACCAGCTCTCTTTAATTCTTTTGTGGTCTTTGAAGCTGGAATAATCTTTGAATATATTTCACTCTCAACTTATAAATGAACAGAAACCTGAGACAGTAAAAGTATGCTTGAAAAATACAATTTGGAAGAGACCCAAATGGCTAAAGACTCTAAATGCAGAGAGTAGCTTCTCTGTTATTTGGAGAAAAAGCATATGCAAGAGAGAAACAGCATTCAGGATGACAACTTCAGTAAAATTTACTGAGTACTTACTATGTGCCAGGCACTGCACATTCTCTGTATCATATATATCTCACAAATACTGTGTGAAAGGATACTTTTCCACATAAAGAAAAATGCACTTAAAGATTAAGTACGAACTTGGGGTGGCTAGGTGGCTCGGTCGTTTAGGCCACGCCAGTGACTCTTGTGGCTCAGGTCTTGGTGATCTCAAGAAGTGCTGGGATCAGCTATAGGGCTTCTAACTCAGGGGCTTGCTTACTCTCTCCACCACTCTTGCCCTCCACCCCTTTGCTTTAGGTATTGTGCTCACTCTCCTTTCTCATAAATAAATAAATAAATAAATAAATAAATAAATAAATAAATAAATAAAATCTTTTAAAAGAAGATTAAGTAACTTCCTATCAAGTCATACGTAGCGATAAAACCAAGGTTTGTACCTGCCAGGCTGACTAGAGCCCTTCTTACAAAAACATAAGATCACAAATATTCTTGCACATCAATAAAGATGATAATGAGAAAATACACTGGATAGATTAATGGAATGCATGACTAGAGACAAAGGGGCTAAACTCAGTCTCTGTAAATAAATTATTAAATCGTCCTTTAACCAAATTTTCTTTTTAAGGAGAGAAATAAAAGACACACACGCATATATACACACATCAAAGAGTTTGGAAATAAGGATTTCCCTCTGAAAGTTAAGCAGAAGTAAAGCCAGCCATAATATGGCATGTGAGAAATTAAACTGCAAAACACAAGAGCAGCCTGCTCAGGTATGACAGCAGGAATATGTGTACTCATCCCAGCACTGCTAGTCAAGGTTGAGGGACCTGCCCGAGGGACCAGCCAGATGAAGGAGGAGAGTGTGTTCAAAGAGCCCTTTGAAGGGGACGAAAGCATGTACCAAAGCTAGGTGAGTGAGAGAGAGAATGACACATTCCTGGGCGTTAATAAGTTCGAGTATAATGACCCAAAGCATTTGTTGTTTGAATTTGAAGGAGGAGTAAGGCGGGGATGGGGCTATAGAAGGCCTTGTCTGCCCATAAGTCATTTTGGACCTTTATCCCAGTGCAGTGGGAAGCCAAGCATTGAGGTGATAATTCAAAGTGTGGTGGAGATGTGTGGGAAAAGGAGCTCAGGTTGAGGAGAGATCCTTGCAAAAATTGTGTTGGGCAAATTAACACCACTACCCTCTGCTGCACCGCCTGAATTGCTGGGCGGGAGGAAGAATGTGGTTTGCCCGGGAAGCTGTTGCAATCATCCTGGTGGGAGGAGAGATAGGTTGGGCACGAATTGGCGAAGTGACAACCTTGCCTGAAGGGTGGCAGACTGATGAGAACAGTCACCCTTGAGAATATGTAAATAATGGGTGCTTTATGTATTGAAGTGGAAGGAGGAGGCAGAATTCTGGCTTTTTGCATTGAAGAGACTGTCTTTTTTTCACTGGATGTTTTTTCCTGTTTTGTCAAAGATTAGTTGACCAAAGAGCCGAGGGTCCATATCTGGGTTCTCTATTCTGTTCCATTGGTCTATGTGTCTGTTTTTGTGCCAGTACCATGCAGTCTTTGTGATCACAGCTTTGTAGTATAGCTTGAAATCTGGCAACGTGATGTCCCCAGCTTTGTTTTTCCTTTTCAACAATTCCTTGGCGATTTGGGGTCTTTTCTGGTTCCACACAAATTTCAGGGCTGTTTGTTCCAGCTCTTTGAAAAATGTCATTGGAATTTTGATGGGGATGACATTGAAAGTGTAGATTGCTCTGGGTAGCATAGACATTTGAACTATGTTTATTCTTCCAGTCCATGAGTATGGAATGTTTTTACATCTTTTGTGTCTTCTTCAATGTCTTTCAAGAGTGATTTGTAGTTTCTAGAATATAGATCCTTTACGTCTCTGGTTAAGTTAATTCTGAGATAACGTATGGTTTTGGTGCTATTGTAAATGGAATGGATTCCATAATTTCTCTTTCTTGAGTCTCTTTGTTTGTGTATAGAAATGCAACTGATTTCTGAGCATTGATTTGTATCCTGCCACATTACTGAATTGCTCTATAAGTTCTAATAATTTGGGGGTGGAGAGTTTTGGGTTTTCCATATAGAGTATCACGTCACCTGTGAAGGGAGATAGTTTGACTTCTTCTTTGCCGATTTGGATACCTTTTACCCCTTTTTGTTGTCTGATTGCTGTTGCAAGGACTTCTAGTACTATGATGAATAATAATGGTGAGAGTGGGCATCCTTGTCGTGTTCCTGATCTTAAGGGAAAGGCTTTCAGCTTTTCCCCATTGAGAATGATATTCGCTGGAGGCTTTTCATAGGTGATTTTTGTGAAATTGAGGAATGTACCCTCTATCCCTACACTCTGAAGAGTTTTAATCAGGAAAGGAAGCTGTATTTTGTCTAATTCTTTTTCTGCATCGAGAGGGTCATATGGTTCTTGACTCTTTTCTTGTTGATATGATCTATCACACTGATCGATTTGCAAATGTCAAACCACCGTTGCATCCCAGGGATGAATCCCACTTGGTCATGATGGATAATCCTTTTAATGTACTGTTTGATCCTATTAGCTAGGATCTTGTTGAGAATTTTGATGTCCATATTCATCAGGGATATTGGTCTGTAATTCTCCTTTTGGATGGGGTCTTTGCCTGGTTTGGGGATCAAGGTAATACTGGCCTCATAGAATGAGTTTGGTAGTTTTCTTTCTGTTTCTACTTTTTGAAATAGCTTTAGGAGAATAGGTATTATTTCTTCTTTGAATGTTTGGTAGAAATCCCAGGGGAATCCGTCAGGCCCTGGACTCTTGTTTTTGGGGAGGTTTCTGATCACTGCTTCAATCTCTTCATAATTAATTGGGTCTGTTTAAATAATCAATTTCTTCCAGTTTCAGTCTTAGTAGTTTGTAGGTTTCCAGGAAGGCATCCATTTCTTCCAGGTTGTTTAATTTATTGGCATAAAGTTGATGATAAAACTTTCTAATGATCCTTCCTATTTCATTGGTGTTGGTCGTGACCTCTCCCCTTTCATTCATAATTTTATTAATTTGGGTCCTTTCTCTATTCTTTTGAATAAGTCTGACCAGTGGCTTATTGATATTATATATTCTTTCAAAGAACCAGCTTCTAGTTTTGTTTATTTGCTCTACTGTGCTCCTGGTTTCTAATTCATTGATCTCTGCTCTAATCTTGATCATCTGCCTTCTCGTGTATGGTTTAGGCCTGTTCTTCTGTTCCAGCTCCAGCTTCTTGAGGTGAGAATATAAAAACTGCATTTTAGATTTTTCTGTTCTTTTGAGTGAGGCTTGGATGGCTATGTATTTTTCCTGTAGGACTGCCTTTGCAGTGTCCCTTGAGTTTGGACGATGTGTTTTCATTTTCATTGGTCTCAAAATATCTTCATTTCCTTCTTAATTATCTGGTTTCAATCATTCTTGAGCAGAATGGTTCTTAGTGTTCACTGTTTGAGTTTTTCCAAATTTTTTCCTTGTGATTGAGTTCCAGTTTCAAAGCATTGTGTTCTGAAAATATAGACGGGAATAATCTCAGTCTTTGGTATCCATTGAGAACTGTTTTGTGACCCAGTATATGGTCTATTCTGGAGAAGAGTTCATGTTCGAAAGAATGAGTATTCTGTTGTTCTGGGGTGCAGTGTTCTGTATATATCTATGAGGTCCATCTGGTCCAGTATATCATTCAAAGCTCTTATTTCTTTGTTGATTTTCTGCTTAGGTGATCTGCCTATCGCTGATAGTGGAGTGTTGAGGTCCCCTACTATTAACGTATTATTATCTATATGTCTCTTTATTCTGGTTAAGAGTTGGCTTGTGTATCTAGCTGCTTCCCTGTTGGGGGCATAGATATGTATAATTGTCATATCCACTTGTTGGATACATCCTTTGAGAATAATATAGTGTCCTTCTGTATCTCTAACTACAGTCTTTAGTTTAAAAATCTAATCTGTCTGATATGAGAATTGCTACCCCAGCTTCTTTTGAGGTCCATTGGCATGAAAAATGGTTTTCCATCCCTTCACTTTCGGTCTGGATGTATCTTTAGGTTCAAAATGAGTCTCTTGTAGATAACAAATGGATGGGTCCTGTCCTTTTATCCAATCTGCAACCCTGTGGCGTTTATGGGAGCATTTAGGCCATTCACATTGAGAGTGATTATTGAGAGATATGATTTTAATGTTGTCATGTTGCCTGTGAAGTCTTTGTTTCTATAGATTGTAAATTTCTCTTCTTTATCACTCTTGGGGCCTTTTTACTTTTATAGAACCCCCCTTAATATCTCCTGTAGGGCTGCTTTGGTGGTCACAAATTCCTTCAGTTTCTGCTGGTCTTGGAAGGTCCTTATCTCTCCATCAATTCTGAATGGCAGCCTTGCTGGATAAAGGATCCTTGGCTGCATGTTCTTCTCAGTTAGATCTTTGGAAATACCTTGCCAACCCTTCCTGGCCTGCCAGGTCTCTGTAGACAGGTCTGACATTATTCTGATATTCTTCCCTCTGTACATAAGGATTTTCTTCCCCCTGGCCTCTTTCAGTACTTTATCCTTGGATGTAATATTTGCAGATTCTACTATGACGTGACGTGGTGTAGGCCTGTTCTCATTGACCTTGGGAGGGGTCCTCTCTGCCTCTTGGACACAAATGCTTGCTTCCTTTGCCAGATTAGGGAAGTTCTCAGCTACAATTTGTCCAAATGTCTCTTCTAGACCTCTCTCTTTCTCCACCCCCTCAGGATGCCGATGATTCTCACATTGGAACTTTTCATTGATTCGGTAATCTCCTGTAATCTACATTCTTGAGACTGAATTTTTTTGAGGCAAGTTTCCGTTTTTACTTTCTACCATCCCATCTTCCAATTCACTAATTCGTTCTTCTGCCTCATTTACCCTGGCCATCAGAGTGTCTAGTTTAGACTGTATTTGATCCATAGCATTTTTAATTTCTGCCAGATTCGCTCTCATTTCCACCCTTAGAGGTTCTATATTCTCGTTAATATTTTTGTTAATTTTTTTTAAAGCCTACACATCATCTTGTCCATTGTTACTCTGAACTCCATTTCTGACAATTTGGTTATATCCATATCCATCAGTTCTGTGGCAGAGGCCACAGACTCATCTTTTCTTTGCTGGGGAAGATTTCTCCTCCTCGTCATTCTGATGAGGAGAGGTTGCAGGGTCTGCCGGGTCCTGGTCAATAATTTGGGCTCTGGGCATCCCTTCGCAACCTCTCTCATCAGAATGACAATGAGGAGAAATCCTCCCAACAAAGAAAAGATACAGAGTCTGTGGCCTCTGCCACAGAACTGATGGATATGGATATAAACCAAATTGTCAGGAAATGGAGTTCAGAGTAACAATGGACAAGTATGATGTGTAGGCTTTTAAAAAATTAACAAAAATTTAACGAGAATATAGAACTCCTAAGGGTGGAAATGAGAGCTTAATCTGGCAGAAATTAAAAATGCTATGGATCAAACACAGTCTAAACTAGACACTCTGATGGCCAGGTGTAAGGCAGAAGAACGAATTAGTGAATTGGAAGATGGGATGGTAGAAAGTAAAACTGAAACTTGCCTCAAAAATCTGCCCTCAAGAATGTAGATTACAGGAGATTACCGAATCAATGAAAAGTTCCAATGTGAGAATCATCGGCATCCTGAGGGGGTGGAGAAAGAGAGAGGGTCTGAAGAGACATTTGACAAATTGTGCTGAGAATTTCCCTAATCTGGCAAAGGAAGCAAGCATTTGGTGTCAAGAGGCAGAGAGGACCCTCCCAAGGTCAATGAGAACAGGCCTACACCACGTCACGCCATAGTAGAATCTGCAAATATTACATCCATGATAAAGTACTGAAAGAGGCCAGGGGGAAGAAAATCCTTAGTGTACAGAGGGAAGAATATCAGAACAATGTCGACCTGTCTACAGAGACCTGGTGGCTTGGTGGAAGATTTCTGGAAGTATTTCCAAAGATCTAACTGAGAAGAACATGCAGCCAAGGATCCTTTATCCAGCAAGGCTGCCATTCAGAATTGATGGAGAGATAAGTGACCTTCCAAGACCAGCAGAAACTGAAGGAATTTGTGACCACCAAAGCAGCTCCTACAGGAGTATTAAGGGTTCTATAAAAGTAAAAAGGCCCCAAGAGTGATAAAGAAGAGAAATTTACAAATCTATAGAAACAAAGACTTCACAGGCAACATGACAACATTAAAATCATATCTCCAATAATCACTCTCAATGTGAATGGCCTAAATGCTCCCATAAACGCCACAGGGTTGCAGATTGGATAAAAGGACAGGACCCATCCATTTGTTATCTACAAGAGACTCATTTTGAACCTAAAGATACATCCAGACCGAAAGTGAAGGGATGGAAAACCATTTTTCATGCCAATGGACCTCAAAAGAAGCTGGGGTAGCAATTCTCATATCAGACAGATTAGATTTTTAAACTAAAGACTGTAGTTAGAGATACAGAAGGACACTATATTATTCTCAAAGGATGTATCCAACAAGTGGATATGACAATTATACATATCTATGCCCCCAACAGGGAAGCAGCTAGATACACAAGCCAACTCTTAACCAGAATAAAGAGACATATAGATAATAATACGTTAATAGTAGGGGACCTCAACACTCCACTATCAGCGATAGGCAGATCACCTAAGCAGAAAATCAACAAAGAAATAAGAGCTTTGAATGATATACTGGACCAGATGGACTTCATAGATATATACAGAACACTCCACCCAGAACAACAGAATACTCATTCTTTCGAATGCCATGAACTTTCTCCAGAATAGACCATATACTGGGTCACAAAACAGTTCTCAATGGATACCAAAGACTGAGATTATTCCCCTTATATTTCGAGAACACAATGCTTTGAAACTGGAACTCAATCACAAGGAAAAAATTTGGAAAAACTCTAAACAGTGAACACTAGAACCATTCTGCTCAAGAATGATTGCAAACCAGATAATTAAGAAGGAAATGAAGCAATTTTTGGAGACCAATGAAAATGAAAACACATCGGTCCAAAACCTATGGGACACTGCAAAGGCAGTCCTACAGGAAAAATACATAGCCATCCAAGCTCACTCAAAAGAACAGAAAAATCTAAAATGCAGTTTTTATATTCTCACCTCAAGAAGCTGGAGCTGGAACAGAAGAACAGGCCTAAACCATACACGAGAAGGCAGATGATCAAGATTAGAGCAGAGATCAGAATTAGAAACCAGGGACACGTAGAGCAAATAAACAAAACTAGAAGCTGGTTCTTTTTGTGAATATATATCATCATAAGCCACTGGTCAGACTTATTCAAAAGAATAGAGAAAGGACCCAAATTAATAAAATTATGAATGAAAGGAGAGGTCACGACCAACACCAATGAAATAGGAAGGACTCCATTAGAAAGTTTTATCATCAACTTATGCCAATAAATTAAACAACCTGGAAGAAATGGATGTCTTCCTGGAAACCTACAAACTACTAAGACTGAAACTGGAAGAAATTGATTATTTAAACAGACCCAATTAATTATGAAGAGATTGAAGCATGATCAGAAACCTCCCCAAAAACAAGAGTCCAGGGCCTGACTGGATTCCCCTGGGATTTCTTACCAAACATTCAAAGAAGAAATAATACCTATTCTCCTAAAGCTATTTCAAAAAGTAGAAACAGAAAGAAAACTACTAAACTCATTCTAGTGAGGCCAGTATTACCTTGATCCCCAAACCAGGCAAAGATCTCAAAAGGAGAATTACAGACCAATATCCCTGATGAATATGGACATCAAAATTTCCAAACAAGATCCTCAGCTAATAGGATCAAACATATATATTAAAAAGGATTATCCATCATGACCAAGTGGGATTCACATCCTGGATGCAACGGTGGTTTGACATTTGCAAATCGATCAGTGTGATAGATCATATCAACAAGAAAAAAGAGTCAAGAACCATATGACTCTCTGATGCAGAAAAGAATTAGACAAAATACAGCTTCCTTTCCTGATTAAAACTCTTCAGAGTGTAGGGATAGAGGGTACATTCCTCAATTTCACAAAATCACTATGAAAAGCCTCCAGCTTAATATCATTTCACGGGGAAAAAGCTGGAAAGCCTTTCCCTTAAGATCAGAACACGAGAAGGATGCCCACTCTCACCATTATTATTCATCATAGTACTAGAAGTCCTTGCAACAGCAATCAGACAACAAAAAGGGGTAAAGGTAATCCAAATCGGAAAGAAGAAGTCAAACTATCTCCCTTCACAGGTGACGTGATACTCTATATGGAAAACCCAAAACTCTCCACACCCCAAATTATTAGAACTTATAGAGCAAATTCAGTAATGTGGCAGGATACAAAATCAATGCCTAGAAATCAGTTGCATTTCTATACACAAACAAAGAGACTCAAAAAGAGAAATTATGGAATCCATTCCATTTACTAGTAGCACCAAACCATATGTTATCTCAGAATTAACTTAACCAGAGACGAAAGGATCTATATTCTAGAAACTACAAAATCACTTAAGCAATTGATGCTATTGAACACAAAAGATGTAAAAACATTCCATACTCATGGACTGGAAGAATAAACATAGTTCAAATGTCTATGCTACCCAGAGCAATCTACACTTTCAAATATCCCCATCAAAATTCCAATGACATTTTTCAAAGAGCTAGAACAAACAGCCCTGAAATTTGTGGGAACCAGAAAAAGACCCCAAATCGCCAAGGAATTGTTGGAAAAGGAAAACAAAGCTGGGACATCACGTTGCCAGATTTCGCTATATACAAAGCGTATCACAAAGACCGCATGGTACTGGCGGCCAAAAACAGACACCAGACAATGGAACAGAATAGAGAACCCAGTGATATGGACCCCCTCGGCTCTTGGTCAACTAATCTTTGACAAAACAGGAAAAAACATCCAGTGAAAAAAAGACAGTCTCTTCAATAAATGGTGCTGGGAAATTTGGACAGCTACATGCAAAAGAATGAACCTTTGACCACTTCTCACACCATACACAAAGATAAATTCTAAATGGATGAAAGACCTTCTATGTGAGACTGGAATCCATCAAAAGCCTAGAGGAGGCAACATAGGCTGCAACCTTCTTGACATCAGCCACAGCAACTTTTTCATGACACATCTCCAAAAGGTAAAAAACAAAAGAAAAAATGAACTTGTGGGACTTCATCAAGATAAAAAGTTTCTGCACAGCCAAAGAAACGGTCAAAAAAGCTAAGAGGCAGCCCACGGAATGGGAGAATATATTGGCAAATGACACTATAGATAAAAGATTGGTATCCAAGATCTACAAAGAACTTCTCAAACTCGATACACAAGAAACAAACAATGAAATAAAAGAAAAACGGTCAGAAGATATGAACAGACACTTTTCCAATGAAGACATACTAATGGCTAACAGACACATGAAAAGTGTTCAAAATCATTAGCCATCAGGGAAATTAAAATCAAAACCACACTAAGATACCACCTTACACCAGTTAGAATGGCAAAAATGGACAAGGCAGGAAACAACAAATTTTGGAGAGGATGTGGAGAAAGGGATCCCTCCCTACATTTTTGGTGGAATGCAAGTTGGATATAGCCACTTTGGAAAACTGTGGAGGTCCCTTAAAAAGTTAGAAATTGAGCTACCCTAGGATCCAGCAATTACACCACTGGGTATTTACCCCAATGATACAGACGTAGTGAAGAGAAGGGCCATATGCACCCCAATGTTCATAGCAGCATTGTCCACAATAGCTAAATTGTGGAAGGAGCTGAGATACCCTTCAACAGATGATTGGATTAAGAAGATGTGGTCCATATATACAGTGGAATATTACTCAGCGATCAGAAAGAATGATTACCCAACATTTGCTGCAACATGGATGGGACAGAGGAGATTATGCTAAGTGAAATAAGTCAAGCAGAGAATGACAATTATCATACGGTTTCACTCATTTATGGAACATAAGAAATAGCAGGAAAATCAGTAGGAGAAGGAAGAGAAGAATGAAGGGGGTAAACAGAACGGGAATGAACCATGAGAGACTATGGACTCTGGGAAACAAACTGAGGGCTTCAGAGGGGAGGGGTGGGGCACTGGATAGGCCAGATGGGTATTAAGGAGGGCACGTATTGCATGGTGCACTGGGTGTTATAGGCAAATAATGAATCATGGAACACTACATCAAAACTAAGGATATACTGTATGATGACTAACATAGCATAATAAAAATTATTATAAAAAATAAAATAAAATTTAACTATATACCTACAGTAATCCAGATAGTGTGGTTTTTGGTGTAAGTATGGACATATAGACAAATGGAAAGTAATAGAGAATCCAGAGATAGACTTACATTTACACAGTCACTGAATTGAATTTCCACAAAAATTTAAAAGTAATTCCATGAGGGGAAGACAGTTTTTTCAGCAAGTGGTGGTGGACAATGGAATATCCACATGCAAAAAACAAAAACAAAAGAACCCTTGACTTTTCTTTACACCATATGAAAAATCAACTCAAAATGGACCTTAGACCTAAATGTAAAATATGAACTCTAAAATTCTGGATGAAAAACAGAGAAAAATTCTTTGTTACTTTAGGTTAGACAAAACATTCTTAGACATGACACCAAAAGTACAATCCATTAAAGAGTTGATAAATCGCGGTCTTATCAAAGTTAAAAATTGTTGCTTATGAAACACACCTTAAAAGATGAAAGCAGAAGACAAATGTTGGTAGAAAATATTGAAAACCATATATCTATTAAAGGACTTTTTATCCACAATACACATAAAGAATTCTCAAATTCTTATGGTAAGAAAACAAACAGTCTATGCTAAAATAAAAGTATATAAACCAGACACTTCACCAAACAACATATACAAAGGCGCAACTAAACAATGAAAAGATGCCAAACATCATTGGTCATGATGAAAATACAAAGTAAATTCACAATGAATCACACTTGTCCCCTCAAGGGTGACTATACTTAAAGGGCTGCCAATATGAAATATTGAGAGGATATAGAGCAACTTGAACCCTTACATATTTCTGCTGAGAATGTAATGGTATAGCCACTGTGAAGAACAATTTGGTACTTCTGCAAAATGTTCAACATAGAGTTACTGTACGACCCAATAATTCACTCCTAGTTATATACCCAAGACTAATGAAAATATATCTATATAAAAACCGTATCAAATGTTCATAGCAGCATTATTCACAACAGCCAAAAGTAGAAACAACTCCAAATGTTCATCAGTTGATGAATGGATAAATAAATGGTATACACATACAGTGGAATAATTGGCAGTAAAATGGAATGAGATACATGGTAAATATAGGTGAATTTTGTCAAGATTTGGGTAAGTGAAAGAAGCCAGATACAAAAGGTTACATATCGTATGATTCATTTATATGAAATATACAAAATAGTCCACAATCTATAGAGACAGAAAGTAGATTGGTGTTTGCCTAGGACTGGGAGGGTGGAAGTGGGAGGAAAATGGGGTGTAACTGCTGATGGATTCCTGAGGGTTAAGTGGAAATATTTTTATATTTTAATTGTGGCATTTTTACATGACTGGATGTAATTGTCAAAAGTTTATCAAACTGTACATTTAAGGATAGTTGATTTCACTGTATGTAAATTATACCTCAGTAAAGGTTATTATTTAAAAAATGACCCAAACTTAACCCACATTGATTAATAACAAGGATCCATACTTTTGCATGAAAATGCTTGACTACATCCATCATAAGCCACCTTTGAGAATTAACTGAATAGGGCTACGAATTTTTTCACATCTTCACAGTACCCACTGGACCTTTTCTTAAAAAGGTTCACCACCTTTTTCATCATTTGATTCTTCTAAGAAAACATTTCTCGCTCAAGAATCAGTAAATGGAGGATTTGAACTACTTATACTCTTCCAATAGGAAAATCTATGAATGCTACTGATGCATATTTTGACTAAATAAAAGTTATCTTCTTATAAATATGGTGTTATCATTTCAACGATAGAAATGTGATAGTTTCATATGGTTCAATGTAATGTTTTGGAACATCACTGTAATTTGAAATATACCCTTGAATTATAATTTAGAGAAATTAGAACTCAAATTTAGATAAATATGGTCTTGGAATTTAAATAACTCGGTCGATACTATAGTAGTGGCTAGATTTGTTTGGAGGGTGAGTAAATAAACCCATTCGCCTGAGAACAAATTCTCATTACAGCTGGAGGCTAATAGGATAAGATCTTCTACTGGAGTATGTCTGATGATCATTGGCTTGAGTAAACCTAGCTTTTGTTAGTTTGATTTTCAAAATAAACTCATTAATAAATTTTTGCCATGCAGGATCTTATATCCTGTAAATTAGAATTGTTATAGGCAATGAAAATTGTGAATTGCAAGTCTTGATATTAGGTGCACAGAATTAATGAAACAATTTTATTAGGAATTTTAATTATAATGTGTAGGGTTGTAATACTAATCACGCACTGCTGAATTAATTATGTATTCAGTTCATCATGCAAGATTTGATATGGTGTGTTTTGGGGGCAATGAAAACTCCAGAATTTACAAAAAGGTGTAGTGAACATTTGGCAAATGCACTTGTACATTTTACTCAGAGAAATTTCAACGCTTTCTAGACCTCAGTGTCTGAGAACACTACAGATTTCTTATCTTAGAATGTGCAAAGTCTGTTGGTTAATGCTGTAAGTCAGTAATTTCCAAAAGTTTTTTATTATGGGTCTCTATTAGCAAAAAACATGAGCATGCACATCAGCATATGTATATTTTCTATTCATAAATAATAAATGCATAATAGTTCACTGTTATGTACATTATAAAACAGAAAACTTAATCATTTGAAAGGGCAAGATAAAAATAAAAAGCACCTTATACATCTATTATGGCCTATACACTCCTCTTAGAAGACCAGTGTTTCTAAATAAGAGAAATAGATAGAGGTATCCTTGCTTGGAAGCAAGATACAAGCATTAGTACATGTGAAACGGCAACACAGAAATTAATGTCAAATCTGAAAAACAAAAGAAAATAAAAATCAAGGATTTAAAGTTGATGGGTATTAAGGAGGCAAGTATTGCATGGTGCAGTGGGTGTTATACTCAAGTTATGAATCATGGAACATTACATCAAAAATGAGGGATGTACTGTATGGTGACTAACATAACATAATAAAAATTATTATAAAAATTAACTTGATTTGACTTAAAAATAATTTGTAAGAGGAATAATTTAAGTGTTAGCCAGATAAGATAGTGTCAAACTTGCTTTATAAATGTTAAAAACTAAGAGTAAAAATGAAATATATAGATTAATTTGGTACCAAATGGCATTCCCAACACAAAGAAAAATCAGATTCATAAAACAATGCTACCTTACTTTGAAAGGAGACACTTCTTGCTTGAGTGTCTATTAGCGAGCGGAAGGAGACACGTACATAAAATGAAAAAAAAAAGCTACTCAGAGATGTGATGGCTGGAGTTTCTAAAGGTAGATGTTTCTGCAAAAACAGCTATGGATCTTGAAGAAATTTCACATCAGTTTGAGAATGTGGCATTCAGGTTGGCAAACATTTCTATAATACGGTGCATGACTTATTAGACTGTAACATTTCCTTGGTTATCAATAATGACCAGTTATGAGCATGCAAACTGGATAATTAAAAAAATACTTGAACTGAGAAAATGAGCTAAATCTGCCTTTGGGCAGTAAATTATGAAATCATTCTTTCACTGGTTTGATGAGATAAATCATGCAAAACTAGTAGACAATTTTTTTAACAGATCTTAAAGGAGGGGTATTATTTTGGTAGATAGAAGCTTCAAGTGAGGTAAACACATAATGCAAGGGCTTGGAAAAGAGGTAAAAGCTAAACAAGTGAAAAGCCAGCCATAATATATGTGAAGACTAAACTGCAAAACACAAAGAACCGCCTTCGCTCAGGTATGAACAGCAGAATATGTACTCATCCAACACTGCTAGTCAAGGTTGAGGGACTGCCCTGGGGACCAGCCAGATGAAGGGGAAGAAAGAGTGTGTTCCAGGCAGAAGGGACAACATGTACCAAAGCTAGGTGGTGAGAGAGAGAGAATTACCATTCCTAGAGCGTTAATAAGTTCAGTATGGCCAAACGGTGAAGGGAGTGGAAGCGGATGGGGCTATAGAAGGCCTTGTCTGCCCATAAAGTCATTTGACCTTATCCCCAGTGCAGTGGGAAGCCAAGCATTGAGGTAATTCAAGTTAGATGTGAAGGAACTCAGATTTGAGGGAGATCACTTCCAGCTGCGGAGAGTGTGTTGGAGCCATCTCACCCACCCCTAGGTGGGCAGACCAGTTTAGGAAGCTGCTGCCATCATCCAGAGAGAGATATTGGGCACAGATTAGCGAAGTGACAACCAGGGAGATGTGGACTGATGAGAGACAGTGCAGAGATAAATGGATGGATGGGGTGACGTGGAGGAGGCAGTCTGGCTTTGGCAATGGGTGGGTTGTTGGTGCCCTTCACTGAGAGTGAGACCCTTTGAGGAGGAGAGGAGGAGTGAAGGGCAAGAGGAACAGTTGGAGGAGGAGGAGGGGAGGAGAAGGAGGAGCTCAGGCTGAGCAAAGTCAAATTTTAGGAGCTGGTGAGTTGTCCAAATGGAGCTCTTCACTGGCCAGTTGATCACATGGATCTGGACTTTGGGTGCAAGATAAAGATGTGGGTCATCAGCCTACAGACCCCGAGGGTGAATCAGCTGGCTCAGGTAGCCAGATCATGGAAATGGAGAAGGGAAGTGGAAAGAGGAGAAAACCAGAGGCTCAGACTTTGCAGAGGCCAAATGTATATCATGTGGTGTGGGGGGAACTTTTGACATCTCAGGTCAATATCATTTCTTCCCTTACTCCTTTGGTTTCTGTTTACTGTGGGTCTGTGTTTCTGGAGGTGGGGTGGGCTGGGTTGGGGATGTGTCTTGCTTTTACACTCCTTGTATTCTTGGGGCCTTGAAGCCTCTCGATGTTCTTCCTCTTTGAGGAAGGCACTTTCCTTTTCCTTTTTCCTCCTTCAGGCTGTTTATGCAATTCTGCTCTGCCAGAGCCTGCTGGTGGCCTTCCTAGACATGTACATTAAGATGCGGCATAATCTAGCGGTGTTCTAAGAGCGTGGTTTGGTGTCAGAGTCCTGATGGTTGTCATTACCCAGTCATTAATATGGCTAATAAGTAATGCTTGAGATGGCGGGATTGTCAGGTCTTGGAATCTTTATTTAGTCCACAGCTTTATAGACTCAATTGATTTTCTTTGTAATGGAGTGTAACTCATTTCATTCTTTTAAGCACTTAATTATGCCTTTGAATAATAAAAAGATGCTGTGTAA
This sequence comes from Ursus maritimus, assembly GCF_017311325.1. Lineage (NCBI taxonomy): Eukaryota > Metazoa > Chordata > Mammalia > Carnivora > Ursidae > Ursus > Ursus maritimus. Next base: position 40,807,669 of record NW_024426552.1, on the reverse strand, counting down.
AGAGAGAAAAGTAAAATGAATTACAGGGAAAAATTTCAACATAAAATAATTTTAAAATAAGGTAGTGGTGACATTCCCAAGGACTCAAGGACCTGTTTATTATCTGACTCTCATTCCAATGTTCTGTCCATCAGCCCATGATTGTGCTTTGGGAACCTATAGTATCTTAATATTCTTGGGTTCAATGACAACACTGACATCTAGTTCATGTGCATCTCCTAAAGGAAACAGGATGTCACCCAGTACTAATGATAAGCATGTTAATTGGGGAAATATTTAGAAAATACAAATGAGTGCTGCTTAGAGTCCAGAGTCAGAACGGCAGCTTGATCATCACAGAATGGGAATGCGGTGAGGGAAGGTAGGGAAAAAAGGAGTAAAGGGAAGAATGGACTGGTACTTTAACCTCCAGACTGAACTTTCCAGAAGTTTGCATAGCAAGAAATACATCGCAATCGTGGCAGCCTCTCTGCTGAGATTTTTCTCTGACTTGGTTCTTAGTCTATGGTGTCGGTTTGCCCCTCCTTCCCATCCTCCTTCTCCCCTCCCCTCCTCTTCTCCCCATCCTCCCCCTTCCTTCCCATCCTCCTCCTCCTCCCTCTCCTTCTCCCCATCCTCCTCCCCTTCTTTCTCCTCTTCTTGTCCTCATCAGCCTACTCCTCCCACAACATACACAGCAGAGTGGGAACAACTACGGTCTGTTCAGAGCAGGCCAGGGCCATCTCAGTCTTTTGGAATCTTCCATTCTCAACTTAAAGTGTGGTGTGTGTGTGTGTGTGTACGCAGGAACAGAGACACGCATTTCAGGGTTTACAGAAAAAATAGGATCATTTTGTTTGCAGCTTTTTTATTGTAAAAGTTATACTCACTCATTGAGAAAAACATGGTGGATTTACAAAGATAAAAATAGGATCATGTTTGCAGCTTTTTTCTAATTATAGAAGCTTATACTTTGCTCATTATGGAAAACCTGTAGGATCTTAGAAAATAAAATAAGAAAATATAACTTATCTAGAAACCTACAATTTAGATGTTCAGCTTGTGTTTCGTAAGTTTGTTCATAGTTTAAAAAAATTATTTACGAAGGATTAAGAATTTATTTTTGCAGTTCAACAGTGGCTCTACAGTTCTGCGTGTATTATTAATTAGCACTTTAACATTAAAATTTTCTATGCACAAATATATATGTACATATCAATTTTAATTTTAAATTACATTTATATTTTTAAATTTAGCTGTGTGTTGTGAATATCTTTCAATGTGTCAGTAAATATATTTGTAATTATTGTAAAACAAATTTTTTCATGTTTCAAATTTTAATCTCTATTTCTTTTCTTTTTTTTTTTTAAAGATTTTATTTATTTGACAGATAGAAAGCACAAGCGGGGGTGAGTAGCAGGCAGAGGGAGAGGGAGGGCCTGACCTATGCTGAGCAGAGCCTGATGTGGGGCTCGATCCCAGGAGCCTAGGATCAGGACCTGAGCCAAGGAAGCAGATTCTTGTCTCTTTCTTTTTAAATTTTTTAAAATTTATTTTTTTATTTTTAAATATTTTTTATTCAATATTATGTTAATACCATATGAAAGTAAGATCCCTGGTTTATGTAAAAGTCTGAGTAATACGTGAATCGAATTGGCACACA
>NW_024426552.1:40804546-40806002 GCF_017311325.1 Ursus maritimus | reverse complement strand
AGTGTGCACTTGTTTTATAGGGACCTTAGGGATGTGGGCTTCTTGATTTTTCAGCCAGCCGTCTGTGGGAGGGGCCTTCCATGCTGATATTCAGGGAACCCTGTTTGGGTAGAGTCTCCCTGTCCCCTGCGAGGGGGAATGCGGATTGGCACAATGTGAGCTGGTATTTCCGGGCTTTTGTTCTCTGGCGGCTTTCCCTGGCAGTTTTCTGTGACTCTTCTGAGAGTCAGAGCAGCAGTGGCCGTATCCTATCATCTGTCTCAGAACAGAGAGATCGCAGTCTGCTCTCCACTGAGCTCTCTTGGCCACTTTAACTCTGTTTCTGTCAGTGCTGCCAAAAACCCTGCAGCGTCCCGGGTTGTGCGCCCCACAGCCGGTGTCCCAGCCCTCGCTTCCAGGGCTGGCACGTCTCTGTCCTTTGTGCTTCTAATACCACCAGCCACCCCTGGTTCCCGCGCACACTCCCGAGCTCCCTGTTTCAGTGTGGTTTGCGCATGCTCCAGAGCACTGATTTTCCGTCTGGTTGCGCGCTGCTCCCGAGCTCCCGGTTTCAGTCTAGTTCGAGCGTGCGCTCCAGAGCTCCGATTCTCAGTTTGGACGTGAGCAGGCTCCTGAGATCCCGGTTTTAGTCCAGTTCCAGTGAGCGCTCCGGAGCTCCGGTTTTCAGTCTGGTCGCAGGCGCATTCCCAGGCTCACGGTCTCCGTCTGCTTTCCTGCGGGTGTCGGTCTGCGAGTCTGGCCCGCTCCCCAGTACAGGTGGCTACTGTTTCCCAGCGTCCCAGTGCAGCGGCTCCCTCCCCCTTCCATTTATCTTCCAATATCTGTGAGCAGATTCACCGCTCCCCGCTTCGTACCTCAATAGTCAGCGCTGGAGATGTTTGTTTGTAGAGATCCAGATGTATCTTCCTGAGTCTCAGGCTGATTTTATGGGTGTTCAGGATGGTCTGGTAGATATCCAAGTCGATGCAGGGGACCAGCTGAAAAAGGGGTCCCCTACTCCTCCCTCATCTTTTTCCCCTACAGTTAAATTTTAAAATCAAGTACAGCTGTACTTAAATAAGATAACTTTCTTTCCTTTAGGACTGGACAGATTCCAAATCTATTATTATTTTTATCCTTAGGCAGCAACATTTTAGGCCTAGGGACAACCCAATCAAGCATGATAGTATGTGGGCTAGACCCAATTATCTGTTCATGAAAGGATAATCCATTCTAGCTTCTATTAGACACGTCACTACCAAATTTTCACTGTGTCTTTGTCTCACTGGTTCCATGATATTGCAAACTACTTATCACATAGTAGCTGTTGAGTACATTATTAGATAAATAAATGAAATAATGAATGAATTTTCACAATTTTTCTCTATTCTTGTTTCTCTTATTCCCATGGCACCACTGAGCCTGAAGGTGAGGTATTTTTCCTTCTTTGCTCTTCCTTGCCATTTCCAGACTATGT
>NW_024426552.1:40772584-40804536 GCF_017311325.1 Ursus maritimus | reverse complement strand
TAAATTTCTCTTCTTTATCACTCTTGGGGCCTTTTTACTTTTATAGAACCCCCCTTAATATCTCCTGTAGGGCTGCTTTGGTGGTCACAAATTCCTTCAGTTTCTGCTGGTCTTGGAAGGTCCTTATCTCTCCATCAATTCTGAATGGCAGCCTTGCTGGATAAAGGATCCTTGGCTGCATGTTCTTCTCAGTTAGATCTTTGGAAATACCTTGCCAACCCTTCCTGGCCTGCCAGGTCTCTGTAGACAGGTCTGACATTATTCTGATATTCTTCCCTCTGTACATAAGGATTTTCTTCCCCCTGGCCTCTTTCAGTACTTTATCCTTGGATGTAATATTTGCAGATTCTACTATGACGTGACGTGGTGTAGGCCTGTTCTCATTGACCTTGGGAGGGGTCCTCTCTGCCTCTTGGACACAAATGCTTGCTTCCTTTGCCAGATTAGGGAAGTTCTCAGCTACAATTTGTCCAAATGTCTCTTCTAGACCTCTCTCTTTCTCCACCCCCTCAGGATGCCGATGATTCTCACATTGGAACTTTTCATTGATTCGGTAATCTCCTGTAATCTACATTCTTGAGACTGAATTTTTTTGAGGCAAGTTTCCGTTTTTACTTTCTACCATCCCATCTTCCAATTCACTAATTCGTTCTTCTGCCTCATTTACCCTGGCCATCAGAGTGTCTAGTTTAGACTGTATTTGATCCATAGCATTTTTAATTTCTGCCAGATTCGCTCTCATTTCCACCCTTAGAGGTTCTATATTCTCGTTAATATTTTTGTTAATTTTTTTTAAAGCCTACACATCATCTTGTCCATTGTTACTCTGAACTCCATTTCTGACAATTTGGTTATATCCATATCCATCAGTTCTGTGGCAGAGGCCACAGACTCTGTATCTTTTCTTTGTTGGGGGGATTTCTCCTCATTGTCATTCTGATGAGGAGAGGTTGCGGGGATGCCCAGAGCCCAAATTATTGACCAGGACCCCGGCAGAGTGCACTTGTTTTATAGGGACCTTAGGGATGTGGGCTTCTTGATTTTTCAGCCAGCCGTCTGTGGGAGGGGCCTTCCATGCTGATATTCAGGGAACCCTGTTTGGGTAGAGTCTCCCTGTCCCCTGCGAGGGGGAATGCGGATTGGCACAATGTGAGCTGGTATTTCCGGGCTTTTGTTCTCTGGCGGCTTTCCCTGGCAGTTTTCTGTGACTCTTCTGAGAGTCAGAGCAGCAGTGGCCGTATCCTATCATCTGTCTCAGAACAGAGAGATCGCAGTCTGCTCTCCACTGAGCTCTCTTGGCCACTTTAACTCTGTTTCTGTCAGTGCTGCCAAAAACCCTGCAGCGTCCCGGGTTGTGCGCCCCACAGCCGGTGTCCCAGCCCTCGCTTCCAGGGCTGGCACGTCTCTGTCCTTTGTGCTTCTAATACCACCAGCCACCCCTGGTTCCCGCGCACACTCCCGAGCTCCCTGTTTCAGTGTGGTTTGCGCATGCTCCAGAGCACTGATTTTCCGTCTGGTTGCGCGCTGCTCCCGAGCTCCCGGTTTCAGTCTAGTTCGAGCGTGCGCTCCAGAGCTCCGATTCTCAGTTTGGACGTGAGCAGGCTCCTGAGATCCCGGTTTTAGTCCAGTTCCAGTGAGCGCTCCGGAGCTCCGGTTTTCAGTCTGGTCGCAGGCGCATTCCCAGGCTCACGGTCTCCGTCTGCTTTCCTGCGGGTGTCGGTCTGCGAGTCTGGCCCGCTCCCCAGTACAGGTGGCTACTGTTTCCCAGCGTCCCAGTGCAGCGGCTCCCTCCCCCTTCCATTTATCTTCCAATATCTGTGAGCAGATTCACCGCTCCCCGCTTCGTACCTCAATAGTCAGCGCTGGAGATGTTTGTTTGTAGAGATCCAGATGTATCTTCCTGAGTCTCAGGCTGATTTTATGGGTGTTCAGGATGGTCTGGTAGATATCCAAGTCGATGCAGGGGACCAGCTGAAAAAGGGGTCCCCTACTCCTCCCTCATCTTTTTCCCCTACAGTTAAATTTTAAAATCAAGTACAGCTGTACTTAAATAAGATAACTTTCTTTCCTTTAGGACTGGACAGATTCCAAATCTATTATTATTTTTATCCTTAGGCAGCAACATTTTAGGCCTAGGGACAACCCAATCAAGCATGATAGTATGTGGGCTAGACCCAATTATCTGTTCATGAAAGGATAATCCATTCTAGCTTCTATTAGACACGTCACTACCAAATTTTCACTGTGTCTTTGTCTCACTGGTTCCATGATATTGCAAACTACTTATCACATAGTAGCTGTTGAGTACATTATTAGATAAATAAATGAAATAATGAATGAATTTTCACAATTTTTCTCTATTCTTGTTTCTCTTATTCCCATGGCACCACTGAGCCTGAAGGTGAGGTATTTTTCCTTCTTTGCTCTTCCTTGCCATTTCCAGACTATGTCTCTCCTCATCTTTGACACATTCCAGTTCTTTTGAAGCCTAAGCTATTAGATCAAACTATTCATTATCTTCTTTGTTGCAGTCATCTACAATCCTGCTGGTTGTTACCTCGTCTTCACTGAAGACTTTTGCATCTAGTTCATTGTCTTCATTTCTCTTCCTTACAAATCTTGTTATTCTTGGTGACTTCAACCCCATGTTAACAATCCATCAACACTGGGGCACGCAGGTGGCTAAGTCGTTAAGCATCTGCCTTCAGCTCAGGTCATGATCCCAGGGTTCTGGGATCAAGCCCTGCATCGGGCTCCCTGCTTGGCGGGAAGCCTGCTTCTCCCTCTCCCACTCCCCTTGCTTGTGTTCCCTCTCTCATTGTCTTTCTCTGTCAAATAAATAAATAAATAATCTTTAAAAAAACAATCCATCAACACTTCTCATCTCCATGGATCTTATCTTCCACCCATCAGCTAACTACTCGCATTTGCCATTCTCTGGACCTTATCTCCACCAATAATGACACCACCTCTAAGATACTGATTTCAAGCATCCCACTCTCCAATGATCACTTCTATCTTTCCAGGTCACTTGCTCTAGTATCCCTACTCCAACAATTCTTCAATTCCACTGGGATCTTCAAACCATTGGCCCTACCATGTTTCACTGTTCATCACCCTCTTCCTACTCTTACTTCCCTAGCTCATAACTATATTTTAATTTCATAACCACTCATTTGTCTACACCCTTAATTCCCTTGCACCTCTTTACCTCTATATCTGAGGATATCTGAACTTCAGTTAAACCAGTTCACCTCCTACTCTCCTTCCACTCCTGACCAGCTAAAATAAATCAACTGTGCCAACTCTTGCCCCTTTAAATTTTGACAAGTGGGCACCGAATATTGCCTGGCAATCTTACTACATTTCCCTAAGAAATCCATCTTTCTAATCTCTAGGGCACCATATACCATCTCCTTGCTCTTCAAAGCCTCCAACATCAAGTGCAAAGTTTTTAACATACATTTGTATATATTTCCACATCAAATTTTATTATTATTCTTGGGGAGTTATTGTAACTGACAAGAGAAAACTCTGCTATTCAGACAAGTTCCTGCTCTTTCTGCAGTTTCATTGTTTCACTTCTCTTGTGGTTTCTCCAATATTCTATAAATTCAAGTTCGTGTCAAAAAATGATAAATGATGGAGTCCTGTTCCCAATTTTTCAGACCACTAGATCTCACCAAAAAATATTGGATAAAATATTTAAAAACTCATCTTAAAAGCTTCAAAGAGTTGACAAGCTTCTAAGAAATCACCAGGCCAAAATGTAGGTGAAAGCAAAAACTCAGGGGCACCTGGGTGGCTCAGTCGTTAAGCGTCTGCCTTCGGCTCAGGGTGTGATCCCAGGGTCCTGGGATTGAACCCCACATTGGGCTCCTCCACTGGGAGCCTGCTTCTTCCTCTCCCACTCCCCCTTCTTGTGTTCCCTCTCTCGCTGGCTGTGTCTCTCTCTGTCAAATAAGTAAATAAAATCTTAAAAAAAAAAAAAGAAAGCAAAAACTCAACTGTTGGGACACCTGGGTGGCTCAGTTGGTTAAGCATCTGCCTTCGGCTCAGGTCATGATCCCAGGGTCCTGGGATCAAGTCCCACATCGGGCTTCTTGCTCAGCGGGAAGCCTGCTTCTCCCTCTGCCTGCTCTGCCAGCCGCTCCCCCTGCTTGTGCTCTCTCTCTGACAAATAAATAAATAAAATCTTTTAATAAAAATACTCAATTGTTGAGCAAAGCACCAAAACGGTTTTTACTCTGAGGGCATTTACCAAGCCACTAAACTTGAGCTAAAATTTCATGAGCTAGTGAGATTTGTGAAACAGAAAACAAAGTCCAGAATCTGCTTATGGTGATTAGTCTAATAAGCTAAAAGACGACATCCCCTGATAAAGCTCTTAGTGCTAAAATCATAAAGGGGATCTTCCCCACTACAAGCAAAGTTTCTTTGGCACTGAACAAACAAGAGGCTGTTAGGATGTTGCAGACTCTTGTGGTACTCTCATGTAATTTGCAAACTAAATTTCTAACACCTAGTAATCAAACTTCATATACTATCAAAACTATTCATATACTATCAACAAAGTAGACATTGAAGCAAAAAGCAAAACAAAACAACAACAGCAACAAACAAACAAAAAATTACCAGGGATAGAAGCATCTGGGTGGCTCAGTCCTTAAGTGCATCTGCCTTTGGCTCAGGTCATGATCCCCAGGTCTGGGGATGGAGCCCTGCATCAGGTTCCCAGCTCGGTGGGAAGCCTGCTTCTCCCTCTCCGACTCCCCCTGCTCGTGTTCCCTCTTTCACTGTCTCTCTCTCTGTCAAATAAATAAATAAAATCTTTTTTAAAAATTACCAGGGATAAAAAGAGACAATTACATGAATAACAGTTCAATTCACCAGGACTCAATAACAATTTTATATTTGTTTGCACCTAATAACATAGCCATAAAAAGTATAAGCAAAATGTGACAGAAGTACATGAAAAATAGAAAAATCTATAATAATAGTGAAAGATTTTAGTATACCTCTTAGTAATTGATACTAGAAGACCAAAAAAGAAATCAGTAAAGATTTAGAGGACTTGAACATCACTTTACTTTATGGGCTTATTTTTTTTCCTCATTACCTATTCTGCATGAAATAATTATTCTGAGATTGAGAATAAGGAGTTAATAATAGATATATTGATTTATATATTGATAGAGGTCAACAAAACCACATTCATCCAGTGACATATTTTCAGCATTTTTTGAGTACTTTGCTTCTTCTAAATTGTTAATTTTTATCTTTAGGATAAATTCCTAGACCGTTGACTAATTTATTCAACATTTATTAATGAGTGCCTATTATATTGTTGTAGATACTGAGGAAGTACAGGGAACAAAACAGACAAGAATCTGTGCCCTCTTGAGGCTTTTATTGTAGTGGGGGAAGGCAGACATTAAATAATAAATATAATTAATAAGTACAGTGTAGAGTATGTTAGAAGGTGATAAGAACTACAGAATACAAATGAAACGTGTTAAAAGAGATTGGAAGATCAGGAGAGGGATTGCAAATTTAAAAGAATGAAGTAAATAGACCTCATTGAGAAGGTGACAGGCAAAGATTTGGAGGACAGGGGCTCAGCCATGCAGATATCTGGTTGAGAAAAGATTTCAGGTGAAAGCAAGATAGGTCAAAATCCCCGAAGTAGTGTAGGAGAAATTGGCATTGTTACACCCAGATCTCCAGTTTATCCCTTTTGGTGTTTCTCTGCATCTACCCCCAACTTCTGTGCAATTTGCCTCTAATGACTGACACCTGTGACTTTTCTGCCCTTGGGCTCCTGAAGTTGCTTTACTTATGTAGAAAGCTGGAAATCTTGGGCATTTATGCTTCCCAAGGTGGTCCCATAGGCAGTGACTAACTGGCTTAGAGATAGCAAAGCCCAGCTCCCTTGCCCAAAGGCATGGCAAACTGAGGCACAATTTACACTTTCAAGCTCCCTGCAGGATCAAGCTGAGTCTTCCTTCCACTTCGTCTGAATCCTTATCCTTGCTTGGCTTCTTTCCCTTCCCTATCCTGCCTCAACTATTCCCTTATTAGTTTGCTTCCCTGGGAGATTTTCCCTAATAAATCACTTGCACATGAATTCTTATCTCAGAACTGCTTCTGGGAAACATGAACTGAGACCAGTACTAAGTTGTGAAGTTATATGTGAAACTCAGGGTTATGTCACTTTTAGGTTCATGATCTTGGGTAATATGTGTAGTTAACTGCCTTAAACCTAAAAAAAACAGAAAAAAAGACTAATATAAGTATGTATGTAGAGAATAAATTAAAGAAATGTATAAGAATGATTTTGCTAAATATGATTTGCTGCATATTTTGAATATATAATTTGAAAAGTAATTATCTAGCCATTACAGAAAAACTAGAAAATAAAGATAAGGAAACTGGGAAGAATGTTAACATCCATGATCTCATTACCTGGAGATGGCCATTATTAACATTTTGGTGTTTAACCTTCCAGAATTATTTCTTTTATATATACATGTGTAGCTGATACGAATCTTACTTCATAAACTTTTGTGTGTAAGAAATGCCACATTAGGGGCACCTGGGTGGCACAGCGGTTGGGCATCTGCCTTCGGCTCAGGGCGTGATCCCAGTGTTGTGGGATCGAGCCCCACATCAGGCTCCTCTGCTATGAGCCTGCTTCTTCCTCTCCCACTCCCCCTGCTTGTGTTCCCTCACTCGCTGGCTGTCTCTATCTCTGTCGAATAAATAAATAAAATCTTGAAAAAAAAAAAAGAAATGCCACATCGATATAAATAAATAAATAAATAAATAAATAAAAAGTAAAGCTCATCTAATAAAACGTCTAAAAAAAACAGAGAAATGCCACATCTTTATTTTTTAAATATCAAATTAATCTGCCTTCAAGCTTCCATCCCACCTGACTGGTGGAAAATGCAATCACAGTTGATTATTTTTTGTTGTTGGGCGAAGTTCTCCCTCCCCAAGATTTCATCAGAAAAAGGGGGTGCTATAGTTGTTGCTGATATGTTCATTGTTTAAGCCTGAATTCTTTCTAGAGAGCAGGGAGCTGTACTGCTTCTGTGCCAAGATTGGTCCCAGAACTCTTTGCTGAGGCTAGAAGTTTTGGTGTTTGGGGTCCAACCCTTTTAACTGTATCATGGAGATGTTCTTTTGTGAGCTCCTGCCATCCATCTCTTTGGGACAGTATTTGGGAGTGGAGTTGCCACCTAACAAAAGATCTGTAGTCTTCCAGCCCTCTTCCCAGTCTTGGAAAACTGACTGCTTTCTTTCTCCTCTCAATCACGTCTCCCTAAACACCCCACCCCACCACAGCACAATCCTCCTTAGGAACACAGACTTTCAGAAAACAAAAGCTAGGAAGGGATGTTGTTGGCAGACATCTGTTTTCAGCCTTATAGCATCAACTTCCCCAGGGATAAAAGAGTACAATGGACCTGATTCTCTTTTTGGAATTGGGGATGGAAGTTGAAAGAGGAGAAAAATACAGTAAGCAAAACACAAAATAATGAATGGATATCTCAATACATTCTCCTGCCACACATACTTTTCTTTTTTTAACTTTAATAAAAATGTTGTTAGGACGCCTGGGTGGCTCAGTCGGTTAAGTGGCTGCCTTCAGTACAGGTCACGATCCCAGGGTCCTAGGATTGAATCACGCATCGGGCTCCTTGCTTAGCAGGGAGCCTGCTTCTCTCTCTGCTTGCTGCTCCCCCTGCATGTGCACTCTCTCTCTCTCTCTGACAAATAAATAAAATCTTTAAAAAGTTTTTAAATGTTGTTTGTTATTTTTTAACAGCTTTATGGAGATATAATTAACATTACCATACAATTCATCCACTTAAAGTATACAATTCAATGGTTTTTAGAATATTCACATTCCCTTTTATTATTCTCAATTAATTTTTAAATCAATTTACCAACATCTAAAAAAAATTACCAACTTCTATATCCCATCCTTCAGGGTCTTTGGTTAATACCGAATGAATTCTTCATATCAAATCTTTTCAACCAGCAGGAGCATCGTATAATATTTCATTGATTCCTAACTCCTTTTAGTTCCATCACGGTTTTTAAATAATTTCCTTTAAGTAAATAAAGCCTTTTTTTTAAACTTTGACTTTAACTACTATATTTTCTTTTCTTTCCTTTTTTAAATTTTTAGTTGTTGTATAGTTGACATACAATACTTAATTTCAGGTGTTACAATATAGGGATTCAACAAATATATGTATTACAAAATGCTCACCATAATAAGTATATTACAGTATTATTGACCATATTCCTTATGCTGTACTTTTCATCCCTGTGACATTTATTTTAAAACTGGAAGTTTATCCCTCTTACTCCACTTCACCCATTTCACCCATCTCCCTAGCCCCATTCCTTTTGGCACCCACCAGTTTGTTCTCTATATTTATGAGTTTGTTTCTCTCTTTGTTGTTGTTGTTTGTTTGTTTTGTTTCTTAGTTTCCCCATATGGCATTTGTCTTTCTCTGTCTGGCTTATTTCACTTAGCATAATACTCTCTAGGTCCACTTATGTTGTCATAAATGGTAACATTTCATTCTTTTTTATGGTTGAGTAATATTTCACATCTGAATTTTACATCTATATCTATAGGTAGGTAGGTAGATAGATCACATCTTGTTTATCCATTTATCTATCAATGGGCATTAAGGTTGCTTCCATATCTTAGTTATTATAAATAATGTTTCAATAAACATAGGAGTGCAAGTATCTTTCTGGATTAGTGTTTTCATTTTCTTTGGGTAAATACCCAGAAGTGGAATTACTGGATCATATGGTACTTCTATTTTTAGTGGGGTTTTTTTGAAGATTTTATTTATTTATTTGAGAGAGAGAGAGGGAGGGGGAGAGCACAGAGGGAGAGTGAGAGGGAGAAGCAGACTCCCCACTGAGCAGAGAGCCCGATGCGGGGCTTGATCCAAGGACCCCAAGACCATGACCCGAGCCAAAGGCAGGCGCTCAACAGACTGAACCACCCAGGTGCCCCTATTTTTTAGTTTTTTTAAGGAACCTCCATACTGTTTTCCAAAGTGAATGTACCAATATATATCCCCACCAGCAGTGCACAAGTTTTCCCTTTTCTTCACATCCTTGTCAATACTTGTTATTTCTTGTCTTTTTGATACAAGCCATTCTGACTAGTGTGAGATGATATCTCATTGTGGTTTTGATTTACATTTCCCCTGATGATAAGTGATGTTGAGCATTTTTTCATGTGCCTGTTCTGTCACACATATTTTTTACTAAACTGAGATCACATTGAAAATACAGTATTTTTGCTTCATTTCTGAAAACAACATGCCACATCAACAATATGCTTGAAAAATATTATTGTCAGCAATTTCCCATTGTTTGGAATAACCCAATCTACACTTGTTGGTCTTTTAGGTTGTATTCAATCTTTTTGTCCTTATAAATTCTGCTGCAGTAAGCAACCTTGTAACATCTTTTCATATTTACATAATCTAATTTTTTACATATTGGCAATAGGTTTACTATTTTTGCTCAGAAATTGTTTCAACTAATACAAATTTTTTTAAATACAGAAGTATAAAGTGAAAGATCCCCCAAATCCCTACAGCCAAAGATAAACAGTTTGATGTATAATTTTCAAGATTTTTTTCTGTGCATATTTAGCATTACTACTAATATTTAAATTTTAATTGAATGAAAATTACTGTGTATCGTTCATAGTTTTGTAATCCTCCTTTTGTCACATAATTTAATATTGTAGACATCTTACATGTCTATAAATATAGGTTAAAACCATCATTTTACATGGCTTCATAGCATTCCAATGTATGAATATACCATAATATTTCTAACCACTACCTAAAATAATTTAGATTTTTTTTCTATTTTTCCCTACTATGAGAAACTCTTCAATAAGCATCCTATACATACATTGAGATACACACTGAATAGTTTCCTGGCAAAAGAATTGCTGAATGAATGTGTAACTACATTTATAATTTCAATACACGATATCAAATACCTTCATAAAAGCTGTATGCATTGACACTCAAATCAACAGAAAATGAGAGAAACTATTTCTCACACTTTCATCAACATTGAGTATTATCATTCTTTTTCATCTTAGTTAATCCATATGCAAAAAATATTATTTTGTTTGTTGATTATTAGTGAAATCGAGCATCTTTTCCTATGTTTATTGGCTATTTGCGTTTCCACTTCTGTGAATTTCCTATGGAACATTATTTTCTTTTTCCTTTCGTTTTTTTTTTAATACTAAAGATATTAACTCTGATATTTTTGTTGCACATATTTTCCCTGCTGGTTTTTTTGTTTTTGTTTTTTGCCTTTTACTTTGCCTATCAGCTAGAAAGCTGATATCACATTGTTTTAATTTGCATTTATGATTACTGGTAAATTTGAACATATTTTCATTGACATGCTTAGTATAATGCTTTTATCGAAGTATTATAAATCACATACGAATTTGTTTTAAAATGTATGCCATCAAAAATGAATATCCTTTCAATTAAACAAAACATGTAAAAAAACTGTTTCAAGCAGTAATAAACTCTGGTTAAAATTGAATATGTTTGTACAAAATAAAAAGGTAAAACTTAAAATTTTCATATATTTAACTAATAAGATGGTTTTTTTTATTTTTTTAATTCTGGGTCTTTTTTTTCCCTTTCTGGAAGAAATATCTTTTAATTGCATAGATCATAAAACATCATACAATGCAGAACAGCATAAAAGAAATTTAGCAAATTCTTTAGTGTATAACAAATATTTTGGAACACTTTCATAATAAAAATCAAGTGCCTTCCTGAGTTACTTGATCTTGTCCTCTGGAGTTAACAAGTCACTGTTTATACTTTTTCCCAAGCGTGAATTTTGTTTTTTGAGTGTTTTAATTGGACCACATTACACACATTCAGCCTCAAAATGTGACAGGGAGAAGGTAGTGAGAATTTTCCTTGAAAGCAAATGTACAGGGAAGTTCAGGGTTTCCTGCTTGTACTCTTTCGGAGATGTTAGACAACTTGGTTAGGGTAGGAGGAAGCTATCTTTGTGGCAATATTATATTCTTAGATTTGGTTCCATTAACCACGTCTCCTACCCAGTCTTACATTTCTAAGTTTGGGATCCGGTGCCTTTTTTTTCCCCAGTAGCTGTTTTGTGGTATGGGCTTGGATCTCGCTCTTCAGAAGTTCAAAGGAAAAACTCTTATGTAAAACAAAGGGGTAAGATAAGGGACCAGGAAAACACAGGAATGGGGTGGGTGGTGATTTCAGTCCCTTATCCTAAATTCCATGTATGGAATACACGACTCAGTTGAATGAAAAGGTTATAATTGTCTTATTCCCTTCCTCCAGCCCCATCAGGGCACTCATTTCACCTCATAGAAATGACATTGATTCATGGTCAAAATAGAAATATGCATGTATTTTTCTTCTTCTCTCCTCATTCTCCAGATCATGCTGCTCCTCAAATATATTCACACCTGTAGGTCACAGTCTCCTGCCTCCTCCACTGCCAGTAGGGTAAAGCTCTCCCACATTCCTGACTGTCAGCAGATCCACCCTCAGACATTATGAGTCCCCCTTCTTTTTCCCTTCCAATGTACCACTCAGCTTCTGTCTTCCCAGGCCCACTGAGGCTGGAAGGAAAAGGGACCAAGGCCTCAAGTCAAAAGTGAATGCACCATCCCCACTGGACCATGGGGAGGCACCGGATGCCTTCTGATGAGCATTTTTCTGAACTCAGTGGATCGATTCAGAAGAACAGGGAAGTGGCAGAATCTACCTTTGGGAGAAGGCTGTTTCTGGGCAAGAACTGGAAATCACAGGTTCTGTTCAGTCCAGAAGTTTCAGACATGGAAAGAGTTAGTCATTAGTAAGTTGGTTCATGGGGTTGATTGTTTTTCTAAAAGAAGTAATTCAAGGGCTTTAAGATTCCAAAAGAATTAATTTAAGACCTCCTGGCAAAACGAGGGGAGTTGCCTTTATTGAGGGCTAGGCAAAGGGCTTCTGAGAAATTACCCCTGCTCTCTGTGAACAGTTACAGAAGAGGATGGAAAGAGGGCCCTTGGAACAGACACATGAAAAAATGTTCCACATCACTTGCCATCAGGGAAATACAAATCAAAACCACAATGAGATACCACCTCACACCAGTCAGAATGGCTAAAATTAACAAGACAGGAAACAACAAATTTTGGCTTGGATGTGGAGAAAGAAGAACCCTCTTAAACTGTTGGTGGGAATACAAGCTGGTACAGCCACTTTGGAAAACAGTATGGAGGTTCCTCGAGAAGTTAAAAATAGAGCTACCCTATGACTCAGCAATTGCACTAGTAGATAATTACCCAAAGGATATAAACATGATCTGAAGGGGCACCTGCACCTCAATGTTTATATAAACAATGTCCACAATTGCCAAACTGTGGAAAGAGCCAAATATCCATCTACAGATGAATGGATAAAGAAGATGTGGTTCATATATACAATGGAATATTACTCAGGCATCAGAAAGGATGAATACCTACCATTTACATCAACATAGATGGAACTGGAGGGGATTATGCCAAGTGAAATAAGTCAATCAGAGAAAGACAATTATCATATGGTTTCACTCATAGGTGGAATATAAGAAACAGCATGGAGGATCATAGGGGAAGGGAGGGAAACTGAATGGAAAGAAATCAGAGAGGGAGACAAACCATGTGGGACTCTCGACTCCAGGAATCAAACTGAGGGTTGTGGAAAGGGAGGTGGGTGAGGGGATGGGGTAACTGGGTGATTGGCATTAAGGAGGGCACATGATGTGATGAACACTGGGTGTTATACGCAACTAATGAATCATTGAACACTACACCAAAAACTAATGATGCACTATATGTTGGCTAATTGAATTTAAATTAAAAAAAAAAAAAGAAAGAGGGCCCTTGGATGAAGTCTCTCTTCAAGGGCCCTGAGGCAAGAAGAGCCTATGTTCGGCTTAATGCACCCAAAGCAAGAGTAAGGATTTGTGGTAAAGCCCAGAAGGAGACAACCACATGTGGTAAAGCAGTGGTTGGACACTTTTGATGAAAGCTACAGCACTTCTCTTCCCTCCTGCTGTGCTGGCAGAAAAGAATCACAACTCACTCTTCAGTAGAAAAGGAGGAACACTAAATAAATCAGCCAGTGAACAAAGTTCTTAGGAAAAATAGCAGTAGCTCCTCCACCCGAGGCTAAACTGAAAGCCCAGAGTCTGAGGAGCAGGTCTGAATGCTAGGGTAATAAGGGAGGTTTCAGGGTGAACACCATAGGCAGGTAATAATGAAGCCGCCCTGTTGCCAGGCCAACAGACATTGAACTCCTCTGGTCAGACTCCCTTTAAACCTCTGGCCCAAATCACTGTGAATTTAGACTGAGTGAGGAGGGGACAACAACATGAAGGGTGTGTGGCCGTGGGAAGACTCCTCTTCCAACACAAAATGATGAACTCCCTGATGCTGGCAAAGTGAAGAGATCGCCCTCTTTGAGTGAAATATCCATCCATCATGATGGGTGGTTGGTTAGATATGATTCCCTATCACTGTTTCATGTCGCAGCTAGTTCTCTTTCTTCTGCTTCTCATCACCTTAGCGTCACGCATGGCCCTTCACGTTTGGAAACAACTGTGGACAACTTAACTCCAGGAGATCCAGCCTCTTTGAGATGAAAGATTCTCAAACTCTGTGGTCATCGGCAGCTCTCAGAAGAAAAGAACAAAGAACACGCTGAAAGGGAGAAGAGTATGTAGTTCATTAACATCGCCTTTTGGTACTGAATAGCGGGCTCTGGCTTTGCTCACGAAACCATGGATCTCCTCGCCATTTGACATAAGACCAGAAAACATAAAGAAACAGCAAATTTATTTGTCTCTGCCTCTGCGTATTTTTGTCATTGTCTACCTAAAAGTGTCTCATTTTGTACAGGTGTTGTAAGTAACTTTTACTGTAAATACTCTTTACTGTGTGACAGGGGTTGTGTTAAGTGCTCTTCTTGCATCATCTAATCCTCACCACAGGCTCATGAGGTAGGTACCATTTTTATGCTTGCTTTACCCAAGAGGAAATGGAGGCTGGAGGATTTGTCCACAGCACAGCTAATTTTAAGTGGCAAGGCTGGGACTCATACCCAGACCCTATGACCCCCAGACACACACTCCCAATCCTTAGGATATTCCCTGGTGTGCAGAGAGTGTGACAGTCTTCTGTAATCCTTGGGGGTACAACTTGGGGACATGGGAAGATTTCTCGTGCTGCCTCAACTTGCCCTTAGCTTAACATGAACTCCTTTGGGGCTGTAGCCTGGTGCAGATTCAACACAACCAAGCCTCTTAGCATTTCATAAGTAGCCTCATGACACTTGTGTAGAGCAGAGGAATCCCTTACACATCAGCAAATAATGTTTTATTTTATTCATTTTATTTTATTTTATTTTTTAAGATGTTCTTTGGAACATATTCCTTTGCGAGTTCATGTGGGAGTTAAAAGATAAAATGTAGGTTCCTTGAGATTTTCTGCATAAGCATTCATGTCATCTGCAAATAGGTACTTTTCTTTCTGATCTGCATGCCTTTATTTCCTTTTCTTGCCTTACCACAATGGCTCCAGAACTAGGTTGAATAAGATTAGAAAGAACATAAAACCTTGCCTTGCTCCTGATTTTATGGCAATACGGAGTCAGTCTCTCACCGTTGAGTACAGTGTTAGTTGTAATCTTTTGTAGATGCTCTGTATCAAGCTGAAGAACTTCCCCTTCTACTCCTCACTTGGTGAGAGTTTTTTCATGAATGGGTATTAGATTTTGCTAAATTTTTCTTACCTTTGTCAACAATACAATAATATTTTTCTCCTTTAGACTCTCCATATGTTATATTACACCGTTTGGGGGGTGTTGTTGGTTTTGTTTTTGGTTTTGGTTTTTTTTTGTCTTTATCTACCTAAAAGTTTCTCATTTTGTACAGGCTTTGTATGGGTTTTTGACCAGTCTTGCATCCCTGGAATAAACCACACTTGATCATGGTATATAATTCTTTTTAAATATTGCTGTATAATTCTTTTTATATATTTCTGAATTCTATTTGCAAGTATTTTGTTAAAGGGTTTTGTCCTTATAAGGGATATTGGTTTGCAGTTTCTTGTTTCTTTCCTTTTTCTTTCTTCCTTCCTTCCTTTCTTTCTTTTTTTGGTACTGTTTTTGTATTGGTCTGGTATCAGGGTAATATTAGCTTCATAAAATGAAAGTGTTCTCTTCTCATCTATTTTCGGAATTAGTGTTAATTCTTCTTTAAAATTTTGGCAGAATTCTCTTACAAGGGCTTCTGGGCAAATTAGCGTGATTCAGCCCAGTTTTGTTTTTAATGATTTTTGTTTGTCTCTGTCACTGAGGTTTCTTCTTCCATTTTTTTTCATTCTTAAAATGGGTGTTTCTTTGTAATTTTACATCCACCCCAAAACTTAAGGTGTTTCACTTAGTGGGACTGTTTATCTGGCACCTTCCTCTTCAGAACTGTTGGGGAGCTATATCGATCACCTCATGCCCTGTGAGAGGAGTCACAAGGACAGGTAGAGCTCAGAGTTTCTCTGGGATACTGGGAGGTCTCAAGTCTTCTCTTGGTCCCCTCTCTCATGGCTGCCTGGAGAGTGCTGGATTTTGGACTTTCTCAGGCTAGCCTACACAACAAAACAGACACTACAGTAAAGGCAAATCAATCTGCAACTTAGAAGCATAAACTGGGGAGTAAGGGTGGTGAGGGGAACCAAACTCAAAAATGTAAAGTTGCCATGGGAAAACTTCCTCCTGCCCTTACCAAGTATCAGGCTGAATTCAGAATGTAAAACATAGTGTTTGGTTGGACATTGGTATCATCAGGGGAAGATCCTGAGAAACGTAATTTATACTGGCAATCTCTCTCTATTGCATTTTAAAAAAATTCTCCCTTTAAAAAAGAACATTGATTATCAATTTTTCCTTTGTTATTGTTTCAAATTACAAAAGTATTCATTGTGATAAGAATTCAGCAGTGTAAAAGCATGTAAAGTAAAAAGTGAATTTCTTCCCCCTTTTTTTCTGCCCTTTCTCATCTTTTTTCCAGCCTCTCTCTCTTCCAACTTCATGCTGAGCTTGCCCACATTCCCATTCCCTTGCTCTTCTTCCCCATCTCTTTCCATAAGAGTTCTAAACAATTTTCAAAATGAGCCTAGACTTTCAAAAAGGTAAGCTCTACTAACATCTACTTATAACATCTGGCTGAATCACACCATTTTCACACTAAACTAACCACATAAAACTATTTTGGCAAACTTTCCAACATCTTAGTTAAAAAAATATATTCTTAGCACTTGCTGATTTATAATTTGAAGTGGAATATTATTGTGTGGAAGGCTGCTAATAAGATGCTTTTGGCAGTAAACTTTGAGGAAGAAAACTTTCTAACTTTACTGCCTCCCCCATTAGCTGGCATTTAAAGCAGGATAATCTGAATGGTCAATCATCTGCACAAGGCATTCCTTTGTTCCTTTACTTCCCAGTTAAAGGAGTTAGAATATTTCTGTTAAGCAAACATGCCTCAGGCTTTGGAGTCAGTTATAACCCTCCTGTTACTCAAGTACATAAGTAGCAAAGGTGAAGTGGTTCAGCTTATGGATTCATGAGCCGTACTTCCTGCCTGTCTGCCTGCCCACTTGTCTCCTTGCTTACCTTTCAAATTCCAGAACTACCATTTACCAGGTTGTGTAATGTTGGATAAGGCAGCTAACCTCAGTGTTCATCAACTTGTTTTTCACTGAAATGGGGATGATTGTGGCAGTATGTATCTCAGGGGTTTGTTTTGAGGGTTACATGAGTTAATATATGGAAAACATTTTAAACAGGGCCTGTCACACAGTAAGCCCTCTACAAGTATCAGCTATTATAGTGATTAAATGGAAAATATCTGGTATCTTGTATTTGGCAGAGGGACCAGAGAGTCTTTTATATGGTCATGGATTATATGGAATACAAAAGTATAAGATAGTCATTCACTAGGCAAGAAAGGATCAGACTGTCAACCCCACATAGCCAGGAAAAAGAGCAAAGTTGTAGCAATTATTTATTTATTTGGTGTCTCTTGATAATAATGCATTCACTCTTCCCATCCTCACTCCACTTGATGATTTACATGGCTATCGTGAAGACAGAATTCCTGGCAATGGAACTGATGAAACAGGCCTAACAATATTTATGATAACTCCTCTGAGGCAACTTGGATTGAGAGTGGACCTCACTTCTGTAGCATGGAAGCATGCTATATTGACAGCAAAAAGAATTTGCCTGCCAATAGTCTCTCTCAGTTTGTATTATCTGAAGACCCTAGAAGTCACAGCTACTCTTTAGGGAAGAATACTTCAATCTATCTCCCACTTGAATTTCAACACCTTCTCCCTAGTTATATTCTGCCACTAAACGAACATGCCTGCCTATTCTCTTAGATTGACAGTTACTTCTTATCTTGCTTTAATCTTGACTCAGTCTGGACTCATGTATTATGGCCCTCTCAATAGTGCCTTCAATTCCCTGAGCTCATCACCATTTTAATTCAACTGCATCTGTCACTCCCCAGATCAATTTTCTCTGTTGCTGTTCCAAGGGGCTCCCAAACTCTACCACCATTGCAGTTACTGCCACTGGAGAAAATCGTGATGACAGGGTGCTTGGGGCTTCATTTACACATTCAATATTCAGCTGGGCTCTGTCCCATCCTATAACCATTTTCCTTTGTTCTAATAATTTCTCTGTAATGTGATCTATGGAAGAACAGAGCACCTGGGATTTCACAATGAAAAAACCCCTCCCTATTATGATGGCATTGTAATGATTTGCATAACTTGATCCAAATGCTGTGCTACTGAATTGAATGCCTCCTCACTGATGTTAACACATGCTTAATTTTGCATCCATTCTTCTACCTTAGCTGTGTGTAAAATAATATTTTTTGAAATATTAACCTGAATTCTTATAGCTTTTCTGGGTATTTCACTCTTGGGCTTTCCTGCCATTCATGTAGATATCCGTGCTTCAGTGAAGGTTTGTGGCCGGGTTTCCTGGTTTTTGTGTTTCCATAAAAACCGGAGCCCATTATTCTGGGAGCCTCTGAGGCAAACAAGAATAATAAGGAGAAGGATTTTTCCAAGATTAGAGAAAAACCCTCCCTCAGCCCAGTGGAGAGGAGAGAAGGAAAGGAAGTAATAAGAGCAGAGATTCCAGAAAGGAAATGAATGCAGGTTATGTTGAGGTGGATGGGGCCCTAGACAACCCTACAGAGTTCCTGTGCTTTGGCATGGAAAGGAAGCATCTGACAGAGATTTTAGAGTTGAAGGGGCCATCAGACAGGAGTGAAGGGACTTTCAGTAGCAATCTCCAAAAACCAATGACCCAGACCTATGTGACCTATGACTCAAGGACCAGATTTCCACCCACTTTCAACCAATATCTTTGCTCCCTTCTCCTTTTAGCACTGAAATTTAAACACAACCTTGATAGAAGGAAAGAACCCAAACTCTGTGATTAAATTTTTGCCACTCCAGCAGAGTGATAGGCTCAAAAGAGAAATTAAGTTGAATTAGTAAAAAGGTTTTTAGTTATTGCTCATTTAATTATATTCTTAAAAGAAAAAGTAACTTTGCAGACTTGAGCATGTAAATGGCTTGCACATTGAAGTTTGTGAGCACTGCTTTTTAGTAGAGCTCTCTCTCCCTTACTGACATTTTTAATACAATACAGACAGCCATACAAAACAGAGGCTTTCAAACTGTGTTCCACAGAGCTCTAAGCTCCAAGCAAGTTTCTTATAAACCTAGGAAGAGATTGAGGGTATAGCAAGTTAGCAGGAGTTTGGGCATCCCCCAGCACAGCTTTCTCCAGAGTACTTTCCCTTTTAGGTGTTTATTATGAAGATTGTTATAATACTCCCTTTAAGTAAAAGATTTAGCAGCTCAGGAAATTTGAGATTTTGAGAGAGAGAGCACAAGCGGGGGTGGGGAGGAGAGGGACAGGGACAAGCAGACTCTGCACTGAGTGTGGAGCCTGACCCGGGGCTTGATCCCAGGATCCTGAGATCATGACCTAAGCCAAAATCAAGAGTTGGATGTTCAACTGACTGAGTCACCCAGGTGTCCCTAGCAGCTCGGAAAATTTGAAAGTCATTTATGTAAAGTATAAAATAATTTATAGCTGTAATATGAGAAATATCTAAACAGGCAGAACACTGGTTTTGGGTTTTGTTTTGATTTGTTTTGTTTTGCCTGTATAACTTTGGAACAAGTTCTGAAAGCAATTTTCAATGTATTTTAAAGAAAGACAACAGAAGCAAATAGCTTCTTTCAAAGGTAACTATTTTGAAGGTCAATACTTGTTTGCATTTTAAGTTCTCATGTTTGTTAAAGAAGAAAGTCAGTCTGTTGACTTCAGTATCACGTGTCACATTTTCACTGTCAGTGTAGTTCCAGCAAAACAGGATTAATACTTCTGTTCCTTAAAATGCAAGGGCAGAGCTATGAATAAGTTATATTTTAGCAGGGGAACTGAACAGAATATTCTTTACTAGTTGAGTTTGTTAGCTCGACTGCAATAACCTTTTCCATTTCACAAGCAAATGACGGTCCGTTCTCCAACAATATAAGAAATTGTTTTCTCTTTCCAGGGTTTAAGGAAGAGTACTTGGAAGTTAATAATCATTTTCATTATCAGTCCTTACTCCCCTAATCCAATGCTAACATACTGGGTGTTTCTTCCTTCCTAAGACTATTCAGAACTTTACCTAGGGGACCTCTCTGGGTTCTGGACCGTAGAAGGGGAATAGCTGCTGGAGAAGAAACAGATTCTGCCTAGATGATTGGTCCGTATTCTGCTCCCTTGGACACCACAGTCTGAGAACATCTGGTTTTGGTTTGCTGCTAAAGAGTTCAGTACACACAATAGGTAGCTGCTGCATCTTGGAAGATTCCAAAGTCTTATTTTACTCATAAAAACCTTGGTATTGACTATTCTGGTAAAGAAGACAGGCAGAAAGCTTCTAAGGAAGGAAATGGGGAGCTTCTATTCAGAATGCCCTGCTGCCAGTTAGTGGACAGAACAAATAAGAACTGAACACAGGGCGCTAGAGATCATCTAGGAGGGCAGTCAGTCACTTCTATGCAGAGCAAGATGCATGTGTTTTAAGGAAGAGCAGTGCCATCTCTGATCTATTGCTCTCTTTTCTCTGCAGATTAGGGTCTCTAAATATCTGTTTGTCATGTTGGATTTTATTTTCCAAATGGTTTTGAAATTTAATTGATTTCCAAGTTGAATAAAAGAAGCACTCATTTTGGTCTTCTCTGGATGAAACTTGAGACAATAATAAAAAGTTCATGGAAATCATTTGAGCGCATTGGTTTCAGTGACTCAATTAAGTATAAAATCCCGAGAGGACTAAATATTCAACATACTCACACTGACTATTAGAAACTCATCACAGTGTATGTGAACCCACATTTTTATCTTTGATAGGAATAACAAGAAAATCTACAAAAAGACAAAAAGTCAGAAGTTGTAAGTATCTCCAATTCTGCAATGAGTTGCAGCCATTAATAAGTATTAAACTATTTCTTTTACACTCATAATTTTTATTTTAGAAATTTACTATTATACTTAGAGAGTATTTTTTATTTTCCCCTTCAATGCAAAATGAATTATTTTAAAAAATTATTTAATATTATAAAAATAATCTGTGGCTCAAAGCATATTTTCAATCTTTGAAAAAAATTATTTGGTTCCAGAATATAGAGTATACTACTCATTAACATTTCCATCATTTTTCAAACAGTCACAAAGTTGGGAGGACAAATGACTTAAATATTTTCATATCACATATCCCCTTCTATAAAGAAATCCTTCTTTTGTGTAATCTAAATCACTCCAAAAAATTATTTCAACTTCTTTGAATCATGTTCATACATTCTACTTTCTTACCATCCTGTCATTGCTTCAGTTCTGCAGGAAAGGAAGAAAGGAAGGGGCATTTTTTTCTTAAATAAACTCAGTGGTGTCATAAAAGGTCTTACCATTGTCCCCGTTCTAAAAGAAAACAGACATAAACTTCTAACCTCATAAAACAAATCATGCATGAACACTAAAGGTTATTCTTTCCACCACTGTTCTTTCCTCATTATTCAAAATGGTAATTTTTCCAGTTACACAATCACTGGAGTTGCCCAAGAAAAAAGGCATTTACCTCTCGAAATGTGCATTGGATCATACAATCTTCCCACT
This sequence comes from Ursus maritimus, assembly GCF_017311325.1. Classification (NCBI taxonomy): domain Eukaryota; kingdom Metazoa; phylum Chordata; class Mammalia; order Carnivora; family Ursidae; genus Ursus; species Ursus maritimus. The sequence goes on along the minus strand of NW_024426552.1, from coordinate 40,783,177 downwards.
TGATCACTCAATTAATGTTTGGTATCTTGGTTTTTATTTGGCTACCCTATTGATTACCTAATTCTCTCCTTTCTCTTATTGAAGTGTCTTTTGCTTCCATGACCACTGCTGCAATCCCAGTATTCTCACCACTTTTTCTTTTTATCATGCCTTATTTGTCTCATGTTTGTACCATTACAATAACTCCCAGACTGTTTTCCTCTCTCAATCTCTCTCCTCTGCACATTACTGTCAGTATAGATTTCTATCTTGCCACTTCCTGTATTAAATTTTTAAATAGTTCTTTAATAAACAGATAATTTCCATGTTATTTAAACTATTTTAGAGCATAAGAAATCATAAAGCTTCCAGATTCTTTTTTATAAAGCTAGTAACAATTATAGAAGTTATAAATATGTTTTCCCAATAAATATTCCAAAATTGAACACTTGGCTTCCTTAGGAATAGCAATGCAGAAGTATCAAATAAAATATTGGCAAATAGTACCCACCATTATATTAGAAGTAGTGCTCTTTGTTAGGTTTCATTTCAGTAATGTAAAAATGTGGAAATATTAAGAAATATATTGCTATAATTAATCAAAACAGCGCTTAGGGGCCCCTGGGTGACTCAGTCGTTAAGCGTCTGCCTTTGGCTCAGGGTGTGATCCCAGGGTGCTGGGATCAAGCCCTGTATCGGGCTCCCTGCTCTGCTGGGAGCCTGCTTCTTCCTCTCCCACTCCCCCTGCCTGTGTTCCCTCTCTCGCTGGCTGTCTCTCTCTGTCAAATAAATAAATAAAATCTTTTTTAAAAACCCAGCACTTAAAGAAGGAAAATAATACCATCATCCTTATAGATACAGAAAAACAATTTGTTAATATTTATCACATAATCATTACTTTTAAGAAGACTTTATAAAATTGATAAATATATCTTTAGTCAAAGCCAGAGCCACTAGTGAGGAAACACTACAGAAGCATTTTCAGCAAAATCAAGAACAAAATAACAGTGTTATCATCATTATATTTTAACATGGTTCTAGAAGTCCCAAACCAGTGCAATTAGATATGAGAAAGAAAAAGGAGGTATAAATATTAGAAAGGAGGAAGCAAATTCTACCTTTACTTGTAGATTATATGATTTAATACCTGGAAATTTCAAGATGAAGAACTGGAAAGGCATTAGAAGCAGTAAGCCAGTTCGGTAAATGGCCAGTTACAAGGTTAATGTATAAAACTTAAGTGCTTTCCTGTGGCTTAAAAAAACTAGCTAGAAAATAAGGGCAAGGGGATTTTGCTCTATTGCTACATTTCCTGAGGAGCCCACTAAAGCTCTGTTGCCTGAATATGTGAAAATCAGTAATTTTCTTGGGGACTAAGAAGCAATAATGTATCCTGATGTGGTGAACTGGCATGCAGCTGAGGCTCAATAAAAGTTATTTCCTTCTTTCTGGAAGCTCTGATTTTACCCTCCATGCCCTCAAATTGGAACTCAACCCTGAGCTAGCTAAGGCCTCAGTAGGATCTGCTATAGTTCTCCTATGGAATAGGAGCTTTCCTAGGTGCCTGTGGATGAATGCACTGTTACAGGCATGGCTGGGGTTGGGGCTTTTTATATCTGTACCTTCTAAATAACTCACCGACAGCAGTCCCTAAAAGTAGAGTTTCCATGTCCAAACCAGAAGCAGTGAAAGGATCAGCCCTGAACAGTGACCTCAATACTCATCACTCCTGATTCTGGTTAGTGGTCTTCAAATGTTCATTACCTCACCATTACTACTCTTGTAACTTCTTTTCCTATATTCTCCCATTCAAATACACACTTATACACAGAAACTGATAAAGTTATGAATGACCTGAGGGGTAATATCTGCTCTCCCCTCTTCCCAACCAGAAGCCCAGGAAGTTGTCAGTTAAAGAGAAACTGAGGTCATTCATGCAGAATGTTTTCGACTACATAAAAGGTCCCTAGATTGTAGCAGACTAACGTGGAATTAGTTTCTTCCTCTTTATACTTAGTTATACTTGCTAAATTGCCTTGGTATCCTATTACCTTGTCATTGAGTTGAGTCATTGAGGCTGGTTTCTAAACAAATGGTAACCAGAATAAATCTAAATACTCAAGTTCAAAGTTGTAGGTAAAAATAAAAACAAAATTAAGCCCAGAAGCATATCAGTAAGACTTTTCTTAAAGCAGGATGGCAGAATGGTGGGGAACCTCAGATGGAGAAGCAAACCTAGTGCTTCTGGATGGAAATAAAGGTGTTGAGGACACAGCTGGACTACTATCTGGGGCTGTGAACTAAGAATCTTCTTGAAGGTTATGGACATTTTCAGTGTCCTGATGGGACAGGACCTAGCAGAGGACCTGGAACCCAGCAGGGGGAAAAAACCCAATGTATTTGTACTCCCTTCCTCTTAAATCTCTGCCTCTGTCCCCTCCTCCTTAGTCCTTAGGGTTCAATCTTAATTTAGGGTCTTGGTGAGACTTGAAGTCAGCTAGAGCCATGTTCTATTTTCTTATGTGCAGGTGGCTCTTCCAAACACTTGCTGAAACTAAGCAGAGCTGTCCAGACTGTTCTTCATCTAAAAATGTGCAGAGAGTAGGAGACACTGGAGATTGTTTTGTGGATTGATCCTTCCCAAGCTATCAGTACTCCTACCTGTCATTCTCAATGCAGTGCCCTAGTTTTTTGCTGGTTCTTACTTTGTGGTCTTCATCTTAGGGAATTCTATGATACTTATTCCTATATACTTCTGCCCTCTCTCCACAGATCAGCATACAGTTGGAAACCATAATTGTACCAGGGGATAGAAAAAGGAGTGGAAGAGGCCAATCCTTCCCCTACAGACAACTAGGCAAATATTGAGTATTAAATGTTTGGGGGAAGGTAAAAATACTTGCAATTATTTATTCCTGACCATGCTTGTCAAACTGTTCCCACTTGGAAGTCCATTCCTTTCATGGCTCCCTAGCATGCTCCCACTGACCAGAAACACCAACCCAGTTGGTTCACAATTAGGGGTGTGTGGAGGTAGCTGGTTGAGACTAGGCAAATAGGGAGTGGAAGACAAGAGTGGCAGGTCAGTCTTCCAGCAGGTCTTCACCCCCTGGGCAGATGGACAAATAGAGAGTAGGGCAGCAAAGATTGCAGAGGTATTCAGAAGAAGATGTAAAATAGGCAGTACAAAGTAGAAGAGGCAGTGGCTGCCCCAGGACTCCAGCTAGTTGCAGCCAACCCCACTTCACAGACAAATACATATGAAGGTGAAGATTGGGTACTCAATGAATATCCAAGTACTCAGTCAGCCCCAGGATACAAATCTTAATACCAATCTTGCCTGATTGAAACATCCCACTTCAAGGTGTATCCACTGTACTCCCTAACCCCTCACTGTAGGTTCCTCTGCTGCCAACCACTTCCCTAGGAATTCTTTAAAATATTCGCATTCGGGGCACTTGGATGGCTCAGTCGGTTAAGTGTCTGCCTTCAGCTCAGGTCATGATCCCAGGGTCCTAGGATTGAGCCCCACATCGGGCTCCCTGCTCAGCATGGAATCTGTCTGCCATTCACCCTGCTTCTGCTCTCTCTCAAATAAATAAACAAAATCTTTAAATAAAATAAATAAAATATTCCCATTCAGATTAAAGAAGATATGATATACACACACAACACAAACACACAGACACACACACACAGAAACACACACAGACACACTGAAATATTACTCAACCAGCAAAAAGAATGAAATCTTGCCATTTGCAATGACATGGATGGAGCTAGAGTGTATTATGCTAAGCAAAATAGTCAGAGAAAGAAAAATACCATATGATTTCACACACATGTGGAATTTGGCAAACAAAACAGATGAACGGGTGAGAAGGGAAAAAAGTGAAGGAGAGAGGGGGAGGCAAACCATAAGACACTCTAAACGATAGAAAACAAACTGTAGTTTGATGGAGGGAGGTGGGTGGGGGATGGGCTAATTCAGTGATGGGTATTAAGGAGGGCAGTTGTTATAATGAGCACTGGGTGTTATATGTAAGTGATGAATCACTAAATTCTACTCCTGAAACCAAAATTACACTATATGTTAACTAACTAGAATTTAAAGAAAAAACTGAAAAGGAAAAAAAGAAAAATACAGGAACATTGTTCTAATGCTTTTGGAAGGTGCTTGTGAATTAAAAGCAAATAAATAATGCTGTTAAATTTAAAAATTTTTTTCCATTCATTATTTTTAAAGGTAATCAGGATATTTTACTAGATATTAACAGCATAAGTCCAAGTTTTAGGATAAAGTATACACCAGGAACTTAATAACTATTCTCTCTCTCTCTCTTTTCCTTCTACTCTTTTTCTTTTTTTTTTTAAAGATTTTATTTATTTATTTGACAGACATAGAGACAGCCAGCGAGAGAGGGAACACAAGCAGGGGGAGTGGGAGAGGAAGAAGCAGGCTCACAGTGGAGGAGCCTGATGTGGGGCTCGATCCCATAACGCCGGGATTACGCCCTGAGCCAAAGGCAGACGCTTAACCGCTGTGCCACCCAGTGCCCCCCTTCTACTCTTTTTCTTTCCCTCTTTTAATATCAAGAGATTGTTCTTGATGAATATGGCCCTGTTTTATTCATAAACCTGAAAGAGGCAGTATGGTTGTTGGACGAAGGTGCATTCTGAAGTGACAGCTCTTGGTTTCCAGAGAATCCTGACACCTTGATACACTGAGTCACAAGATAAGGGAAGTAGTTCAATGCCCATGCTTCCAACACCTTTTCCTGTAGCCCACCTTCATTCACACCCTATTGCAGGCTGGCTGCCCAGAGAAGCTTCTTAATGATGTGATTTATTCTAACTCAATTAGCAGAGAATGAAAGAAACAAAGGAAATTTATTTTGCAGTTGGCTGGTCATTCAAAACCATCCTACCTTAAAATGTCAGCTAATTAGGAGATAGTGGGTGAGAGAGTTTTTGCTTGAGTACTTAGACCTTATTATTTGGACCTTATAGTGATTATTAATATTATACTTCAACAAAATAAGCCAAAATTATATCACGCACCTAATTTTATTTGAAGACTGAATTTCTATTGCTCTCACTCTAACCAGACATTAGATTCATAATGTTCAAAATCACAGGAACAATTGCCAAATTAGTGTTTTCTCAATTAAGTACTGACCAGCTCTCTTTAATTCTTTTGTGGTCTTTGAAGCTGGAATAATCTTTGAATATATTTCACTCTCAACTTATAAATGAACAGAAACCTGAGACAGTAAAGTATGCTTGAAAAAATACAATTGGAAGAGACCCAATGGCTAAAGACTCTAAAATGCAGAGAGTAGCTTCTCTGTTATTTGGAGAAAAAAGCATATGCAAAGGAAAACAGCATTCAGGATGACAACTTCAGTAAAATTTACTGAGTACTTACTATGTGCCAGGCACTGCACATTCTACCCTCTGTATCATATATATCTCACAAATACTGTGTGAGAAAGGATACTTTTCACATAAGAAAAATGCATAAAGATTAAGTGACAGGGGTGGCTAGGTGGCTCAGTCGTTTAGGCCAGTGACTCTTGTGGCTCAGGTCTTGATCTCAAAGTACTGGGATCCAGCCCCTTAGGGCTTCTAACTCAAGAGCCTTTCCCTCTCTCTCCCCCTTTCTGCCCTCCACCCCTTTGCTTTCGTGTGTGCTCACTCTCCCTTTCTCATAAATAAATAAATAAATAAATAAATAAATAAATAAATAAATAAAATCTTTTTAAAAAGAGAGAAAGATTAAGTAACTTCCTCAAAGTCATACGTATAGCGATAAAACCAAGGTTTGTACCTATGCAGGCTGACTAGAGAGCCCTTCTTACAAGAAACATAAGATCACAAATATTCTTGCACATCAATAAAGATGAGTAATGAGAAAATACACTGGATGATTAATGGAATGCATGACTAGAGACAAAGGGCTAAACTCAGTCTCTGGCAATAAATTATTAAGTCGTCCTTTAACCAAGTTTTCTTTAAGGAGAGAAATAAAGACACACACGCATATATACACACATCCAAGAGTTTGGAAATAAAGTTCCCTCTGAAAGTTAAACAAGTAAAAGCCAGCCATAATATATGTGAAGACTAAACTGCAAAACACAAAGAACCGCCTGCTCAGGTATGACAGCAGAATATGTACTCATCCAACACTGCTAGTCAAGGTTGAGGGACCTGCCCCGGGGACCAGCCAGATGAAGGGGAAGAAAGTTAATAAGTTCAGTATGGCCAAAACGGTGAAGGAGGAGTAGGCGGGGATGGGGCTATAGAAGGCCTTGTCTGCCCATAAAGTCATTTGGACCTTATCCCCAGTGCAGTGGGAAGCCAAGCATTGAGGTAATTCAAGTTAGATGTGAAGGAACTCAGATTTGAGGGAGATCACTTCAGCTGCAGAGTGTGTTGGAGCCAGTCTCACCCCCACCCTCTAGGGTGGGCAGACCAGTTTAGGAAGCTGTTGCCATCATCCAGGAGAGAGATGATTGGGCACAGATTGGCAGAAGTGACAACCAGGAGGTGTGGACTGATGAGAGACAGTGCAGAGATAAATGGATGGGATGTGGGGTGACGTGGAGGAGGCAGTCTGGCTTTGGCAATGGGGTGGGTTGTTGGTGCCCTTCACTGAGAGTGAGACCCTTTGGAGGAGGAGAGGAGGAGGAAGGGGAAGAAGAGGAACAGTTGGAGGAGGAGGAGGGGGAGGAGAAGGAGGAGCTCAGGTTGAGCAAAGTCAAATTTTAGGAGCTGGTGAGTTGTCCAAATGGAGCTCTTCACTGGCCAGTTGATCACATGGATCTGGACTTTGGGTGCAAGATAAAAGATGTGGGTATCATCAGCCTACAGACCCCGAGGGTGAATCAGCTGGCTACAGGTAGCCAGATCATGGAAATGGAGAAGGGAAGTGGAAAGAGGAGAAAACCAGAGGCTCAGACGGCAGAGGCCAAATGTATATCATGTGGTGTGGAAAGGGGGAACTTTTGTGACATCTCAGGTCAATATCATTTCTTCCCTTACTCCTTTGGTTTCCTGTTTACTGTGGGTCTGTGTTTCTGGAGGTGGGGTGGGCTGGGTTGGGGATGTGTCTTGCTTTTACACTCCTTGTATTCTTGGGGCCTTGGAAGGCTCTCGATGTTCTTCCTCTTTTGAGGAAGGCACTTTCCTTTTCCTTTTTTCCTCCCTCTTTCAGGCTGTTTATGCAATTCTGTCTGCCAGAGCCTGCTGGTGGGGCCTTCCTAGACATGTACATTAAGATGCAGCATAATCTAGCAGTGAAGTGCATGAGTTTTGGAGACAGTTGAGACTGACTCCATTCATTTCTAGCTGGGTGCACATTAACAAAGTTGCTTGACTATTTTGTGTCTCTATTTCTTCATCTCTAAACTAATACCTATCTCCAATGAGACCTGTCAAAACTGAAATAGATAACACATAGAAAGTTTTCATCACGTTCATTGTTACCATCATCATCATCATCATTATCATCACCATCATCATTTCTATTTTTATCATTTCTGGTCCAAGACAATCTGAAGCACGCCATTCTAGGGTTTTTATGCCAGGTATCAGGAGGAAGAAAGAGTGCCTGAGAAGCACACTGCATTCATGATCTATAATAAACTTTGTACTTTCTATACGAGGAGAAAGTCACAGGGCTAGTTCAAGCCTGATGGGGCAGTTCAGGGTATTGAATCTCATAACCCAAGGTAAGGGTTCTTTTTCCCAAGGTATCATTAATCTACTGCAACATCTCACATGGAAAGTTCTCACATTCTAGCAGATTGGTTTGGAGTCTCAGAATCCTTATTGATGAGATTTTGATTGCATGGTCAATCAGTAAACCAGTTCTATATTCACCCTTTAAAATAAAACTAAAATAGGTAAAACACATTTCTGTGGATTTTAGATCCCTGGGGGCCCTGAGATCAGGATGACAGAAAAGCACTTCTCCATATAGTAGTTAGGATTGTCATGGTTATCTAAGGGTTCACTCAAATTCACAAGTACATTCTGCTATAAAGCAGTATTTGCATTTCAAAGAAATCTGCATTTTTCAAAATTCCCCTCTAAAAATATTTGCTTCAATGGGGAAAATAGAATTAAGGTCTAGAAAAGTTGAGACTCATAATAACAAAGGTAGATTTCCTGCAAGAATTTCAATAATAAAGGTTTTATAAGAGATATAAGTACGTAGCTATAAAACATTGGCTTCAGTGAACAAATTCAGGGTTTGATTACATGGAGGATTTGCTTGGGAGTAATGGCTTTTCTTTTCCTTATCCATTAGAAGCTTCATCATTAGCACAGAACTTCTTACACATTCTTACCACCCACTGGTTTCTTTTAAAAAAAAATCTTAAAGGCATCCCAACAAAGTTGGTGTGTTCTTAAGCTTAAAAGAAAAATACAGGTGATAATGGCTTCTGATTTTGATGGTATTAATACCAACCACTCTTTACATAATGCAAAATAGGTTTCCTAATTGATCAATCACCTTATATCCAACTTGAATTATGAAAATATAGTTGTGAGAGAAATGCTTCCACGACATAAATATAGGCTGTTAGCTGGTACTTGGGAATCCTTGTTATGTACATTTTTATATACTCTTACATAATATCCTATAACGTGCTTCAATATTTAATGATCTCACAGCATTAAAAGGTGTAAATTTTAATTATAAATGAAACTGGTTGAAAAGAAAAGAAGGGAGTAAATTAAATCGTAGTACAATTTCTCACATTTTGATTTATATTATATTTTATTTGTTATTTTATTATTTAATTTAACTTGATATATTTTTAATAAGAAAATATTTATCTTATGACCATTACTGTCTATAGGGTCTTGGTTAATTTTCTTACCCTCTCTGACGTCTGTTAAGTTGAGCAAAATAACTTGCGGTTTAAAGACACAAGAATTTCTCCTCAGGCAAAAAAAAAAAAATTCCTCTGTTCTGGGAAAGTGTTAGTGAGGACAAAGAAATGAGGGGTTCCTGAACAAGGAGATACCAGCGCTTTACTCCAGCAGTGTCTCAAAGATGCGACAAGCCTCAGAAGAGCCATTGTCAAAGCAGCTCCAGTTTTCACAAAAATTTCTGTTCCTTTAGCATAGAGAAGAAGCAGCAGAGCCATGAAGCCTGGAATGAATTTGCAATCTGGAACAATGTGTGTCTCAGCAGACTATGGGACTGGGCCTGCTTTTCTGATACTCTGGCTCCCAAATTTTGACAATACTCAAGGAGTAAGGGAACCACAAAAATAAATGAGGCTGATTTTTCTTCATCTTTAGCAAGATGAGGACTCAAAGCTTAAATTCCTCCAAGGTACTTTCTATCTCGAAGAGCCTTGGTCACGTGGATATTAGATTAATGAGAAGCCCATTTGTCAGAACAGCAAGGTCCCCTTGCCTTAACAACTTCCCATCTCTGCTTGGGTCACCTTTGATTGTCTAGTAGGTGACCAACACCTGACCTTTGCTTAGCAACTTCTTCACTACTTTCAAGAAATTTTTAAGTGAGTTGTAAGGCAGTAAATTTAACACCTGCCAAAACCTGTTTTAAATGGGACAGACCTGCACATTCTATGTCGAAATATCCCTCAAACTTTGTATCAGCCTCTAATCTCCTTACAGGCAGAACACATTTTCATGAGGTGCTAAAATGTGCCATACAACCCTCCTCCAAAACTTGTACATTGAAGGAGGAGATTTGGTTCTTAGGCTAGAGAGAGAAAACTAACCTAAGGGAGAGCCACTGAGACAACCACTAGGAAATTAGAGAAGAACAAGCACTCTCCTCTTTTTGTTCCATTTATGGAAAAGCTGGGCATTTTCTGATAGAGTGCAACATAGCTGGTAATGCTGAAGTGAAAGCCTTCTGTTGGGAGGAGCATATGGGTAGGATGCACATTGGCATTGCAAGAATGCTGATTGGCTAGTTAGAGTAGAGGTAGTAAACCTATTGATAATCTATCTAGATTCCATTTACTGGACTAGTATATCCATCCCCTAGCTCTTCTGAAGGTTGGTTGCTAAGGATTCATAGTCGTACCCTTGTCGGAGGATACCCAAGAGCTAAAACCCCTCTCCCCTCATGCCACCTCACCCATACACCCTGGCTTGCAGTCCGTGGATATAAAAGCCTGGCTCCTTTGTCTCAAGGTGGATCAATTCCATGGTGCTCTTCATGTCCCAGAGTCGCCTGGGGCTCAGGCCGAGGCTACACATCAGCTGAACTATATCTATGCCTAGTTTCTTCCCCTGTCTTATGCTGCTTTCCTCACTTCCATACAAATTTCATCTGAGAACACTCCCTCAGTAAACTACTTTCACAAGAATCCCCCTCTCAGGGTCTGCTTCTAGGGAACCCCACTTAAAACACAGGGTATTAATAAGTTTCATCTTTATGTCTGTCTTTGTTCTCCACTTTCCCTTTCTCAGTCAAGTCAATTCTACTTCCTTACCTCAGAGTAACCTTGTGCCAGGACTTTCCAGATTTTGTTTCCCCCAAATTCCAAGTCCACTGTAATGGAGTTCCGGCAGTGAGGGATTTCCCTCACATTAAAAAGAAATTCCCAATCCCAC